>NW_027528859.1:1807848-1840031 GCF_008692635.1 Crocuta crocuta | reverse complement strand
GAAAATTCATTATCCAGTCTTCCAGATTAATATCTGAGATGAGGAATCTGATAGCATCTAGGTCAGACAATGAGAGGCCCCAGGATAACTAACCCAGCTATAAGCAAATACCAGGTCCAGGGAAGACCTCAAATACACATGGAGCCTATAAACACTTCCTGAAACAGAAAGGGAGCACACAAAGAATGCTCGCACAGGAAGAACTCGCCTCCGAAAGGATTTTCTCTGGGAACTAGAAGCAAACTGCAGTGGCTGTCTTGTACTCCACGGAGATTATTAAGACCTGGTCTCTAAGATGTAAGAAGTGAAATGTGCAATAAAAGACAGATTAAAACTAAAGAAAGCTGCCAGAGTTAAGAGAATAACGACAGGAAGTGAATGAGGTTATGAGAATTTTAAGAAACGTTTGAAGCAGGGAAGAGCAGAGCCTCACTGCAGAAAACTGACAGGTGCTGTTGAGGGGACAACGGTGATGTGTCCTGTAAGAACGCAGAGAACAGGGACCAGGATAAAAATGACCAGAGAGAACAGAAATATATGGAGAATAAATGACAGAGACTCACTTGTGAATTACTAGTTTTTCTAAAACAGATACCAGAACAAAAGCAATAAAGATATAATAGAAGAAAACTTCTGTACTCTGAACACTCTGTTCTTCAAATAAAAGTGGTAATCACATTTTAGACAAAACAGACAAACATTTGACACGTCTGTATTTCCTTTTTTGATTCCAAGGATTGTGAAAGAATCCTCCAAGCATCCAGCATGTTTGGGTCGGGGGGACGTTGGAAGAGAAATTAAGACTTGTCTACAAAAGAATCAAATCAGATTGCATTCAGACTTCATCGCAACATTGAGGTAATGCCTAGAGGTTTGAGGAGGAAGATTATGATCGTTAAAATCTATATTTCACAGCAGAAGCAACAGAGAGAAACTGTGATCTGCGGAAAAGCCTGGTAGGTATAAAGCCCATCCAGTCTTCCTGAAAAAGATGACTCATGCCAAGAAGAGACAGATCAGAATACCCAACTTGTGAAAGATCTGTCAACAGAGACTGAGGCCTTATAAATATGGATCTGAGTCTTTAAATCATAGCTACTTTAATAAAATTGGTACCTTGGGGCACCTGGGTGGCTCAGTGGGCTAAGCGTCCAACTTCGGCTCAGGTCATGATCTCACCATTAGTGAGTTCAAGCCCCACATCGGGCTCTGTGCTGACAGCTCAGAGCCTGGAGCCTGCTTCAGATTCTGTGTCCTCTCTCTCTCTGTTCTTCCCCCACTCATGCCCTGTCTCCATCTCTCTCTTTCAAAAATGAATAAACATTTTTAAAAAACTTTAAATAAAATAAAATCGACATCTCAAATAACAACTGAAAAAGAAAGCTGCAATGTAAAGAATACCAAATAAAAACTCAAATTATAATAATACAAAATTAGAGGTGATGAGGGATGGGTAGTAAATAAAAGTGCTAATTTCTGTAGTATTTATGTTATATTATGTTTTATATTATCTTTTATGTACTTAGGGAAATAGAAACCTAATATTTTAAACTGAAAATGCAACTATAGATCAGTCTCCTTACAATGAAGGTGGCATACTGTTTAACTAAATGTATAAGATTTGGCTAAAGCTGTAATCAGAGACAAAGGTATTAGCTTACATACATTTGACAGCAACTAAAAAAGGGTAAAAAATAAATGTGTAAATCAAGAAGTTAAAAAGAATGGCAGGGGAGCCTGGGTGGCTCAGTGGGTTGAGCATCCGACTTCAGCTCAGGTCATGATCTCACCGTTTGTGAGTTCAAGCTCCCCACGGAGCTCTGTGCTGACAGCTCGGAGCCTGGAGCCTGCTTTGGATTCTGTGTCTCCCTCTCTCCCTGCCCCTCCCCCACTCATGCTCTGTCTCTGTCTCTCAAAAATAAATACACAATAAAAGAAAAAGATGGCAAAACAAGCCAACTTAAAGGAGGAAGGTATTCATAAAGACAAAGCAGAAACAAATAAATTAGTAAATAAGTAGAAGCTGAGCCAATAAAAATCCAGGTGATCATTCTTTGGGTTAAAAACAAGACCATGGGATCTTCCACTAGAGACTTAACTTGTGGTGTTTGTTTGTTTGTTTGTTTGTTTTGCTGTATGTTCTTTAGTGGGACACCTATCTGGAAAATGTGTTTATCTCTGGTAGGGGGAGTAAGCTTTAAAGGAGCAGGAGGTAAGGGGATCCCGCAGAAACAATCAAGGTGTCTGCTTCAAGGAGGTCTCTATTCTGCTGCAGAAGAGAACAGGACCATTTAGGGCCAAGTTGCTAAATGAAACCCTCTCTGACTCTTGGCGATGCAGCTCTCTGAGAAGAAAAAGCCAAGAGAGGTTCTGGATCCATGGGAGAAAATGAGCAAGCCACTCCTGACAGTGTTGCTGCATCCTGGGGGCAGCTCCAAATGGAAGTGAAAAGGCCATTGGTGGCAACTTGCAACCTGGGAACCTAGTGAGGAGCTAAAGGATGCCCGGAAGTTTGTCCAGGGACCTGGTCCGGTGGCGGGAACCAGGCTGACCAGTGTCAAGAGCAAATGGCAGCAGGGAGCACGGGCTGCAGAATGCAGGGTTTCCCAGCTTGCTGATGGAAAGACCACTGGAGTTACTGGCCGCACTGGAGGAGGGTGACTCTTTAAGAGGTGAGACGCTGACCCCGGCAAATCTGGTTGACAGATGGTGTGCTTGATCCAGGTTTAATTTAATTTGGAAAAATAAGAAATGTGACCATTTTTTGCATGCTGAGTTTAAGATGTTAATATCAGTTAAATTAGTAAAAAATCAAACGAGCTAGTTTAATCAGGGGGAAAAGTGGGGAAACATGTTTGTAACGAGAGAGAGCATATGACAAAAGACACAAATCAAAAATAATGCTACTCAAATATATGCTAATAAATTTGAGAATCTCAAGAAAATGGACTCTTTTCTGTTAAATGCGAGTTACTAAAATTCACACAAGAAGTGTAAACCCGATCAAGAAGTACACAGAAGCCACAAGACAACTTGTAGAAAGGAGGAGGTGGGGGGTGTAGAATCCTGGATGGTTCCGTAGAGTCATCTTTTGATTTTCAAGGGGCAGGAAACTTGTATATTTTATAAACGATTCCAGGGCACCTAGAAAGACAGAAAGCTTTCTAATACTCACTGTAAAACTAGAATAACTCTGTCAACTAAACCCAATTAAAGATGGCATGATCAGAGTAAAAGATAAACTATTGCACAAGTACTTACAGGGAAAAAAAACCCTAAGTAACTAAATTGATTAAAAGAACAAGACAGCATAACAAAGGCAGGTTTATTTCAGGAATGCTAACGTGGTTTAATGTAACTGTGAATTCCAGATCCCTTTTATCCAGCTACCTAATCAACTTCTCCATCTAGTAATCCAACAGGAATCTCTAAACTTAACTGTTGAGTTCCTCTCTAAAACTTGCTCCTCTGCATTCTTCCTCAAGTTAATAAATAATAACTCATTCCTTCCAGTTGCTCATATTGAATACTTGGCACCATCCTTGATGCCTCACTCTCTGCACACCACACACATTCCATCAAGAAATCTGCTTTATCAGCTCTACCGCCATAAGGGATGCAGAATCTGACTGGTTTTCATTATCCAGTCCAAGTCACCACTTCCACTCAGCAGCCCTGGTGATCCTTTGAAACTGTAAGAGGTCATATCTTTCCTTTTAAGAACTCTCCAGTAGTCCAGAAATAAATCCCATACTACTATGATCAATTGATTTTCAGTAAGGGTGCCAAGGCCAGTTAGTGGAGAAATATTAGTCTTTTCAAAAAGGAGTGCAATGACAACTGGATGGCTTCATTACAAATGATGAAATCGGATCCTTACCTCACACCATATACAAAAATTAACCCAAAATGGACCAAAGACCTAAATATAAGAGCTAAAACTATAACGCTCTTTGAAGGAAAGATAGGTTTGGGGCGCCTGGGTGGCTCAGTCAGTTAAGCGTCCGACTTCAGCTCAGGTCATGATCTCATGGCTCATGAGTTTGAGCCCCACATCAGGCTCTGTGCTAACAGCCTGGAGCCTGGAGCCTGCTTCAGATTTTTCGTCTCCTTCTCTCTCTAACCCTCCTCCGCTCATTTTCTCTCTCTCTCTCTCTCTCTCAAAAATAAATAATAGACCTCAAAAAAATTTAAGAAGGAAACATAGGTTTAAATCTTCATGATGTTGGAGTAGACAATGTTTTTTTTTTTTTATAAACATGGCATTAAAACACAAGAAACAAAGGGGAAAAAACCTCCCCAATAAATTGGACTTGACCAAAATTGAAAGCTTTTGTGCAAAGAGCCCATTAAGAAAGTGCAAAGACAACCCACAGAATGGGAGAAGATACTTGCAAATCATATCTGATAGGGGTTTAGTATCCAGAATATATAAAGAACTCATAATAGCAAAAAGACAAGCAACACAATTGAAAACTGGACAAAAGATTTAATAGGCGTCCCTCCAAAGATGACATACTAAAAAGTTAGACACAAAATGCCACATATTTTATAAGTTCTTTTCGCTTAGTTTTACTGAGATGCAATTGACTTATACAATTGATATTGTATATACAATTGACATCATGTAAGTTAACACATACAACATAATGGTCTGACATACGCACATATTGCAAAATGATCACCACCACAAGTTCACCTCACACAGTTATCATTTTTTTCTTGTGATGAGAACTTTAAAGACCTACTCTCTTCAGCAATTTTCAAATACACAATACAGTATTCACTATAGTTGCCATCTTGTACATTAGATCCCCAGAATTCATTTACTTTCTAACTGTAACTTTGTATCTTTCACCCACTTCCCCTACCTCCCACCCCTATGGTTCCATTTATATGAATTGTATACCATAGACCAATCCACAGATACAAAAAGTAGATTGCAGTTGTCAGGCTGGGGAAGTGAGTGACTATTAATTGGACATAGGACTTGTTTTGAGGGTGATAAAAATGCTCTGGAATTAGATAGTAGTTATGGCCCACATCGTTGGGTACATAGCAAAAACCACTGAATTATAGACTTTAAAATCGTTAAAATGGTGGATTTCATGTTACATGAATTTTTTCTCAAGAATAATAAAAAGAAGGATTCCTAGGTGGCTCAGTCGGTTGAGCACTGGACTCTTGGTTTGGGCTCAGGTCATGGTTTCATGATTGGTGGGATCGAGCCCCGCACTGGGCTCCATGCTGACAGCGTGGAGCCTGTTTGGGATTCTCTCTCTCCCTCTCTCTCTCTGCCTCCCCATTTGTACCCTCTCTCTCAAAAATAGATAAATAAACATTAAGAAAAAAAATACTCAGTAATTTCTCAACTGACTCAAAGTCTAAGCCAAAGTCCTCACAAATGTCTTGCAGGGGCTGGAAATCCCTCCCCTCAAAAGAGCTCTACTCCCCTCTCACCCACTCTGTTCCAGTCATAATGGTCTCTGTGACGTGGCTCCAGCACCACCAGCATCGGGACCTTTGCACATGCTATTCTCTCTACCTAGCACCCTCTTCTCACAGATATCCTATGACTTGCTTCTCATTGCCTTCAGGTGTTTGCTCAAAAAGTCGCCTTATTGTTGAACCTCTCCTTGACCTCACCCCACCCCACACAGCATATCCTATTCCCCTTACCCTACTTCATTGTTCTCCCTAGCACTTATTATTACCTGACGTATTATTTTCTTATTGTTTTTGTCATCTGTTTCCCCACACTAGAATGCAAGTTCCTGAAGGGCAGGGACTTTGTTTCATTTACCAATGTGTCACAGTGTCTAGAAGAGTGCCCAACACATGCCAGGCACCCCATAAATATATGCTGAATGAATGCATTATAGAATGAACAAAGGAAATTGATAACTATAATTTGTCACACTAACAGAGCAAAGAAAAAAAATGCAGAGCTATTGATGTAGATTCTAAAAAGACATATAATTTCTTAAGCATGCGTACCTGGTTCAAACACTGAATAAATAAAAGAGTCGTTAACACGATGAGGAATATCTGTTCTTCTAACAGACATCATACCTCACAAACAGCATTCTCACTAAAGTCAAGAATAAGATAAGAATATCCAGTATTATCACTATTTTTAAATATAACTCTAGGATGTGTAATGAATAAGGCAGTAATAATAACAGTAAAAATAGCTGATATATATTGGGTACCTTTTTGGTCACTGTTCTAAGTCCTAAGTACTTTATATGCATTAATCATTTGAATAGTCACAACAGCCGAGGTACTATGACTATGTTTCCATTATGGGGGACAAGGAAAAGTTAAGTAATTTGCCCAAGGTCACACGGGTGGGAAGTAGCTGAGCTGGAATCAGAACCCAGGGAGTCATTCTGTTCTAAGCACTATATAGTACCACCTCAATGAAAAATCATGAAGATAAAGATGCTGTAACACTGGAAAACAGAAAGCAAATTTATTCTTGTTCCAGTTGGTATTGTTTTCCATCTAGAAGATCCAGGGGAATTAAGTGAGGAAAAACTACCAGAAGTAATTAGAATTCAATATGGCTCATCAAAATATGTATATACACTGATCAAGAGCTTTCCTCTATTCCAGTGATAACAACTGACTATCAAGGAAAATAGATCCCATTTCCTTAGAGCAGTAATAAACGTGGAATGCTTGAAAATAAGCCTAGTATGAAATGGAAAGGACATATAAGAAGAAATTGACAAAAGTTCATTGAGGACTTAATTAGAAATTTTGAATGAAGTGATGTTCTAGGATCCTGAATGGGCAGATTTGGCATTCTAAAGATGTCAAATGTCTCCCAATTTAATTCTGGAGTTACTAAAATTAAAACAAAAACACCTACTACATTTTTAGAACCTTCTAAAAATTACATCGGTGAATATAAAGACATTGTGAACAAAGAAGGAAGGATTGTACATTAAATTATATTATACATTAATAATATTTAAAACAAAGAGATGCCAATTCCAGAGTAGTTAGATTAATGGAACAGAATGAAATGAAAACCAAGAACTGTCTTATGCTGCAGCATCCAATATGGCCACTGAGAATTTCACATGGCCAGTGTCACATGTTGAAATGATAGTATTTTTCAGATACTACATTCAATAAAATATATTATTAAAATTAATTTTACCTATATCTTTTTACTTTTTGAAATGTGGCCACTAGAAAATTTAAAAGCACAGATGGGGCCCACATTATATTTTTATAGAACTGCTCTAAAGTATAAAAAATGTAGTATATTATTTTTTAAAGATACAATTTAGCAAAGGCANNNTGTGCAGGCATTTTAAATGAGTAGGGGAAATATATTAATAAAATGCTGGAAGAGTTATTGAGCAACTATGGGGGCAGGAGAAATAAAGGTTTGATATTTCAGGTCATATGCTGAAATTCCAGATACACTGAAAAAGGAAGTAAGAAAAGTACTAGAAGAAAAAGAAAACACTGGTGAATATTTACAAAAATTGGGGGATAAGAAGAGCATGCCAACCACAAAATGAAAAATGAAGAAAAGTGGTCTTGATACATTCGACTATATAAAATAGTATGTTTTTCAATAGTATCAAATAACATAAAAAACAAGATTGAATGGCCCATGAAACACAGGGAGGGATCTGCAACCAATGTGATGATTGACAGATGCCCTTCACTTATAAGAGCTCTTATAAATCAGTAAGAATAAGAACACTCCAATAGGAAAATGTGCCAATAACATGAACAGTCAATTTGAGAAAGGAGAAACGGAAATGAGAAAGATTCCTAGTCAAAAAGAAATTCAACCTTAGCAGTAATCAAAGAAATGCAAATTAAAATAGCAATTGCCAAGGATCAAAAAAGAATAATATATAACATTGGCAGTGAGTGCTGTCATATACTGCTAGGCAACTCTAAATTGGTATGATCTTTCTGGAGGACAATTTGGCAACATGTACAAAAGGTTCCAAAATGTGCTTACACTATTTCTAGGAATTTATCCTCAGAAACTAATCAGAGATGTACACACAAAAATACAAGTATGAGTTTCCTGCATTTTTGTTTATAATCCGGGAAGATTGGCAACCTTCTCCATGTTCAACAGTGGAGTGATTCTCTTGAGTGATTATAGCATAACCATAGAGTAGAATTTTCTTCAATAGCTATTTGAAAAAAAAAAAAAAAACAGCAACAGAGAATATACATCTACTTCCTGTCCCATCCCAAAATGGCAATGATTTTAAAAAAATTTTTTAAATGTTTATTTATTTTTGAGAGAGAGAAAGAGAGAGAGAGAGCAGGGGAGGGGCAGAGAGAGAGGGAGACACAGAATCCGAAGCAGGTTCCAGGCTCTGAGCTGTCAGCACAGAGCCCGACGTGGGGCTCGAACTCGGAAATGGCAAGATGGTGCTGAAGTCCAACACTTAACGGACTGAGCCACCCAGGAGCCCCAAATGACACAGATTTTTTAAAAAGAAACATATCTGTGACAGCTCTGGAAAGCAGTGAAGAAGGCCACCAACAGACGGAATATTTGCAGAACTCTCGGAAGAAAGGGAACAGGCCATAGGATGAATAGGCCTGGAGGGAAACTGCCCAAAACACACCAGAGAGGGGTGTGGCGAAGGTAGGGGGGCTTCACAGGGTCACCAGACCCAGTGGACAGGCTATTACGAGTCACAGTGGGAGAGACTACCCACTGGCCTGGAAGAACGTTGCCCCTGGACTGCTAAATTTTTGTTTTTTAATATTTTTATTTATTTCTAGGAGAGAGAGAGAGACAGCGTGAGCAGGGGAGGGTCAGAGAGAGAGGGAGACACAGACTGAAACAGGCTCCAGGCTCTGAGCTGGCAGTCAGCACAGAGCCCGACGCGGGGCTCGAACCCACGAACCGCGAGATCATGACCTAAGCGAAAGTCGGACGCCCAACCGACTAAGCCACCCAGGCGCGCCTGGACTGCTAAATTAAAGAAGCCGTTTCTGTAGTAAGAACATGTATTTGTTTATACATACTCACTCATACACATCGAAAAAACTATAAAGACATATGCTATCGATGTTAACAACGACCTTTCAGTAGCTAGCTTATGGCTGATTTTTAAATTTCCTTTTTGCTCTTCTGTGTCTTCCAAGTTTTCTTCATTGAGTACATATTAATATTAGGGTTAGAACGCAATGTATTNGCTCCCAGGCTGGCTTGAATGGCAGGGCCCCCCCCACCCCCCACCTCCACCCAGAGACCTCCAGAATCTCCTTCTGGGCTTTCTCTCACCCCTGTGCTCCAGCACCCACAGGGCCTGGTGGAAGGTGTATTTATCTGCTATCACAGCCCTGGTGAGCTGAAGGACTGGCGCTCACCCAGACCCTGGATAAGCTCTGGTGCTTGGCATGACATTCCCACAGCCAGGCTTCCTACCCTCTCTCTAAGCAGGGTCCAGGGCTACTCCTTTCCTTTAAGAGTAGGGCTGTGTGTGTTGGAAGGATGCTCAGCTCTGGGCACCTGGCATGGAACGCCAGGGAGGAAGCATCCTGAAGGTCCTGGGTCTCCTCCCACACTGCGGACAGGGCAGCCATGTCCTTCCTGTTCTGAGCACCGCCGACGGGGCAGCCACGTCTATCCTATTCTGAAGTGTAGGGGGAGAGCTTCTCCTGGGGGCAGAGCCTCTGAGCCAGCCCACAGCCATCCAGGGTGGAGGTGTGCCTTGCTTCAGATGTCTTAGTCACCGCAGCCAGCCCTGGACAGCCCCCCCGAATGCCCCCTCAGGTGTGTGCACACTGCCGCAGAACACTGCCACCAGCATGGTGGGAGCACTGGAAACCTGCCTGCGATGGTTCTCACCCACTTGGGGGTCTTCCCACTGTGGGGGAATGCGCACGGCAGAGCACCTGCTAGAGGGTTGCACTTTCCCTTGCGGGCACTCACTGGAAGGAACAAGTGTTGTTTGAACGCTAGAGTCTGCCCCATGGAGCTTCAGCCTCGGGAGGCTGAAGGTCTTCAGGTCCAATTCTTGACCTTGACCTTGACCTTGAATTTCTCCCACTGAATATCTGCACCGGGCCAGGGCTTCAAGGAAAAGCCTATCACTTCCAGTAGCAGGGAAGCCAGTACTACCCTCCACTCCTTGCCCACTGCCGTGTGTTAAATGAAGAGGCAGCCGGATGGGCTTTCACCCATCCCAGTGGCTCCCAAACTCCAGTCCCTCCTGGACCCCTTCGGAGGCAATTTCACCACCTAAGTGCACCACCTCTGTGCTTGCTAGTTTTGTTTTTTCCTTTGAACAGCCTCGCTTTTTAACTGAGGTTTCCATTCTCGACAATAACATCGCTGAAGTGCGGTTTTGATGAGCTGGTAGTCTTTTCCTCCCTGGTCTATAATAGCATAAACACACAACTGTTAAAATTGCACAAAAATCCTATCACATACATACGCCCTGGGAAATAACGGACCCCCAAATGCCAAAGAGGCTGCTACAAACAGCTGTGTTGGTGTGGGCAGGATGGACATGGAGTCCCTGCTGGCTGGCCCGCAGGCCAGGTGTCTCCCAGAGCTGGAAGTAAGAGCCCAGAGAGGGAGAGGACGTTTCTTGCCTGGGGGCAGACAGCCATCGCCTAAAAGCATTAGCAAGTTTTCAGATGAAAGTTGGGCACAGGCTAGGGCACCAGGATCATTAGGATAAGACTCCGGTCTGTTAGGAGTCCCCTCCTGCCTCCTAATGACGGCAGATCTGTGGATGTGTGGGCTGCCCAGGTGACCCTGCAGCCTGGAGGGAAGCCAAGGACAGAAACCCGAGGTGCCTCGGTCCTTGCAGCGTGCCTGTCCCTTTTCTCAGATAAAGGAGACCTCGGAGCACAGTGACCTCAGCTGAAGGCTGCCCACTCCTCCAACATAGGGGTTCGAACACTCCAGCATACTGGGGCCCCCAAAGGGTCTGTTTCAGGGTGGCCAGGTGAAGCCCTCAAATTTGCTTTTCTAACAAGTTCCCAGACGACAATGACGCTGATGCTATGGGTCCAGGACTGTACTTTGGGCACCACGGCTCCAGAGGTTACCTGGAGTTACCTGGAGTGTTGACCCCTCAGAATGAACATCCCAGGATGACACAGGAGGAAAAAGAAGTCAGACACAAACTACAATGCGTGCATTTCCAGTGCCCCGCATCACTGCCACCCAGAAGCAGCTAGGATTCAGATCCTGGCCACTGCTGTTTCCGCTGGCTGGCCCAGGACTTTCCAGTGAGATCTCTAGAAGAATCTCCACCAATAAACAATGTCACATCCAAAAGAATGACCCAGGTAAGAAACGACAGAATGCCCTGGCTGAGGTCTGTGGGACTGTGACTTGCTGCCCGTGCAGCCCCTTCCCTCTTCCCTGAGTCAGCCCCGGTGACTCAGGCTAGGAGCAGGGATCTCTCTGCACCCCTCCCACCCCACCTCACCATCCTAGGTGCAGGCAGACTATGGGCAACAGAGGGGGCATCGTTGCATTTGCCCCCCTAGAATCTGGCCCAATGGATAGAGACACATTGACTGAAATCCTTGCTGAAGACGTACGTGCCAGGCAACATGCTGGGTGAAGGGATAGAGACGTCGGTGTGGCTCTTGTCCACAGGGGCTCCCCCGCGGGTGAAGGGGCAAATGGTGGGTCACACTGCAGTGTGCAAGGAGCCGATACAGAGAGAAGCCTGGGGTGGGGGGAGGTGTGGGGAGCACGGAGGCAGTGGCCGTCATCCAGCCTGGGGAGGAAGGTTGGCCAGGTGTGGGGGAGGACGGAGGACGGTCCTGCAGAGAGAAGCCAGCACGGAGGTGTGGCTGCACCAAAGGGGAAACGGACCGGAGTTCAGAGAAGGAGGTCTCGGGGGCCCATGAAGCGTCTCTCCAGCCGTGCCAACTTCATCCCTGCTTAGGACAGCGGGCTGATGACCAGCCAAGCTGGTTCCTGGGTTAGATGCAAGCACAAGGCCTCTGGCATCCACTGCTCTGTTATAACAAGCAGTAACTTTAGAGGAGGTGACCGGAGACCCCTCTGCTGGGGCAGATGGTGACTTGGCAAGCCGGGAAGGCTTCAAAGGGCCAGGCAGGCTGCGGAGGGCTGAAAGGGCTGCTGCTTTCAGGAGGAACTCTACAGATGGTGCCCTTTCGGCGCCGGACAGATCAAGGGCCTCGAGGATCCCACCCCTTGGGGGAGGTCTCTGGTATGGAAAGGTCAACCCCAGAAATCCTGAGATCACTTGAGGACCAGCGACTGAGCGGGGAGCCTCAGAGCCTGCTTGGAGGGCGGGGAGGAAGGGGAGCTGTGCAGCCACACAGCTGGGCTCCTGAGCGGGGGCGGCCATGGGCTAAGGAGCCAGATTCGAGATGATAATAAAAATAACAGCCACCTCTTGCATGGATCTTCTTAAGGGCCCGGCACTTCAATTAGCACCTTAAGTTTTAAAACACAGTTAATCTTCACCTCTACCCTAAGACTTAGGTACGTTATTATCATCCCCATTTTCAAGATGAAGAAATTGAGGCACCAAACGGCTAAGTAATTCTCATGCCCACACCCCAGGAGTGGCAGAATCAGGGTCCGAGAGCAGATATCCCTCATCACAAACTCTTTGTTAGGAGAGATCACAGAACTCAACTGGCCCACTCCCGTATCTTATAGAAGGGGAAACTGAGCGTGCTTAGCTGGCTAGCTGGGTCACGGAATTGGGAACCTACACTCGTAGACCACTGGACTTGGAACTTGGAAGGGGGAGGAGGCCCAGATATCCCTGCTGCTGTCTGCTGGTTCCCCAGGCAGCCCTGCTCACTGCCCCTTCATCTCTACCCCAAGCCCCGCGTCCATCTTGTTCCTGCCACACCCACGTGGAAGTCACTCAGCACTCCGGCGTCCCAACCTCCACTCCACTTGAGCTGTTCACACAGAGCCAGGGCCTGGCCCCTCCATCCTTCCTCCAGGTCTGACCGCCCCTCGCATCCCTGTGGCTCCCTCACCCCACACCGCCAGCCTTCCCAGAGACTTCAGAGGTCTACTTCCTCCAAGCCCACGGGCCATCTGTCTGCTCATCGCTCTCCATCCCCAGCCCCGTGGAGCACCCACTCAGCAGCACCCTCAATCTTCATCACCCACCCCCACCTTTGTCTTCCACCTGGCAGAGCCCCGCCCTCCACCCTCTCCACCCTGCCTCGCAGTCACCTTGTCACTGCACCTCAGAGGCCTGTCATGCTGCCCGGAGACCAAGGCTACTCTGAGAGCAATGTCCCCCACCACAAGAGGGCGCCATTCCCACCCTGACTTCCGGACGGAGCTGACTGGGAAACACATACTAACATTGGCAGCACGTTGAAATCACCTGGAGATTGAACAGATTCTAACACCAGGGTCATCTGGATTTTAAAAGCTCCCCAGAGGATTCTAAAATGTCCCCTCGCCACACAGGGGAATACTACTCAGTTGTACGAAAAAACAAATGACTGATACATGCTACCTGGATGAACCTCAAAAACATTATGCTAGATAAAAGAAGCGAGACACACAAAAAGTACATGTTATATAATTCTATTTATAGGAAGTTTCCAGAACAGGCAAAACTATCACGCAAGCAAATGACCCTGGGGCCAGGGGTGGGCCTTACCACAAACAGGCGTAAGGGAAACTTGCGGGTTGATCGGAGTGTGCTAACACTGGATTGTGGTGATGCCTGCATCACGATAGAAGTTTGCTAAAAATAATTAGACTGTACGCTAACAATGGATGAACTGTATGGTATATAAATTATATCCCAGAAAAGCTGTTAAAAGTTGTGGTGTGCAGGGAACCCAACTTTTAAACAAACCAATTCTCCAGTGATTCCAGCGAGCAGCCAGAGTCGAGAACCCAGTGAAGGAGGCCTGACTCCTACTGACCTTGAGGCCATGTCCATTCCTCCCTGGCCTCCACAGCACAGGGTCTGTGCACATGACAGACCTTGGCACACAGGAGGCCATTTATTTTATTTATTTTTTTTGAGTGAATGGATACTCATTCCCAGAGTTTGTCCCAGGAATTAGCGGAGTAGAGGATGTCCATTTAATGAGCACTTACTATGCAAAGATCTTTCACTTTCTTGTCCTGACTCTCTCATCTCTGAGTCCCTGTGGGGTTGGGATAAATATCCCCATTTTACACAAAGGGAACTGCCTGTGGCCACACAGCCCTGGCCTGGCAAAGCGGGGCCTAGAGATCAGCCTGTCTGATACCAAATCCTTCCTGTGTCTCTCACCTCACTTCAATCTTTGTGCCAGAGAGGGCAGGGCTGATGCAAGCTCTGCTCCGCAGCCAGCGGTGTTCACTAGGGACCTTGCTTGTTTCACAGCAGCTCTAATCCCTCCACATCCGACTCCACAAGGTAAAGGGAACTGCCTCGGGGCACACAGCCCTTGTGTGGCAAAGCAGGGTCTGGAGATGGGCCCGTCTGATCCCAGTCTCAGGCAGCCTCTGGTCTGGGCACCACGCACATCCGTGGGGTGGTGCAGCTGGTCCCGGGGTGGGATGGCCCTCAGCCCTGCACGTCTTTCAGCCCTTCTGGGATTCAGCTGTCCCCTCCCCACCTCCCCCTCCTACTTCAGGACTGCTTTCATTTGACCATCCTTCCAGTGCCCGGGCTGGGAACAGAAGTGCCTGACGCTGCTGATCGACCAATTTCATAAAAGGAATCCAGTTTCCCTCGCACTCACGAAAAGCTGTTAGGCCCTGGCGAGCCTCCAGTGCCTGCACTCCAGCGATGCAGCCCAGACATCGGGAGAGGGATGCCAAAACCCTTGGGCACACAGAGGAGTCAGCTGGCCTGGGAGATTTAAATCGAGAGGGGTCCTTGCCAGCAATACCACCAAGCAACATCCTGTCCTCAGAAAAGAGGCTTCCCACTGAGATGTCCTGAAGTCTCAGCTGAGGGCCCTAACACAGCTGTGTGGGGTGGAGATGCGGTCCCAAACTGTCAATACTCGACCCCGGCGAGGACAGCATACTAGAGAAAACAAAGGCTGACATTGGAGGGTCAGGCTGGCAGCACTGGGTGGGCCCCTTTATCAGCATGTGGCCAGGAGGAAGAAGCTAAGTGCCCTCCGCAAGCCTCAGTTTCCTCATCTGTAAAATGGGAACATAACCCCCACCCCCACCTCACCGGGCTGCTGCTGTGAGCATGTTTGAGAATCAATAAAACCCTCAACTGAGTGGGGACTAATTCATCTTCTTTCAACCAAGGCTTTGAGGTATTTCCAACCTCCAGAGTTGTAAGTAGTTCTCGCGTGACTATAGAAAGCTACGGATGGAAAGGAGCAGTGGGAAGTCTGACGGGCAGTCAGGATCCCAGCATTCAGTCCCGACTTTCCTGTAAACAATCTTTCGTGATTTCGGAGGTGCTCTGAAAACCTGAACTTTTTCCCTTCCCTTCTCTGGGCCTGTTTTCACTTCCATACAACGAGGAGGTTGAGGGAGGTGTCCCTAAAGGTCCGTCAGGCCGCGACAGCTCAAGACCCCACTGGGAAGAAGCAGATGTCTCCAAATCACTGCAGAGTCCGGTGCCGATGGGGTCACAGGAATGGGCGTCCCCACCCTCACCATCAACCTGCTTGACACTCATTTGGGGGCACTGGTCACTGCCGTACAAAAGGCATAAAAGGCGTTCTTGCAGCCAAAGTTTTTGCCGCGTTTGGCGATGAGTCACTCCTGCAGGGGTCAAGTTTCTTTATGCCTCTCCCCAGGGACTGAGAAACAGAGAGGTGGGAAGATGAAGTCTAGCTCTGCCTGAGAAAAGCCTGCCTTGTTTGGATAACCACAGACTGTGGGGCCAAACACTTCTGCTTTTCAAGCACCTCTGAAAACATCCCTCTCTGCGCGTGAACTTTAGTTTCCAAAGCTCTTTCAAATCTACGACTGATGTTGGCAAGAACCTCCAGGAAAGGCTATTGTTGCCATGTTTACAGGGGAGGAAACCACAGCTCAGAGGAGTGAGGGGACTTCTCCAAGGTCACACAGCCAAGGCGTGGAGTGGGCTCCCCTTGCCCCGGCAGAGGAAGGGCAGAGCCTCAGAAAGGAAGTACAGAGCTGCAGTAGAAACAGGTCTGGTGGTTATCACTGCTCTGCGCCCACCCCACCTCTGCCCCCCACAGCCCCAAGGGGTGAGTCGTCCCCGACTCCTGTCGCTGAGGTCCACCGACCCACACATTTCCTCCCCACGCAGCTCTTTCTCTTGGGCTGCTGAGCACATGTGGAATGGCTTGCTTTGCTACGATGCTCCAAATGTCCAGAGCACATGCGGGACGAAAGAGGAAAGCAGCAGCTACACGGTGAACGGGAAAAAAGGCAAGAGGTCATTCTGCACACACCTGAGTAGGGAAAACTTTCAAACATTTCCTAATATCCACTCTTAGTAAAGAAGCGTGGAAATGGGAATTTTCACACACTGCTGGTGGGACTAGAAATCGGAGCGGCCTCCCTGGAGGTCAGTTTGTCACAATATTTTAAATGATCTAATAATTCCACCTCTAACAATCTGTTACGGAGATGCCCACCAAGGCGGGGAGGTGCTGGCTGTGATACCAAAACGCTGCACACATTCAGCAAATTACCATCTATCCATCAGACAGAACACCATGGCCCATTAATAGGAATGAGGTCAACCAAGATCTCTAAGATCTGTAGTAAAGTGAAAAAAGCCAAAATTTATAGTAGGAAGTCATTTGGGTTTAAATACTATATTGAAAACGTTCTGGGCAGATGAACAGTAAACTCAAAGGAGTTCACTTGGCAGAGAGAGTGGGATTTAGGAGGGCTGGGCAAAGCAACACTTTTACTTTTTTTTACTATATATATTCAACTTTTTTTGCAAAAAAACAAAACAAAACCAAACCCTAAAACACCACATATGATGTCTGTGTGTAAGCCATTAAAATAAACAACAAATAAAACCCCAAATAAACCCACCAATCCACGATGACGCCAGAGCCTTCATTTAAGCCAGCTCCTCCCCAGACTCCCTGCACTGTAGAAACGCTCTTGGTGGCACGTGATGATTTTAGACGGTCACCCAGCATCTAACAAGGACAGCACGCCTACAGGGCCAGTAGGGGAATAAGCCACATGATTTAGACGAAAGACACGACAGAAGGGAAGGTTTCGCTCCGGAGCTCTCTTGGATGGTTTTCACCTCTCTGGTGCACAAATTCCTCAGCCACCAGCTCTAGTTTGTCAGTGGTAAGACGGCTGTGATCCTGCTAATGCAAGCATGCTTACAAGCCCTGCGGTATTACGCGCCCCTGACTGAGCCTTAGCTCACCTTGGCGGGAGGAGACAGCAGCTAGCAGGTAGGTGAGAGCGCGCAAACCTACCTCGGAGAACCTCTGCACGTCCTGCGTCAGCGTGCCCACTCGCTTCCACTGGTAATGCTTTAGCAGCTTCAGGATGGCTGGGTTCACCGCGTTATCCGATGGGACAGTCCGAAAGAAATAAGGGTATTTTTTCTTATCAGCCAGAACAGGTGTGGTCGCAGCGAAGGAAAGCTGGAAAACACAAAAGAGACAACACCTTAAACTGGTGGGTTCGCGGCTGTGAGCCCAGGATCATTCTGAACGGCACAGAGATCCAAATCCTGATGTGGGGCACGCACACACGGGGCAAGATATTCTTTAAGCCCTTTTATTGTGAAAGTAACACATTATAATGAAGAGAAGGTTTTAAAAATGCAAAAGAAGAAGGAAAAACATGTGCCAATAATTTATCCTTCACCAATGAACCACCATTAACATAATATTTAAATCCTTCTGCCCCTTTCCCATGCACAGTGATTTTTTAAGAGAGGTTCTTGAGAGATCATTCTACACACACAATTGAACTCCTCCCCACCCTTCACATTATCCTACAAGCATCGAAGCCATCCTGTTAAAAAAAAAAACAAAAAACAAAACTTCTTACAAACATTTTAATAGCTGCATCATATTCCAGCATATGAACATATCATGATTTACCAAATCCTCTCTAATTTGGGGGCATTTAGACTGTTCGTAATTTGTCGTTATTGTCATATTATTCTACAAGCTTCTTTGTGCAGAGCACTTTTTCCCCACATTTTAGGCTATTTCTGTAGCATAGAGTCTGTGATATAAAATCTCCCAGATAAAAGGTATGAACTTTTAAAGACTTAATACTTATTTCCCCCCCAAGTTGTATCAATTTACACACCCACCAGCCAGGTATAATTAGAGGGCCTATTTCTCCACAGTCATCACAACAGAGAGAAATAAGACATTTCTCTATATAATCTTATAATGATCTATCACTAAGAAAATGAATCATATTGCATTCATGGGCTGTGCATAATGTTGAGCCCATTTCCATGGGATCGTTAACTAGTAGTATGATCTATTTTAGGAGTTGCTTTGTCATGTCCTTTGCTTATTTTTGAGTGGTATTCTAATGCTTTTCTTACTGAATTTAATGAAGACTTTTTTTATATGTGAAGCATCCGAACTCAAACTATTGCAGTGGCTACAAATATACCAGTTTGTTTGCTTTTCATTGTGTGTGTGTTTTAATTTACACTCAGTAGTCAAATCTGTCTATCTTCCCCTTTATTATTCGTTCTCTGTCTTTTAAGTGCCAGTAAATTGCTAAATTGGATTTTAATTCTCTGTCCTCCAAGGCCCAGCTTAAATGTCACCTCCTCCGTCGCATTTCCTCTGATCTCTGCTCTCTCTTTCCTCCTGGCTTCATCCACAGAAGGTGCTTATCACACTTTTTGATCTTTGTTGTGTGAAGGTGGAAACATGGTATCTTCTTGCACTTCTAATTTGCATTTACCTTATTAGAGGTGAGGCAGAGTACCTTTTCCTACCCTCAAGAGCAATTTGTGGTTTGCTTCTGGAAACCGTTCACATCCTTTACCTGTTTTCCAAGTTGATTCTTAGTCTTTTTCTTGGTTGGTAGAAGGGATCCTTTATATTAATGAAACTAGCCCTTTGCAACAGAAGTTGCTAATTCCCCCTCGTTTGTACTTTTTCTTTTTATGTTTCATACAGTGACTTTTGACACAGAGACTTTTAAAAAATGTGGTTGAATTTATCATTTTTTTCCTCTTTTATGTCCTCAGGTTTTGCGTCATATTTAGAAAGGCCTTTCCTCCACTGAGATTATTAAATTCTTTTAGTCTGTCATTCACCACACTCCCCCTTCCCTCTCTTCCTCTCTTCCTTCCAGCCAGCCTCCCTCCCTTCCTTTTTCTTCCTTTTTTCATTTCATGTAAATCCTTCCCCAGAGAAGACACAGCCGAGGCAAGCTCACTCTGCCACCTGCTTTCTGCCCAAGCCCTTGCCATGCTCGCAGCAGCTCTAGACCTAATCCATCCCATAGTCCAATTTCAGCATCCAGGATCCAGTAGATCCAGAGCCCTCAGGACTCAGCTGAAGATGCTTTTACTGCCCCCCCAGTTACCTGAGGAAGTGCTCCTTCTCCCCCCCCCGCCACGCCCCCCAAGACTTCCACAGAGTGGTGCAGGGGAGACCTTATCCTTTCCTGGTCTGACTCAAAGGGTAGACACCCACTACCTAGTACCCCTGCATCTCTTGCACCCAATCAGCAACCTCAACACATCCCGTCTGTTGGAGATGAACATAAAATATCCCATCAGCTGTCCCCTGGAGCTAGAGGGTACCTGTAGGAATGAATTTCTAAGATCCTCACAGAGAGAGGGACATCATCCCAAGACTGGTAAAGGTCAAGCATAGAATGACTGTTTTAAAAAGTTCTAGGAAGAATAAGGATGAATGGGAAGAACATATAGAGAGGAGGATCTCTGCTGGACACACTGAGGAAGGCTTCCATTCAGAGTTGCCCAGCAGTGGAAGTCGTGAGATCTCTGCTCTGGAGATATGCACGTGGGGGCTGGACCATGACCTAATGGGACTACAGAAGGGATCCAAGGCATCTGTGAGCTCCCCAAAAACTATATGAAAAAGCTTGTGTGGGCACGTGTGCATTATTGACATGCACATTTTTCTGAAAAGAGGATCCATGGCTTCTATTGGATTCACAGAGAGGGTCCTACAACCCAAACAAGGTCAGCACTCCTGCCTGCAGGTGACATTTGGGTCCCAGGTGAGCACAAGAAATAGACGTTCTCTATAGTCTCCTTGAACACAGCATCTGTGACTTTTCTCTCAAAATTAAAACACTTCAAGCCTCCTACAGTCACCAGTGTAAGAAGGAGAGATCAGAAAAATTGGGGAGTAACTCTTTCAGGACATGGGATGGTGTAAGTGCCCTCGTTTCCCCCCAAAATGCTTGCCTAACACAATTTGGGAAATACTGGTTTTCCGATGTGATTTCTGAATCACACTCTGGTTGATACTTTATCGCTATTGTCCCATCAATTCCAGGTCCACAATTAATTGTTGCTTGAACAACCTCATATGTTTGCCCTGTAGGTAATTACAGTGGTTACTGTTCAGTGAATAAATGGCCCATTGTGTTTACAATGGGCTTGGAGTACAATATATGCCCCCAGTCTAAATCATGTTGGGTGCAAAATATTAACTGGCACTGGCATTTTCTGCCCCATTTGAGATAATGCACACTTTGATTGGATTGCTCTGCACCACCGTTCCCCTGGCTTTAGCCTCCTAAAACTTTCTTCTGTGGGCAGAGGTTGTACATGCCTCGTAGCGCTGCTGAATTTCAGAACCAGGGGAACTCGAGTAGTCATCTAGTTCTGGGGTTCTCAATATATTTTTATTGTGTTATTGGAATTGTGTTATTGGCTGTACATTGGAATCACTTGGGGAGATTTTTAAAAATATGATGCCTTTGTCCCACGCCAAACCAAGTGCATCAGGATCTCTGGACCTAGAGCTTAGGCGTCAATATTATTAAAAAACTTTGCAGGTGATATGATTCTCAGGGAGGGTTGAGAGCCATGAACATAGCTCAGCATCCCTAGTTTTGAATAAGTAGGCTAAAACCTAAAAATGGCAAGATATTCACATATTCACCACAGCCAGTAAGAGGTAGAAGTGGGACTCCAATCCAGGTCTACAGGACTCCAATGCCAGTGCTCTTTCTCCCCTTGAAGGCTGCCCACTTGCATCCTATGTGCTTGCTAGGCTAGGCCTTCCTTCCAGGCACAGTCACTCTTATGGCCCTAACTGGAATGCCTAATGTTTCTGGGCTCTCCTGCCTTATTTCACACAACCAAGTTCATTTCTTCTCTTTCTTTCTTCTTCCTTCCCTCCTTCCTTCCTTCCTTCCCTCCTTCCTTCCTTCCTTCCTTCCTTCCTTCCTTCCTTAAGTTTTTAAATTTATTTTCAGGGGGGAGGGAAAGAGAGAGAGAGAGAGGGAGAGGGAGAGAGGGAGAGAGAGAGAGAGAGAGAGAGAGAGAGAGAGAATCCCAAGCAGGCTCTGTACCACCCAACTTGGGGCTCCATCTTATGAACCGTGAGATCATGACTTGAGCTGAAATCGAGAATCAGAGGCTTATCTGGCTTCACTGCGGCACCCATGCACCTCCACAACCAAGTTTGTTTCTAAACAGACAAAGATGACTGCGGCTCTGAGTTAATCCCAAACCAAGGATTTATTTTGGAGAGTACTTTTAAATTTATTTTATAGTTTTGTTATCATTTCTAGTTTTGTCGCATTGTTTTGAGAATCTGGCATATTTAGTGTCTGCTTTTGGAATTTATTGAGATTTTCTTTGTGGCCCACTCTACAATCAATTTTTGTAAAAGTTCCATGGTGGCTGGAAAAGAGAATGCAGTCTCAATTTGTAAGCTATAAAAGTCTTTGTCAGACTTCTTATGCATAACAGATATAATCAACCAACGTATCATGATCACATGCTTTGTACTTCTGTTTACTTGATCTGTCAAAGACTAGAAGACTCATTGCATTTTTCTCTATTGTCTCTGACAATTTCTCCGTGTATTTCAACAATTTTTGTTTGATAGACTTTGATTTTATGTTGATCTGAGCATAAAAGCTTATTACAATTATATCTTTATTTTTCAGCAATGTATATCTTTGCCTAGTCCAAACACAGGCACTGAATCATCATTACATGAACTAAGAATTAAAATATTTGTCAGGGTAAAACAAACCCTTCTGTCATTTTATTACTTTTTGATTTACATTATATCCTGCATAATATTGAAACCCTTACTTCATTTAAACTTGCATTTGCCTGCCACAGATCTGATCCTCCTTTTATTTACATTCTGTTAAGACTATTTTAAAGTGTATATTTCTTGAAAAGAGCACATGGATTTTAAAACATATGATTATTGCTGTAATAAGTTCTTGACCTTGCACTTACCATCCTATTTGCAGTCTTACTCTTTTTGTATGCTTCCTATTTATTTCCTCAGGTCCTCTTTGGTACTCAGACTACATGTCTACTCTTCTCCATTCTGTATATATTAATCTTGCTTCTTGTCTCAAACTGCTGGAGTATCTTTTAATATTATTAAGAAGGGCAAGTGGTTGAAAACTTGCTGAGGATGTCCCTCGGTTGCTTTGACACATACATGGTAGAATTTAGCTGGGTATAAAATTCTTGGGCTACCCTTCTCCCCTATGAAACTACAAAGTGATACAGATGAGAAATCTGGGGCTAGTTTGACTCTTGTTCCTTTGTAGTTATCTGGTCATCTGGTGTCCTCTGCCTGGATCCCTGATGAATGTTTGCTCTTTACTCCTAGAATTAAAAAAAAATGGCCAAGACAGATCTTGGTGTGACATTCTTGATTTTGTCTGAAACACAGGGAAACCCTTCAATCAATACACCTCAGGTCTTTCAACTCATAAAAAAATATATCTATATATACTATAAATGTAGTTTATACCAAAAGTATATAATCTCTTGGCTCTTGTCTTCTGCATCTCCCAAGAGCATCTTATTGCTTTCCTCGTTTTGCTAATCTTTCTGGGATATGGTGGTGCATCATTATTATTCGACTCTGCAGACCTTTGACTGCAGTGTGGTTGAGTAGCTGTACATAAACAATTCAGCCACTTAGCTTGTTTGTTCTATGAGTTTGTTGATCTGCTTTTCAACAGCCTCAGGTTTAAGCTTTCCTGTCTCTAATATATTTTTATTGTGTTATTGAGATTTTCCATTTCCTAAGAATTTTTTATGATCACACCCTGACATCTTATCTCAGGCTAACTCATGGAGACCATGTTTTTTCTGCATATGATTGAGGATGCTAAATACATTTTGGAAGTTTTCTTCTTTATCTTACAACAGAACATTTTCAGAGGTGGACTCTTCCTCTGCTTTTTCTGCTTTGATTATTTTTGCAATATTTTTTCAAAGGCTGAATGTAAGACGTCTCTAATGTGCTCACTGTCAAAAGCAAGGCAGGTCTTTTCAGATGTGGCTTATCAAATAACATAATATGTGGATTGCCCTTGGCCCTCTTTTCTGTCTTTTTACATTATAATTGAATACTTTACCCAGAAAACTGAAAAAGAAGTATTTGGGCGTAGTCTTTAGTATCCAAGAGGCTCTCACTTTTTGCTGTTCTACATTAACGAGGTGACAGCTTTGCCCTCGGTGCCTAATTTTCTGATATTCTGAATCAACACAGTACATTACATTTCCATCACACACTGCTGCCAGGGTTTTTCTTTCTTGCCCATAAAACTGTATTGGGAGGTTTCTGCTTCCCAGTATGCACTGCACTCCTAACGCCCTCCTGTCTTCTCCTTACACAGCTCTCCCTAGCAATTTGGAGCTTTGTTTGAATTTACAAAGATAGATGAAAATGAAGAGAAGAAAGCATCTTGGTTGCTTCAAAGGTCAGCAACTGTTGAGCAGAGGTGTAGCTGTCCAATTTTCTGATTGGCAAAGCCCTGGGTCTCCAACACAGATTGTGTGTGTGTGTGTGTGTGTGTGTGTGTGTGTGTGTGTGTGAGAGAGAGAGAGAGAGAGAGAAGTCAGTGTGTTATTTTTCAGAACAATTGTTATTTTATGAGGCAGTGTCCAGAGAGAGAGAGAGAGAGAGAGAGAAGTCAGTGTGTTATTTTTCAGAACAATTGTTATTTTATGAGGCAGTGTCCAGAGTGGCTGGAGGCAAAGGTTTGTAGGATTTTATCAGTGTAGCTCCATCTATTTTAGAATCATCGAAGCTGCCAAATACCTAGAATCTTAGAGCCTCTTGGTTCTTTGAGGTAGGAATCACCATCCATTTTAGAGCCGGAGAAACCACGGAAAGAAAGGGGATATAGTTGTGCAAGGTCAGTATAGGAACTATGAAACTGGGCTTTGAAGTTCACATCTGGCTCTCTTTCTTCAACCAGCTCTGAACTGTGAGCTGGTTGCAGGTGAGATGAGGCCGGTGAAATGAGGCAATGATCCAACCCTGAAGGCCTGCTCCTTCTTCTGAGACCCAGTAGCACAGCAGGGAGGCAGCAGACTCCAACGTTTCCAAAGTCTCTCACACACAGCAAGTTTCAGTTCTGGGGGGCACCCCTTGACCAGCAGAGTAGGAAGGGGAGAGAGTCATCAGCATCTCTCTCCTGGCATGAAATACTTTGCAAGTTTAGGGTGTGCATACTGAACCATGAGTCACTTTAACATTAAGCTGAGGCCACTACAAGGTCACTTTAGGGACCTGGGAAACCGGGCTCAACCCTGTCTGTAGGACTGTGAGAACAAAGGCATCGTTTCTTCTAGGTGTCTGTTTTCCTCACCTCTGAAAATGATGGACGAAGGATTTCTTTTTTTTAAAGATTAAAAAAAATGTTTTATTTATTTCTGAGAGAGAGAGAGGGCAGGGGAGGGTCAGAGAGAGAGGGAGACACAGAATCCGAAACAGGCTCCAGGCTCTGAGCTAGCTGTCAGCACAGAGCCCGATGCGGAGCTCGAACCCACAAACTGTGAGATCGTGACCTGAACCGAAGTCGGACGCTTAACCAACTGAGCCACCCAGGTGCCCCAATAAGACAAAGGATTTCAAAGGTTTCTTGCGACCACACAATTCTGCTTTTCTCTCCAACAACTTCCTCCAGTTGAGGAAAATGATGAAGAAGTTTGTTCGCTTTGTGTGGGTATGCGTTTCATTTGATCTGATTTGTTCAGATAATTGCCTTTGTGTTTCACTTCTCTTCGCAGATGTAAGCCCAGATGAAAAATGTAAATACACCTCCCAACCTCAGGATCTTTATTAAATTCCGAGTCACTGATGAATCCTTGCTTAAATGCAATTCATTCTTTCCCTGTTTTGGGGCCTCTGACTTTAACTTTCCTGCAGAGATACAGGCACTTTTCAGGTGGAGAGTACATCTGAGAGCGGCCCTCGTCGCTAAATCCTAGGTGAGAAACTGGGGCCAGAAGCAAGGGGGCCAGGCTAGGATGGAGGCCTGCTCTTTTCTCTGCTTGGTTTAATCTCTTTCCATGGGTTTGCTGACTGTTTCTGTAATTAAATGAGGGAAGTATTTGTCATCTCGGGTCCCTTTCAGCCGAGATGAATGGAATGCAACTTTCTCAGGAAGCTTCTGACAAAACCCTGTTTGTGGCCAGTGCCAGGATGTATACAAAGGCACTGGGCTGGGTGCGTTGGGAACTCGGGCCTGCTTTAGGTCTGCGCCAGGTCACCGCTGCACCCAGCCCCGGCAAAGGACTGTTTGGACACAAAGTGCCTCTCCAAAGATGCCCGTGAGGTTAATGTGAGGCAGAGCAGCTGCAAAGCATTTCCCAAGTTAACGACGGGAAAGGAATGCCTGGCATTGGGTGGGTTCTTCAAGCCCCACTCCCGCAAAGGGCTTGCCGGGGCATCGTGCAGACACCTGCTCTAAGGTCAGAGGCCTCTTTGGTCAGAGTTCCCGGGCTGGACCCACCGAAGGAACGATCATTTCTCCTTTTTGTTAATGAGTGTTAGTTTTTAATCACTCAGAAGCGTACATCAGCCTGCTCCCACCACCCACTTTCATGCTATATTCTTCGGGGGCGGCTCAAAACTATTCGTGAGGGAGGTAGAGGAGGCATCACTGTCTTCGTTCCTCATGGAGAAACTGAGGCTCAGGGAGGTACAGTGACATGCCTGAGACCATGCAGCGAGGAAGGAGCAAAGCTGGGATTTGAGCTCAGGTGCTTTGACTCCTTGAAGTTATTGCACGATGAACCGTGGGGCAAACATTGCATTAAGGGCTTAGCATTCACTTTCTCACTTAATGGGCAACACAATACTATGAGGCAGACACTGCTATGATCTGCAATTTTCAGATGAGGAGACCGAGGCTCACAGAGGTTCAGTCACTGGCACGTGGTCACCCAGCCAGCCTCAGGCAGAGCAGGGAGATGAACGAGTGTTTGCTCTCTCCATGGACTATGATGCTTCTATAATTAACGATTTCCAAAACACATTTACTTCTTTAGTCTAACTTTGATCTTCGCAACAACCCACCATATTGGTAGAGTAGACAGTCTTACTCTCATTTTATAAATAAGGAAACTGAACCTCAGAGAGGCTGAGCATGTGACTTAAAGTCACACGTGAGCAAGTGGCAAAGGCTAGGGCTTGAACTTGGGACTTTCCTTTTTGGCATGCAGCTCTCTCTTCCAAAATTCACGGCTGCTTCCTAGGGAGGCACCCGGTACAAGAAGAGAAAGCAACTAGCACAATTTAAAAGAAAGGAGAAGAAAAAATGAGACTTGCTTAAAAGAAACAACAATAATACTGAACCACTGGCTTATTATGCTTTCGATTCCCTAAGGTGGTCCAATTCAATTATGTGAAACAGATCTCATACGTATATTTGGTTTTTTTATTTAAGAGAAAATTCTTCATATTTTTCTTTTTAAACTTTTATCACGAAATATAAACTACATGTAACTGTATTAAGTGTATGAAATATACATGCTCAGCTTAAGGAGTAATACCAAAACCAAGATTCCACTGCCCATCACCTAGTTTAAAAAATAGCTTTTATTTATTTATAAATATTAAATGACAAGGTAATTTACTTTTTTGCTCTTTTAGATACAATCTTTTGCTATGTGGCATCCTGTAATTTTTTACTCCTTCGTTCCCCACCTCAGCATTTCTATTATTATATTATGTAAAGAAGATTGGAAAACAAAGAGTACTGCCTCAAATCCCTTTGTTTTTCTTTTTTAAGTCAGAAATAGGAGTAAAACAGAAAAAGCAAAATCAAGCTAGTGCTGAGAAAGTAGTATGGTCCATAAGGGTAGGAATTCAGGGTTTCAGTTTGGATGGGTTGGGTCTAAGCGCCAGGTGCACTACTCACTATGCAATTTCAGGAACATTCCTTCACCTTTTGGGATCTGTCTCCCTCTCTGTAACCCAGGGTGACATATGTCACCGCACTCCCATCTCAGGATCAGAGCAGTACCGGCACCCAGTGAATGATGGCTAATGTCAGATCACTACTTCCAGACTTAGACGTTACGAGGGTTAGATGATATTCCTTATCCTTATGAAAGGCCTTTTAACTTACAAAGCTCCTCCCTTAGGGACACCTCAACCCCGTGGAAGGCAGCAGGAAGAGGAGTATACCCACTGGACAGGTGAGGTGCCTCAGTGAATGAATGGGTTCACTCGCTGACACGTGGCTGCCACCAGGCAGAGACGCAATTCTAAATCAAGCCCTCTAAATCCTAATCTGGCAAATGTAAAATGGCTTGTTAATTTAAAAAAATAATGATGATTATATTGCTTGTCTAGTTGTGTACAATTAGAATGTATGTCTTTAATTTTCTCTTAAACTTCTGGTAAAATGTTCCATTTTCCCTTCGCAGCTGTACAGGTGACAAATGTAGGAAATTAGCAAATTACATTAGAATCCTCTTCGGCTTCCTCGGCTCCTTTGCACTTTGCTTTCAGCTGATGTCTTTATGGGTAAGAAGTGCTCTCGTGTGATGACAGCTGTGAAGCCAACTGCCTTTTAATTACCACACTGCAAAAATCATGTCTCCTCATGTCAATTTAGCACCTCTAATTAGTCGATAGGTTGACATCACATCTATAAGAGGAGAAAGGTGTGCTGGGGCCCACCTCGATGCTCGCAGTGAAAGAGATGCGGCATTTCTGTCTGCTGGATCCTCCCACCTCTTTGGGGCCAGCTCCTACTCATCTGCCCAGGCCTACGCATAGCCACCTCCTCCAGGGAGCCTTCCCTGCTAGCCCTCAGTTCTCCCAGTACTGTTTTTTCCCCTTGCTATGGGAAGGCTGGATCTCAGGGACATCAGGTCTCCAAAAAAAGGGCTCATCTTGGGCTCAGTTCACCCTTGAGCCAACGCCTCCCATGACCAGGGGAGGGAGCGGAAGAACTCTGGACTCCAGACCTCTGAGATTTGCTTCATGGTCAGTCCGGGGAAAATTAATTAAGTTGAATCAAGATAAAATATTCAAAGGTGCTTTCCAAGAACGTGAAGTCTTCTTCGAAAGGGTAGAGGAAGTCATTCTGGACCAGCGGGGCTGGAGCTGGGGCGCAAGGACATGAGCACGGACACATGGCCCAGCTTCTCCATATACCAGCTGCAAGTCTGCCAGCAATGTTAGGTCTCAGTTTTCTTACCTGTGAAAGGGAGAGAATAAGTCCTGTCTTGCCTAACTCTCCAAGGCTCGTAAAAACTAATTGAGAACTTGGATGTAAAAATGTTTTCTAGGAAATAGATCCCTGTGCTGATGGAAGGCAAGGGTTATAAAACCCACCTGGTGTGGTCGCCCTTCACCTTCACCTTTTCTACTCTTTCAGCCTCCTTTCTCTCCCTCTCATACCAGTCCTCTATTTCCCAGATCTTATCAGGCCTCTCTCACTCCCCTATGAAGAAGCTTCCCCCCCCTCCCCCCACCCTCAGTCTAGGCCAGCTGGTCTTCCTCCACCCTACCCCACCAGAGCTTATCACACTGTAGGTACATCCTTACTTCCCCCAATGCTCCTGTAAGATAATAACAACTCAAGCTGTCATATAAGAAGCATTCAAATATTTGCTGAATAAATGAATGTATGAATGAACGCAAAGGCAGCAAGCTTCATGTGTGAGGTCCCAGGGAGAAAATGAGGATCAATGTATGACTGTTTCGGGGAGGCTGATATGGATCAATATACAGAAGAGTATTTGATAATGAGATATTCAAGAATGAATCAAAATCTTGCAAAGTACTGAGTTGTCCATCACTGGAGGTATTCAAGGAGATGCTGAAGAGTCATATATCTATCAGGGTCATAAAGGGGATTCCCAAACCAGCAGGGGGTGGCATGAGTCAGTGTTGGGGCCTGTGTGTACTGCTGGTGGTAAACCCAATGATTTTAGTTGAGCCCCAGATTAATATTTTATATCTTCACAGGCATCTTTTCTCTTTCCTACTTTCACACTATCTTCTTAGAAAATGATACTGATTTTCCATTCATGGTCTTTAAATAAAAGGATGAGTGTATTTCAGGGGGAATACTAAATAAGTTAACAATAAAGTGGTATGCCCAAGGGTCTATGTGATCAAGGAACCGCTGGATTGCAGGTTCATTAAGGAGTCTTATAAAAATATATAGTCCTCATGGGGGGGAGGAGAAGGGGGGGATGGGCATGGAGGAGGGCACTTGTGGGGATGAGCACTGGGTGTTATATGGAAACCAACTTGACAATAAACTATTTATAAAAATATATAATATAGTCCTCAGAAATAAAAATCTCCACAAATCTCCATCACTTTCCATCAGATTAAGTCATAATATGAATTTAAACAATATAGCAGGAGTTAGACTCTTATCGGGGCACTGGAGAATGAGCACTGTCAGAAGTACCACAGGCAGGGTAGATAGATCTCTCAAATGAAAGAAATTAATTACATTTAAAAGAGAAAATTAACTGTACAAGTAGAAATGGCCTAAGTAAGAGGGATGCCATATTTGGCAATAGTGGGGACACACTTATACTAAAGGTTATTCTTTATTCGTCTGAAATTCAAATTTAGCTGAGCACCTGTATTCTTTCTGGTAATCCTCAATAACCATTCAAGCGAGAGACGGTAAGTAGGCTGGAGCCTATGTGACATCATGAGCAGGCTGACAGTGGCTGCAAAAGAAGTGGGTTAAGTCAGTGAAGAGCGTGCGGTGATCAATTAGTCATGCCTGCAGGTAGCACAGGACCGGGAATAACGGCACCAACGTCATTCATGTCTCTGCCATCCTGAACGTGTCTAACAACTCCTTATTTTACACCGTGAGGACCAGAGGGGACCAGGGACTTGCCCCCGCTCACAGCTCGAGCCCACAGCTGGGCTGGGCTAAACTCATTTGTCGCCCCATGCTGCCTGCTCCAAATCAAAACAGAATGCCACCAACGCCATGATTATGTAATTTCAGACTGTCCCCAGCAAGCATGACCACCCACATCATCGCCAGAACGCACACAGCCAGTCAAAGCCTCCACCTGATCCAACTTATCATCATGACTACATGTGAATGCCCTAGAATAACACAAAAGATGTGAAGCAAAGTCCATGTACACCGAGGGCTCTGTGGAAGGTGATGTCATTATGACCAAAGGCGCTCAGGGGTCTGAACCACTGGGCTCTTCATGAACTATCTCAGGGGCTCTCTTGGTAGTGCAATTACACTTGGTTCTTGGTAGAATCTGCAGACAACTGTGCTTTATTACAAAGCAGATATTTCACGTGCTGTTTACTCAAGTAGGTGGGACAGAACTAAATTTGGGCTTTCTTCTCCACTTTTCTGCTGCCCCCCCCCTTTCTGGGCCTGGGGTTTCTCGCTGTTAAAATAAGGAGATGGCACTGGGCGGCTTTTTATTTCAGCTCCACCATTTCACGAGTTTGCAGTTCTGCACTTAATTGACAAACCAAGGCGGGATTCTTTCTTGAGGCGAGAGAATGAAAACTGCAGCCCTCCGAGACTTTGGCAGAGGGGTTTGAAACCAGCCTCTTTCAAGGCAGTTATTCAGTCTAATCATCTTACGTCTCCATTTGGTTATTGGCCTTTTACTTTCTGCTCTTCTTAATCAAGTTCATTCATTCGTTTTCTCATTCATTCAGCAAATATTATTTTCCAGAAAAATTGCAGATGCATTCCCTGGGCCCACAAATCCCACTTCACACTGGTGCACACATGACATGCGGCCCAGGTTACTCCAGTAGACCGGAAACAACCCAAATATCCACTGGTGGAGGACTGGCCATACACACGATAGCACATCCACCTACAAAGGTGTCCTGTAGCTATAAAAAAAATCAGAAATGTCTTTATATACTGGGAAAACAGTGAGCTCTGGGGGAAAAAAGTAAGGTGCAGAATAGCATATCCAGTACATTCCCTTTGGCATAAAAGAAAGGAAGAGGAGGGGCACCTGGGTGGTTCAGTCAGTCGAGTGTCCAACTTCGGCTCAAGTCATGATCTCGCGGTTCGTGGGTTCGAGCCCTACATCGGGCTCTGTGCTGACAGCTCAGAGCCTGGAGCCTGCTTCAGATTCTGTGTCTCCTCCTCTCTCCCCCCCTCCCCTGCTTGCACTCTGTCTGTCACTCTGTCTCTCAGAATAAATGATAAACATTTTAAAAAATGTTTTTAAAAATTAAAAAAAGAGAAAGAGGAATAAAAACACACACTTACATATATTGGAATGAGAAATCCTAAATAAAAAACTAACAAAAATGGCTATCTACAGGAGGGGCATGGACCAGAACAGAGGGAAGTTGTATCAGGTCCAGAAATTCTCTACTTGTCACATATTTTTTTAAAAAATTTAATGTTTATTTCTTTTTGCAGGAGAGAGAGACAGATTGTGTGTCGGGAAGGGGCAGAGACAGAGGGAGACACAGAACTAGAAGAGGGCTCCGGCTCCAGGCTCTGAGCTGTCAGCACAGAGCCTGACGCAAGTCTCGAACCCACGAACCGCGAGATCATTACCTGAGCCTGTCGGATGCTTAACTGACTGAGCCACCCAGGCGCCCCTCACATAGTTTTGACTATAGAATCATCTAAAAGTTGTATATGTTTTAAAAAGAAAATTAATCAACAACAGCAAAAAAATCAATCCCTAAGGACTGAAAACAAAGGCACTTAAGAGTATAAAAGTTACTAATATAATCACACGAGGAAAAGTCTATAAAGAAACTTCTGGATGCATCTTCACTGTCCAGCTAGAAGAGATAGAATCTCCTCCTTGCCCCCACCTTAC
>NW_027528859.1:1798272-1807744 GCF_008692635.1 Crocuta crocuta | reverse complement strand
GATAGAATTCCCTCCATCCCCCCACTTTCCCCCCCCCCCACATTCCCAACTTTCATTATGAAAATATTCAGATCTACAAAAAAGTTGAAAGAACAGTGCAGCGAACACCACATACCCTTCATCAGTCAGCATTTTCCATATCTGCTTTCCTCTCTCTATATACACATACACATGTGTACACACATACACAAAGACTCACACACACACACATTTTGAAATCAACTTACAAACACTTTGACACTTTACTCCTGTCAGCCTAGAATGCACCACCTGAGAACATTCTCCAGTAGCATTACAGTGTCATTATCACACTTCTGAGAACGAAGGGCAATTCAGTACCACCCATGGTCAGTCCACATTGAGTTCTTCAATTTCCCCCAAATGCCCTTTACATTGCTAAAAATCAGGATCCAGTCAGCATTCGTGCCCCTTCTTTGGCTGCTATATTTTTATAATCTCTTTTCATCTAAGAGCAGTCCCCTGCCTTTCTGTTGTTCTTGTTGTCTCCTACAACATCAAATTTTCTTAAGAATCCAGGCCAGGTGACTTGTAAAATGTCCTATATTTGTGTGATTATCTCCTTGTAGCCATATGAAAGTTTAAACTCTTTTTTTAAAAAAAATGTTTATTTCTTTATTTTGAGAGAAAGAGAGTGTGCAAACAAGTGGCGGAGGGGCAGAGAAAAATGGAGAGAGAGAGAGAATCCCAAGCAGACTCTGTGCTGTCAGCTCAGAGCCTGACGCAGGGCCCCATCCCACAAACTGTGAGATCATGACCTGAGCCGAAATCAAGAGTCAGATGCTTAACCGACTGAGGCTCCCAGGTGCCCCTTAAATGTTTTTGTTTAAAACATCTTAAGAATTATATTTTCTAGCTCAGTCCCCTGAAAAAAACCTAGAAGCAGTGGGCCCAGTAGCAATGAGCAGAGCTAGCATCCAGATCTTGGTTCCTAAATATGATTCCTTAGCAGAAAGAATCAGGAATGCTTAGAGAAATAGCTGATTCCAAATCTAAGGCAGGTAAATATTAAGTGTTCAAAGTAGCGAAAGAAGAGGCAGGAGGGGAAAGAAGGGGGCAGGGAAGAAGGAAGCCTCAAAAAACGGAATACTCTTCTGCAGAGGAGAATGCCAGCATCATTTAGAAGGGGGAGGGGGGAGTTGAATCAGGAAATGCCCATTTTTCAGCCCCAATATAACAGTGGCTGGCCAAGGACCATCATCGAGTAAGATTGTGGGCTTCCAAGACTCGCCCCACATCTTACCTAATAATTACTAAGGGGAGAAGGTATCTTTACAATAAATCTAGCAGATGCTACCTTAACCAAGTGGTCAAATTTAGCGTCATCAAGAACAGTTCAGAGTGGGCCTCCTGACTCAAAGCACTAGGAAGAACATGTTTGGATTGTTGCCAACACTGTTTAACCTCAATCAAATCATGAAGAAACGATCAAACAAATCCAGATTTGAGATTTGGGGAACATTTTATAAAACAATAGGCTTGGGCCTTTTAGGAAGGTCAACATTCTGAAAGCCAAAAAAAAAAAAAAAAGGTAGATTAAAAGTAGTAGATTTATCAAAAGCAAAAATTAACTACTGGGACCTCATCAAGATAAAAAGCTTCTGCACGGCCAAGTAAACAATTAACAAAACTAATAGGCAACTGATGGAATGGGAAAAGATAGTTGCAAATGACATATCGGATAAAGGGCTAGTATCCAAAATCTATAAGGAACTCACCAAACTCCACACCCAAAAAACAAATAATCCAGTGAAGAAATGGCAGAAGACATGAACAGACACTTCTCCAAAGAGGACATCCAGATGGCCAACAGACACATGAAACAATGCTCGGCATCCCTCATCATCAGGGAAATACAAATCAACACCATACTGAGATGCCACCTCATGCCGGTCAAAGTGGCTAAAATGAACAAATCAGGAGACTATAGATGCTGGTGAGGATGTGGAGAAACGGGCCCCCTCCTACACTGTTGGTGGGAATGTAAACTGGTGCAGCCCTTCTCGAAAACAGTGTGGAAGTTCCTCAAAAAATTAACAATAGAACTCCCCTATGATCCAGCAATAGCACTGCTAGGAATTTTACCCAAGGGATACAGGAGTGCTGATGCATAGGGGCACATGGACCCCAGTGTTCACAGCAACACTCTCAACAATAGCCAAATCATGGAAAGAGCCTAAATGTCTATCAACTGATGAATAAATGTGGTTTATCTATACAATGGAATACTACATGGCAATGAGAAAGAATGAAATCCTGCCATTTGCAGCAATGTGGGTGGAACTGGAGGGTCCTATGCTAAGTGAAATAAGTCGAGCAGAGAAGGACAGATACCATATGTTTTCACTCATACATGGATCAGGAGAAACTTAACAGAGGACCATGGGGGAGGGGAAGGGGAAAAATAAGGAGAGGGAGGGAGGCAAACCATAAGAGACTCTTAAATACTGAGAACAAATTGAAGGTTGACGGGGGGCAGGGGGTGGGGGAGAGCGGAAGGGAGGTGATGGGCATGGAGGAGGGCACTTGTTGGGATGAGCGCTGGGTGTTATATGGAAACCAACTTGACAATGAGCTATATATAAAAAAAATAAACAAATAAAATAAAATGAAAAAAAAATAGTAGATTCAAGGAGACTAAGCATGTGACCGAATTTACACTGCATGCTGACTGATTGCGTCCTTGATCTCCCACATTCCCAAATAAGTGGCAATAAGGACATTCTGGGGACAATCAGGGAAATTTGAATGTGGGCCACATATTACGTAATATTATATTATTGTTAATTTTTTAGGTGTGATAATTTTACTATGATGATGTAAGAGAATATTATTGTTCTTAGGGGATTCCTGTTGACATATTTAGTAGTGAAGTGTCATTATGTCTGCAAACTATTGTCAAGGGTTTCAACAAAAAATGAGTTGGAGTGGGGGATGGACAGAGCAAGGGGTGAGGGGGGTGAAGAGGAAGACCAATATGGTACAACATAAACAATTCGTGTGCCTACGCAAAGGGTATGTGATGTTCATTGTGCTTTCTCTTAATTTTTGCAGGCTTGAAATTTTTCCAAAAAAACGGGAGAAAATTTGGAGGAAAGGTAGAAACACAAGTAGAGCCGCCAAACCTAGCCTGCATTAAAAAGTAATGTCTGCAACTGATTGGAATACAGTCCATTTAATATATATTTTAAAGATCCATGAATTCATAATGCTACTTGCACAAAAGGGAGAGACTGAGAGAGAAGCCCCCCCACCCCCCAAACAAACAAAAGCAAAAGATTCCTGGAGGTTCTCCTAGACTCCAGGCCATATGCTGGGCTCTGAAGTTCCAACTAGTGACAAGGGAGATACGGCCCCACCCCTCCGCACCCCCACTGTCCCCTGATAACGGAGAGGACTGACAACCACCAGGCAAGCTCCACACTGAACAGGAAGCTGAACCTTTCGTCACTGTGCAGGGTGGCGAGAGGCAGGTGCTACGGATGTGTCTCCTGGAGGCAGGGACCTGGCTGGAACGCCTCCTCAGAAAAGAGAAGAATTCTCTACGTGAGAATTGAGGAAAGATCCCTTTTTGCGCATGGGGGCTGCCAGAGTGGGCCAGGGCTGCTTTGCTGCGCTGAGGGTCCACGTCCCCACTATTCCAGCGGCAGGCCTGGAGTTTCAGAAGACACCCGGGATGAGAAGGGGAGTCATTCCCGGTTCGTGCAAAGCCACCAACCATGCCATCTCACTCGTGACCGGGACATCACAGCTTGTGTGGGGATCTGGGGCCAGTGTGAGAAAGCCATGCTTGTGTCGGCATCTGGGCATAACATCCACATAACCGTCTAACCCAGGATGGCAAGTCTCAGGTCGAGCGCCTCCCACTTTAGAAGGCTCCACTCTGCATCATGGAAATGATAAATTATTTACTTTTCTTGGTCAACAGATCCAAAGTCAAAGTCTTGTGTATAATTCAACACAATGTAGGCTAGGCTCTATTAAAAAAAAATCAACTCATTCATTATAAAACTGCCCAGAATAGATCTCCTAAGTACTATCTGCTTGAAATACTTAGCATAGTTACTGATTTTCACCAACCAGTCATCTCATTTTTGAGTTCAAAGGAACCATTTATTTTTTGACACAAGTTACTAGATGAGGAACAGGTTTATAGGTGGTGTGTGTGTGTGTGTGTGTGTGTGTGTGTGTGTGTGTGTGTGTGTGTGTGTGTTTGTATGCGCGCTGAGTGATTGACAGGGAGAACACAGGCCAGCACCAAGGGGCTCCAGGCAGCCCCGGGTGGTCATCTGCTGACAAGCAGGAAGCTCATTACAGAGGGAGGCTGGGGAGGGACCCCAGGGGCCTGGAGGGAGCCTCCCTCGCCTCCAGACACCCCACTCCCACACCCTGGTCTTAGCCAGAAGCGGGGCAAGTCTCTTTGACCTTTGCATCTTGCATTCCTTATTCAGAAAACAGCCTAACTCGGAAGTTTCTTCACCTGCTCTTCCTTCCCTGCAGGTTGCCCAAGGGTTAAATGGGATCCGCTGAGAGGCATTATACCAATGGTTGCCAGCACAGACTTTAGAGCCGCTTAGTCCTGGCCATTTCTTGGCAAGACACTCAACCTTTCTGTGCCTCAGTTTCCTCACCCATGAGATGAGGAGGATAATAGCATCCCAGGGTTGGTGGGTTGTGTGTGGGGGGAAAATGAACTCATCTCTGCACAGGGTTAGAACCGTGCCTGGCCCATAGCAAAGGCCACAGAATGCAGGCCAGGAGTACTATAAATTGGTTTTATTCTAGGCCATCCAGATGTGGCTATTCTTGATTTATGACTACTAACTCAGTGCCTGCTCTTGTGTGAAGCCCATGAGGTACAGGCATGGCTCAGACAGGCAAGGACTGTTCTGGGGGAGTTCACAGTGGGGAACCCCAAAATCTCATCAGAGAATTCTAAGAGACTAAAGACAGGGCAAAGATGAAATGAGTGAAGAAAGTACAAAGCCGGGGAGCAGGGTTGGGGAAGACTAGGGAGGCTTCCTGGAGGAGGTAACACTTGGATTAAATATCAGAGAGTACACAGGGCTCAGCCAGGGGAGGAGGGGAACAGCATGGGCAAAGGCCTCAGAGCTGCAGAGAGCTGGCTCTATCCCCAAGCACGAGGGGAATGGCTTACAGGGGGACCTATAAGCCATTATAGGTCTGGCTCTGCACCTCAGTCTCTGCCCATGGTATGGCCTGACACAGGCTGCTTGACCTCTCTGGGCTCACCTCCTTCACCTGTAGAATGGGTCCTCTACCTGGAGCGCTCTGGTGGAGAATGCATGTCTGAGTGGTGAGTGGCTTAGGAATGCAGGGAGAGCCAGGCCCAACCAGGAGCCCCTAGAGGAGGAAGTCACGTGCAGGGCACAAGAGGGAAGACAATAGATTTAAGGTACACGCTGATGGCTTTGAGCTACAGGATTATGGGAAATAATGACATGACTTAATCATCTGGCCCAACCTTTTCCCTTTATAGCAGGAGGCCCAGAGAGGGCAGCAGATGCACAGAGGTCACAGCTAGTCCCAGAGAGCTGACCCATGTCCCAGGGCCCCACCTCTTCCAGGAAGGTAGACCAGAAGACCACCTCAGTCTTGGAAGGAAGAAGAATACAAGGCAAGGTGCATGGCACTCTGAGGGTCTCATCTCACAACCAGCCCAGGGTTTGCCACTCCAGTGCATGTTACCGATGAGGCGCGGAGACTGGGAGACGCTAAGTGACCTGCCATGAGTCACAACTAATAAGTGCCAGAGCCTGGATGTGAGCCCCAGCCTGTGTAACTCCCAGCCCAAAAAATGTACTGGATATTGACGTTACTACAAGTTGACCGAGCACATTAGCTCCTCTGGGCCTCTGTTTTCTCATCTGTACAAATGGGAAAAGACCACCTTATCAAACAGGATAAACATAGGGCAGTCAGTGCCATGCCATGACACCAGCCCATGCTCTTGTCCCAGAGCACCTGCCCAGCAGTCACCAGTGCCCCAGGGCCCACCTCACACAAGTGTTACTACAGTCCTTGGAAGAAAGCAGAACAGTTACCCATGAGGGTGCTCAGGCCCCAGTGAGGGCAAGTGGCTTGTGTAAGGCCACCCAGCTGGGAGCCAGCAGGGCCAGGATGGGAAGCCAGGTCTTCTCCTGCTGACCCAGTGTCTTTCCCACTGCTCCTTACTGGGAGCCCCAGGTCCCCTGTGTGTGCTCCTGCCCACCATGGGGTCAAGGGCCTTGCAGGCTGAAAGGACTCCAAGGTTGGTGTGTCAGACTGAGGCTCAAGCAGGACATGCTCTGTCCATACCACAGTTTGACAAGAGTCCTTGTGGTCCATGATGCTGAGATGCAAGGATGTCAAAGGTGGCGACACACTGACCGCACCTGCGTTTCCTCCCTGACATTCTGCAGGTAGATTCAGGGGCTGAATAGGTATATCCCTTAAGTCTCTTCCAGGGTTGGAACGCCTACCCTCGAAACCCTTCCCCCCCAGCTGACACACCTGCCTTTAGAGACCCCAGGCACCTTAAATCAGTAAGAATCATCTAGGATCTTGTCCACATTCAGATTCAAGGTCAGTAGGTGTGGGTGGCGCCTGGGGGGCTGCATTTCTAACAGGCTCTCAGGTGCTGCTGCTGCGCGTGGTTTTAGAGAATCGCTAGACCCGTGTTTCCCCAGGTCCCTCGATGACATGAACTATCCAAGGCACTTGTTAAAACTCAGCTTCCCAGCCTTCCTCCCTAGGATGTGATCAGTGGACCTGGGAATCGAATTCTTAATTAGTAAACCAGAACCCTGCCCCCACTCCACCGCACCCGATGAGTTCTATGGCTGGGTACATGCGGGAACAGTGCACAGTCCTGCCCCCTCATCTGGTGGCTGCATGCCCTCTTAGCATGTCCACTAGGAGCCACCCCGTCCCTATGTGAGGGTGGCTCATCGCCTCATCTCATTTACTCTGTGCATCAAAATCACCAGAAGTCCAACCTTCTAGAAGTAGGACAGAACCTGGCCAGGGTGACCAATGTGTCCCCGTTTGCCCGAGACTTCCCTGCTTCCCATTTCCTATCCACGTGTATCATGTTTGTCCTCACAACAAGCATCTTGGGTTGCTAGTACACCCTGTTACACGTGTGTCCTCCTGGAGGGAACTACTTCCCTCCTTCCCTCTCCAGGCCTTTCCAGTCTCAGCTTGTAATTCCAGACTCAACTCGGCGTAATCTGCGGTTGTGCTGCTGACTAGTAGCATCAGCTGTACCGTAAGGAGCGTGAGTGATTTATTTATTTAGAATGAATTATTTACACCCCGAGTATTTCCAGAAAGGGGTTGAGGCAGTGAAAGATGCATAAACAATGAGGCCGTTGGGCTTACACGCTGGGAACCGATATTGCTTTAGATACCATGGTCTTGAATTAAAAATGGGGGTCAGAACCTTGAATTGAATCTTATAGCAGATGGACAAGAAGGATATGGGTTGGGTCCTTGGCAGGAATGGGCTGGGACCCACCAGGCACTTGCTGGATAGCACCGCGCCCTTCTTTGCCTCTCCGTCTGTGAAAACTCCACCCAAAAAGAAACATGTGCAGCCCTTACAGCTGTCTTGGGCTTATTCTGCCTCCCCTGCAGGCTCTCTGTTTTCATTTCACTGTTCTGAATCACCTTCATGGTCTGTGATAGTTCATTTCATCCACACAACTTTGAATCTGGACACAAACGGAGAAATAAATCTTCAATGAATTCCCAGCCCAGGGCCTGGCCGGTGTCTCAGATGGCACAGGCACCAGGAATGGCGATATCAACCTTAGTCTGCAGAGGGCTTACAGTCTGCGGAGTGCATCCACCCTGCTCCATTACCCTGTCCTGTCTGAGGCTCTCACTAGCCCCAGAAGAAGGGCAGACCTAGCCCATTCTGCAGACGAGTTCAGTGAGGCTCCGGGAGGTTGCTGATTTGCCCACACCAGTTCTGTCAAAGAGAGACACGGGGTGGGGCAGCTACCCAGAGCGTCTGGGTTCTAGAACCTCACCAGGCTGCCTCTCGGCCATGTCTGCCTGTCCTGCGGTGGCAGTGCTGGGCAGTGGGCTATGCACTCGTCTGGGAAAGCCTGGGAGAGCGCACAGCAGGCACTTTAGTGGTTGAGTGAGGGGCTGAATAAATACGTAGAAGCAGGAGTCAGTGAGGGAATAAATGCACGAGAACAGACCCCCTCTTTCCCTCCAGAGGATCAATGGGTCCTGCCCAGATCCCTTTTGAGGGCTTGGTTTTCCTCCTACCCACTTGTATCCAAACTGAAAGCTACCAACCTTTCCTTGCCACATGCTGGACATCCCACTGGCGCTCGGAACCAGACTTTCTTCCACCAGGCAGCCAGTGACAAGGCCAGAAAGGCCCATCGACGGTGCATGCCCTTAAGAGCACTTCTCCCTCTCTCCCACCACCTTTTTTTTATGTATCCAGAAGGTGGAAGCATCTCATAGATTATTAATGCGCTGAATGGCCCCTCTGGAGACCAGTGCCAAGAAATGGCTCCGGCCTGGCCTGGATTCTTGGCCTCCGTCATCTTTCTTAGATAGCAGCCGCAGCAACGGCTCCCCGCCGTGCTCAGTCGACACAGCGTCTCCCAAATGGGCTGCATCAGGTCCACAGTGTGGCCACTCAGCCACGCGCGGGTGTGGGTGTGGCTGCCATGGCGTGGGCTGGGAGGGGGGCGGACTTCCAGCTGGGGGGTTTTGACTCACAGGGGCTGAGAAGCGGGCATTGTGTGCAGCGTGAGAACCCTCATCCTGCCCCTGTCGTCTTGGTTTCAGGGAGTTTGTGTAAAACGGGGTGGCTTTTAAACTCTGAGAGCTGTAATCAGAGATCTGCTTCTGGTTGAGGAGTCCCTGTCACTGCAATGGCAACTACGGCTCGTAGTCCTATGGAAGGGCTTTCACTTCAAAGGGGAAGCCTTCCGTGATTCTCACAAATGGCATATAAGGCTAGTTCGCTATTCCCATTTCACATAAGAGAAAAGCAAGGCAGAGAGAGAGAGAAAATAAGACCATATTTTAGTGTATTCTGCAGAGCACTGGAGGGGAAGCCATGGACTCAGCTTTGCTGTTACTGTGAGAAGTTGGCAAGGTCCTCTCTACTTTGGGCCTCTGTTTCCCCATCTGTGTAATGGGGAGACTGGAGCCGATGCTTGCCAAGACCCTCCCAGCTCTGGCTTTCTATGAATCTACCTCAAATTCCGCAGCCCACAGCCAGGTAAAAACACAAAACAAAACAAAACAAAAAATATCAACCCTTCGACCTCTCAGGCAACCTAACGCTTTAATAAGAATCACTTGAGAAAACCAAGTCCAATGACAAAATTTCTGTTCCTGGGATGCAAATGGCATCGACTGATAGTTTAGAGCCATGCTGCAATTCAGTAAATAGCAAAGGGCTCAACTGGGGCCGGGG
>NW_027528859.1:1755508-1798193 GCF_008692635.1 Crocuta crocuta | reverse complement strand
GTTCACTGATTTGGTTTTTTAAATGTCAAAACCAAGCATGATTTAGATTTTGCAGAAATCAAGTCCTCAGCATTGTGGGCCATAGTTGCCAAGCCTTCAACAACCGCAGACTCAACATCCCCCGTCTGCGTGACCTGCTTCCTTCCGCTCCCTGGCAGGACCTTCCGTGGATTCAGCCCCGTCACTCGAGCCGAGGACTTCCTGCCCGGGGAGGTCCTGGGAGGAGCGCTGCGCACAGGACGCCAGCGAGGGGAGGCTGGGAAGGTGCCAGAAGAAATGCATCTACAATTTAATATCTACTGCGCTGCCTTTTAAAAGACAGGCTCTGCAGGATACGGTTCCTGACGAAATAGTGTTTGTGCTTTCCTGCGAGCAGCCCTTCATCCCTTCAGGAATCTGACTTTATTTTCATCAGCGAGACTATTTCTGTCTGCAAGCTGAGGCAGAGCTATCGCCCAGCTCCCAGGAAGGAAGGAGTTTTGTCCTGCTCTCTGAGGATGTCAGCCCCCCTCTGGCTGCGTCCCTTGTACCTTTCCTGGGCTCTGCCTCCCTCCTCCCCACTGGGCTGCACATTCTCCCGCCTTGTCCCCGGGCCCCATGCTTTCAGAAGGACAGCCTAGGTTGGAGGGAGGTCAGTAGAACTGCTCAAGAAAAGTACAAGGCAGGGTCAAAAGCAGGCCCCCTTCACTGCAGAGGATAGGATTCTGAGGGTCCGAAAAAAAACGTCAAAGGAACATACGAGTAAAAAAACGGGGGCCAGGACAGGTGATGTGGGCTGAGGCCGAGCTGGAGGCTAGTTTTTGTCTCCCTTTGCTTTTGTTTTTCTTGTTTTTTAATGTTTTATTTATTTCTGAGAGGGAGAGAGAGAGAGAGCGTGAGCAGGGGAGGGGCAGAGAGAGAGGGAGACACAGAATCTGAAAGAGGCTCCAGGCTCTGAGCTGGCTGTCATCACAGAGCCCGACACAGGGCTTGAACCCACGAACCGTGAGATCATGACCTGAGCCAATGTCAGATGCTTAACCAACTGAGCCACCCAGACGCCCCTCCCTTTGCTTTTCTTTACAAGGGGCCGCAGGTTGAGGGGCACTCTGGGTCTCTTCAGGTGTGGCAGGCTCCGACGCTCTGCCCTCCTCCTCAGGGACGAGACCGAGGCCTAGAAGGCAGCCATCCAGTGTTCTGTCAGCAAATACTCCCGCGGTGTTGCTCAGCACGTGAGCCATCGGCACCAAGCCGGGGTGCGAGGCTGAATGAGACCAGGCGCCAACCTCAGGCAGCTCCAGGCAGGCTGGACACAGCACAGGGCTGCGCACACTGTGATGGGGGGGTGTGGGTCAGATGGCACAGGGCAAGGAATGGGGGGCTCACAGGGAAAGGGCCGCACACCGCACCAGAAAGAAGGGGCACAGTCCTGCCAGGTGGAGAGACCCCNGGGTGCTGAAGGAGCAGGAGGGGCAGGGAGCAGGGCAGGGTAATGGAGCCCCCTCTGGCCGCACCTGGAACTGAGGACTCCGTCCCGGGGGCTCTGCATCTCCTCCACACCCTCTTTCCAACAGGGGCAGCATAAACTGAGTTCTGCAGACTGGGAGGGAGCGCCCCTCAGAGTCCCAGAGCCCCGGAGTCTGGGGGATGAGTGTGCCTTAGAGATGACCTGGCTTAGCAGAACCCCAGGAACTAACCGCTTCTAAGTCGCCTGAGCCGCGAGTACCGAAACGGCAGCGAGGGTGAGGAGTGGGTCTACAGCCCTCGAGGTATTTGATCAGTCCCTCAGCCTGTACCTGCCGAGTGGAGCCCCAGAATTTGCATGAACACAAGCATGTCCCCAGCCCCCGTAAGTGACTCTTACAATAGAGTTTGAGAGCCTGCAACCTGGTCGATGCTTACTCTATATTTTATATCTCCCCAGCAGCAGGACTTGGTGACATTGGAACATTCGGGAACCTCGGGCAACAGGGAACCCCCTACTTCACGGCCAGGCGGCCTGCCCCATGCTGAACGCCTCCAGCGATAAGGGCTTGCTTTATACACAGCGGAAGCTCTGCTCCCCACTGACTCCAGCCATCGATCCTGCCTCTCCCCACCTGCGTCACAGCCAGCCAGCAACCTCTCTCAGAGCCACGTAGCTCTGGAGGCAAAAACTCCTGCATGGCCTCCGGTCTGAACATGCGGTCTCCAACGGCCAGACCCCGACCCTTCCCTGATGCCTCCCAGGCTCTGCCCTGGTAGGTCCCTGCCGGTGTGAGGCCCAGCTCTGAGCTCCCCAAGGGCGGGGTCTGACCGGGCCAGAGAGGAACAAACCCTCATGTCACAGCCTGGACTCTGAGATCCTCGCATCTAGCTGGAGGAGCTGACGCTCCCGGTGGCTAAGTGACTCACGTCATGACTTAAACAATATTAGTCTCTCGACGCAGCAACCATGAATCAAGAAGCCCGGCAAAAAAGCAAAAGTTAAATTTAACCGATTTTGGCAACAGGCTGAATTTTCACCCCTCTGTCGTGCGAATCCCTATTTTTGCAGCACCAGGAAACAGAAACAACTGATTACACATTCCAGGCTGTCTCTGTCCAGAGAGCATTGTTCCCCCAAAGGGCAGTCAGAGCTCCTTTTCAATTACACAAATTACATGCATTTTCCCATTTGTGGAACTCTGTTTCGGAGCCCAGTTTTGAATAAGTTAAGGGATGCGCTGAATCTCTTGAGTGACTGTAGGCCCGCTCCCCCAGCCCCTCCACCTCCAAGCTCAGCCTCGCAGAGGTGGGGAGGGCATTGGGAGGATCCCAGAGTCTGTGTGCCCTGAAAGTGGGGAAAGGCAGAAGCCCCAAGGCTACTCCTTATCAACATCCTGATCGTAGTTGTTTCGGTCCCCTTGGGTGGCTCCAGAGGCTGGGAGAAGTCTCCTCTCCTGGGCTCATCCTGTGATTCTGCCTCCGAGGTCCCCAGAGCTCCCCCAGCTGCCAGGCACTATCCAGTCTCCCACCCCCAGGTGCCCCCATCAGGGTGCAGCTGGAGCCGGTCACCTGGTGCAGGGTCTAGTGGCAGATGCCTGGGTAAACGGTGGCCTGTTCACGTCTACAACAATGCAGCGTGATCCTGGTGAGGTGGAGACCGAGCATCTGCATTCCCACCCAGGTCCTCCACCTCCCCCACGGTCAAGTCCACACAGGAGGAAACTGCTGCCCTGGGAGGCTTCAGGCTAAGCAGCCTGTGCCCCGCCCTTAGCTCAGGTCAGCAGTCAGTGACCACCTACCTGGTGCCTGGCCCTGCAGCAGGCCCTGGGAACTGGGAGATGAAGAAAATGGGGGCCCCTGCCCCCCAAGAAGCTCATATTCGAGTAGGGAACACATGGATATAGAATCAACTGTTGCCCACAAGGTGTAGTTCATTTAATGACAAAACACCATATGCGACAGAAGTGACGTAGAACCTTATTTCCCAACCTTCTTGTTACTACCACTCTGCAAGGATGCCTTTGTACCTATTTTCCTAATCCTGCACCGCTCATGAAATGTTAATACCACACGTATACTATACACCTATTAATGTCTGTATATATATCTGTGCCTTATACATAAAATGAGTAAGATATTTTGTCCCCTCCCCATAAGAACCAATTACACCAGCCCGGGGGAGATGGCCTTCATAGAGAAGGCTTTATTTAGGAAGGAACAATTAGTTTATTTTGAGGGTTAGGGATGGGAGGCACAGAAGAAAAGGAACCAAGGAAGGCATCACAGAGGAAGAGGTACTTATCCAGGGTTTGAAGGATGAGCGGGAGTTTTTCAAAACACAAAGAGACTCAGGATTAAGCCTCCTTTTCTGGGCAACTTGAGCCCCTGCCTTCTTCTAAGAATTACTCCTTCCTACAGCAGTCAGCCTCCAAGATGAGCCCCAGTAATCTCTGCCTCCACCACAACTTGTCTAGTCCTCTCCTGCACTAAATAAGAGCTCATTTATATGAGCAGTGGAATAAGGCATAAACGACAGTGTGCAACTTCTGAAGGGCTTTGCCAGCCTCCGCCTTGGACTCTAGATGAGTCGCTTTGGGGCAAGCCCACTGTCATGCCATGGTGCCTATGAAGAGACTTGCATGGGGAAATACCAGCTTGCCAGCCATGTGACAGAGCCAGTTTGGGAGCTGGTCCTCCAGCCCCAGTCAAGCCTTCAGATGATGCTACACCCCAGTCTCTAAATCTTCCAGGTAGACCTCAAACATCATGAAGCAGACACAAGCCATTCTCTGGGTCTGAGTTACTGACCCAACAGAAATAATGAAATAATGATTGTTGTTGCCTTAAGCCACTGAATGTGGGGGTGATTCATTATGCAGCAATAACGTAGTACAATCTCTCTTTCATGACCCAGTCTCCTATCTAAGCTCCTGCTCTAAGCTGGAGGCCTGTCTTCCTCATGCGGAAGCCAGGGAGCTCTGGTCGGCAAGCTAGGAGTTCCCGATATCCTGCTTTTGCTCCCACAGCTCCTCCGAGAATTCTGAGGGCAAGTACGGAAGCCCCCTGGATTCCTCTCTGGGGGAGGGGGGGTCCTCCAGGGACCTTGGCCCGCCGTGTCTGAACACAATGTCCACCAACAGGTTCTTCCATCCCTCCATCTCCGCCTTCCTCCCTCCATCCCTGTGTTCATTCAACAGACATATGATAAGATCTGTGAAGTGTTAAGCACCAGGAGAAAGAGGAGTACTCAGGCCCGGCTTCTTTCCTTCAGGAGCTCACAGCCCAGCTAAACAAGCCCCTACTTCTGCCAAGAAGGGGACAGGCTGAGGCATAGGAGGCTCAGCTAGAAGTACAAACAGGGAAATGAGAAAAAGAATTTCCAGAGGGGCAACTTTAGAGAGTGCAATCAGGAAAGGCTTCTTGGAAGAGGTAGCATTTAAGCTGGGTGTCTAAGAATGGGTGATGCACTGGGCACGGGAAGAAGGGGGCTTTTCAGGGGGTGGGAACAGTGTTGCAAGAAAGACCCAGGATGCTGAGAAGCTGGGTATTCAACTTGGCGAGCAGGAGGAGGCGGGGCAGGGGTAAGGATAAAACCAGAAACGCTCAGTGCTAAGGAAGTGCCAGCCACGGCTCTGGTCACACTGTGATCATTTACCCCACACAGCAGTCCTATGAGACCAGCCCCCTCACTCCCCTGCTTTTACACACGAGGGGCTGAGGCTCAGAGAGGCAGGGCCTGGCCCTGCTGAGTAGGGAGCGCAGCATGCTCCTCGGTTTGCAGGAAAGGAAGCTGAAGCAAGAGAAGGGGACCTGACCAAGGTCTCGCTGTCGGCAGGCACTGCAGGGCCTGAAGCCGGGTGAGTGGTGCTGGGTCCCAGGCACGTGGCTGGTTTGCACCACAGCAGCCAAGCTGCTCTGCTGGCCTCCTCCCCTGCTGCAGCCGCCCACATTCTGCGTGGCCCGCTCAGGCCGCAGCGAATGACTCACTGCTCCCCAGGCCCACATGCTCCCCCACCTCTTGCTTCTGAGCGTCCCATTTCCTGTGCCGGCAATGCTCTCCTTCATGGCTCCAGCCATCCAGCATCTTCTCTTCGTTCACAGCCAGCCTCACATCCCTCTTCTGGGAAGCCTTCCCCGCCCCTGGGCTGAGTGGGTAGCCTTCCCTGGGACCTCACTCCTTCCTCATCATACCTCAGCCGCAGGCAGCTCCTGCCTCCCTTTGGGCCGTGGCACCCCGTGCAAGCAGGGCCAGACTCACTGAGCTCCTCGGTCAGCAGAGGCGTGATGACACCGGACCCTGCTGTGGTCAGGCTCCCCTGCCTTCCTCGTGCTCATCCTGGCTCCCCCTCACCACGCCCCCACCCCCACCGCCCCCTTCTCTGCTCCCTGAACGTGCCAAGTCCTTTCCCAGCACAGGCCACCTGCACTTCCTATTCCATCCACCCACCCAGCTCCTTCTCACCCTTCAGGTCTCAGCTCAAAGGTCACCTCCCTGAGTGCCTTGGGGCCGTCACCACTAGTCCCATCACCCTGCTTACTTCTGTCCTGGCTGTTTCCCAGCGCAGCCTTCGCTCAGGACCAGAGTGCCTGGGTTTAAATCCTGACTCTGTTACCTACGAGCTGAGAGTCCTTGAGCAAGTGACTAGGCCTCTGTGTGTCCAGGTTTTCTCCTTTATAAAATGAGGATAATAGTGCCTACAGCACACAGAACTTACAAGGGTTGAATTAATGCAAACAAGTGCTTGGAACGGTGTCTGGTATTTTATAAGTCTGGTACACATATTTCTTACTTGTTTACCTGCTTACTGCCTACCTGCCTCCCACCTAGAATGTGAGCTCTGAAAGGGTCAGGGCCCTACCTGTCCTGTTAGTACTACATCCCCTAGTGTCTACCAAAATTCCAGGTGTGTAGTAAGTTGTCCATTATATTTGTTGGATGGATGGCAGGGTGGATGATGGAAGGATGGATGAATAGATCTTTCTAGGATGGAAAGATGGATAGATGGATGGAAGGAAGGAAGAGTAGATGCAAGGACGGAAGGAAGAATGGATGGATGGATGGACGGATGGATGGATGGACGGACGGACGGACGGACGGATGGATGGATGGATGAAGCAGAGAAGTAAACCACATGCGTGGGCCACCACTCATTCTCGGTGGTCACATCTTTCCATGCTCTTCTTTCTCTTTCCTAGTCCAAATAACAGCTGGCACTGGGGAGTTTTGCCTACATCAGATCTTACACTCGCTGGCTGGATGGTGTATGACATTTGCTGGTGTAAAGAGTGAATACTGGCCAGGAGCCCCAGGAAAGGCCTATGTGAAGGGAAGGGCAGTCTTGGTGGACACGAGAATTTCTGTGGGGGCGGGGGGCTTGGCAACACGGAGATAAAAGTCTCTCTGAGCAGGGAGCAGTGAGAGCAGGGCTCAGAGGCCTGAAGGTGCAAAATGCCTCTGGGGAAAAGTGGGTTGTCTGGAAGGGCTGAGGCATGGAGTGAGCAGCAGGGATGAGAGATGACCCTGGATGGGCAACTGGCTACATGTGGGCGGCACTGACAGGCAGGCTAGGGAGTCACTCACTGAAGGTTCCAAACGCAGTGGAGTTGGGGCCGCCCCACAGACATCCACTGTGCTGGCCGCGCTAGACAGGCCAGAGGGCCAGGAAGGTAGCAGAAGGCTGTGCCGACCATTCAGGAAAGAGTTGGGAGGCCTGAACTGGGGAACTTAGGAACCATGGTGCACAAGGAGCCATTCCTGCAAAAGCCTGGTGGCCAGAGACAGTCCCCCAAGCCAACGTGACCCCAACCTTACCTGCACCAGATTCCAGCCTTGGAGAGATTCTGCGATGATGGATGTAACGGACGGACAGACTCCTCCAAACACCATCAAGTGATTCGGCCCATATTTTATTGCATCGTAGAAGGCTTTCAACCCTTTCGCATTATCACACTGGGGAGCAACAGACAGAAAGAGAAGCCTGAATTAGAAACAGCTTTCCCCAGGGACAGGGGCCCGACGGTAGATTCACACAAACAAATTTCCTCATGGGAAACCTTCTGGGTTTCAGCTGCCCCATCGGGAGGCCTCTCCTGCAGCCAGCCCCGAACCCATGCTGTAAGCTCAGTGAGTGTGATGATGGTCGCCCCACCCATCTCAGCTCTCATCCCCCCAACACTCCCCCGCCCCATGCAACTCCAGGTCCTCTGGCTCTCCTGCTACTTCCCTGCAGAAAGCACGGAGGAAAGAGCCCCCAAATGCCTCACTCTGGAGTCTCCCTCCTCCTGGGGTCATTTATATTTTAAAAGAAGACAAATCCACACCCATTAGAATGGCTATTATCAAAACAGCACAAAACAGTAAGTGTCGGCGAGGATGTGGAGAATTCAAACCACGGCGAGTTGCTTGTGGGAATGTGCACTGGGTAGCTGCAAGAGAAAACAGCATTGCAGTTCCCCCCAAAGTGAAGCAGGGTTACTATACGAGCCAGCACTCCACTTCTGGATGGACAGCCAGAGGAACTGACAGCCGGGACTCAAAGGGATATTCGCCCACCCGTGTTCACAGCAGCATTAGTCACAATAGCCAAAAAGGTGAAAACAACCCAAATATCCATCAAGAGATGAAGGGATGAATAAAATGTGATCTCTACACACACAACGGAATATTTTTCAGTCTTAGAAAGGCGATTCTGACACACGCAACAACGTGGGTGAACCTTGATGACTTTATGCTAAATGAAATAAACCAGATACAGAAAGACAGCTATTGACTGCAGGATTCCACTTAGGTGAGGTCTCGAGAGGAGTCAAATTCATGGACACAGAAGACTGGTGGCTGCCAGGGGCTGGGGGGAAGGGAATGGGAAGTTCGTGTTTCAGTTTGGGAAGATGAAAAAGTTCTGGAGATGGATGGTGGTGATGGCCGCACATCAACGTGCATGTACCGACTGCCACTGAAGTGTACGCTTAAAAACGGTTCAGATGGTAAATTTTGTCCTGTGCATATTTTATCACAATAAAAAAAGAAGAAGAAAAGGAGGAGGAAGAAGGGGAGAAAGAAAAGGAAGAGGAGGAGGAGGAGAAGAATCTGAAGAGGAGAATTCGTTCAGCAACACTCTGCCAAGCACTGCAGTGTTCAGTCCAGAGCTGGGTGCTTAGGTAACATGAAAGCTGGACACAGCTCCTGCTAGGGAGCTCCCACACCAGAGGGGAAAACCGACCCCCAAAAGGGACCCCAGTGATCCAGTGTGGAAACGAACGAGGACAGACGTCCCCAAATGTCGGGAGTCCCTCCTTCCACCTATACCTCTGTCATTTAAACCGGCTGTCATCTCTTCCCTGCGTGGAGGCCCCGGCGCCTAGCAGGGCTCCTTGCTTCCCCTGGGGCCCAGCTAAGCCTGCTCACCACCCAGCCGTCTAAGGGCTCTTTATAAAACATAAACCAGTCCTTCTGACTGTCCTGCTTTCCGCGCATTTAAAACCCAACCTCCTAGCAGAATGTAATTCTCAAAAGGTTAAAAACATAATTCTCATGAAAATTGATAGTGGTCGTATGTCAACCTTTTATTTAACTCATTACTAAGGGGATCTGCAGGATGGCAAAGTGGACTCAAGAGAAAATTTGAGAGACAGGGATTTTTATAGTGAATGGAAAAATAAGGAATAAGGTAAGATTGCCAAATTAGATACAAAACGGGTTAATGTCCTACAGGACAATAAAATGATAACCATTGTGGACAGAAAAGCACTGAAGCCTAGCACATCTTGTCGGTTTTAGAGAATTGTAAGGGGTCTGGGTCTTAAGTTCCACCCGTCAGATGGAAGGGCTGCTAGAAAACGCTCTAAGTGTTAAGCTAATTGCTTATATAATAACTACTTTGTATAATTTACAAGTTTGGGACCAGAGTCTGAACCCTCCCTATCATAATGGACACAAGAAGCCACTAGGTCCAGCCCTGCCTCCCACTCTGACCTGATTTTCCTCCACTCTGTTCCTTGCTCACCAACTACAGCTCATCAGCCTCCTTTCTGTTCCTTGAAATGGAAAGCAATTTCATTCCTGCCTCTGGGCCTTTGCACTTGCTGTTTTCTTTGCCAGCAACAATATTCACTTGTTTCTTGGAAAGGTTCACTCCTTCTCATCATCTAGGACTTGGTATAGCTGTTACCTCCTCGGAGAGGTCATCACTGTCCCCCTATCCAAAATGTCCCCCACCTCCACTCACTGCCCAAGATGCTACCTTATTTATTGCCCTAAGGCAGTTCCTAAAATTATCTGAAATCATTCTGTTTTTTTGTTGCCTATATATTGACTGGCCTCCCAACTAGAAGGTGAGACCCCGAAGGCAAGGATTGTTGTCACTGTTTTCACAGCCGTCTTGCCAGCGCTCAGGAAGGGGCAGCAAGAATCTGTTGCGTGCGTGAAGGAGCCCTCTGACACCCTCCCTGTACCTGCTCTCTCTCCTCTCCCTGTATGTCCACGTCTCTCCTCTTCCTTTTGTCTTCTTCTCCATTCTGGGTCCTCCTCTTCCTTTCTGCTCCCTCTCCCTTCCCCTTAAGTGATCATAATGTGGGACCAGAGCGGCTCGGTTGACCCTGCTCCCTTTTCATTTGAGAGACTCTGGCCTCAGAGGGCCCACTGTCCAGCAGCGGCAGTGAGATCGCAGTGGGTGGCCATGTCACACAGGGCACAGTGGTTGTGCAGGGGAGGGGGAGGGCCCAGCAGGCGGTAAGCACCCGGGGGAGGGCCGGGGGTGGGGACGAGTGAGGGGGGGAAGGCCAAAGGCCCTGCGCAAGGCTAAGAAGTGCAGCCGGCAGAGATCTGGGAAATGATTCCATTTTTAAATTTAAATTTATTGTAAAAATTGACCACATTAAGTTTTCTTCTGCTAAGAAAGAAAGAGAGAAAGAGAAAATGAAAAATGGGAAGGAAGGAGGGAGGGAAAGAAGAAAGAATGAGTTCTTTTTGCTTCTTGGGGCCTCTATTAATTGTCCTTGTTCCTTGACTGAAGGCGACGCTTCCCACCCTGAGAGGAACACAGCAGCTATAACAGAGCAGTTCATGTTTTAATTGTTTCTACCATGATTTACCGACTCATTTCCCATTTTAATACATTCTTGTAATGATTTTTAGCTTGTTTCCTAATCTGTAGCTAATGACAATGATAATACAGTACCGCAAGATTTATAATCAAAGTTGCATTAAAATAATATTAGCAACAATGAACTTATTAATACTTGTTTGCTCTGCAAACATTTCCCGATACCTCGTCTGTGCAAGATTCTGTATTAATGATGATGTCCTGACTTCTCACAAATACACAATCTGAATGTCAACTCAAGAGTAGCAGAATATTTGACAACCAGTATTTGAACCGGAAGAATATTCTCGTGTTTGCAAATGTTTACCCTGCTCCATTTTCACCAGGCTGGGTGTGGAAGGTGGAATTCTGGCCCCTAAGACCTGTGCCCCTCGATCTTACACTCATGGATACGTTACACGGCGGAAAGGATTTGAAGATAGAATTAAGGTTTCTTATCAGCTGACTTTAAATAATTATCCAGGTGGTCAGCGTCATCACACAAGCCCCGACAAACAGAGATCTCTTTTGCTGGTAGAGGGAGTGAAATCAGAGACTCCAAGCATGAGATCAATTCCGTGTGCCTGTTGGCTTGAAGATGAAGGGGGCCACATGTTAACAAAATGGGGCCCTCAGTCCTACAATCAAAAGGAACTGGATCTTCCCCAGTGCAGCCTCTAGCTAAGAACCCTACCCAGCCGACACCTTGATTTTGACCTTGGAAGCCCTGAGCAGGGGACCCAACAGAATCATGCAATGCCCGGACTTCTGGCCCGGGGACTGTGAGCCGATGCACGGCTGTGGAGTAAACCACTGCATCTGTGGTAATCTGGTATAGCAGCAACGGAAAACTAACACAGTGAAGCAGAATGAGAAAAGTAAGAACAGTGAGGGTTTCTTTAAAGTTAAATGTATTTCATTTCAAAAGTTATCCTTAATTTGTAGATAAGATACTTCAGAGTTTGTATGGCGTTGAAATGTTTTTCTGTTATAAAATTATAGATAGTAGAATGGTTTCTGAAAAATAAATTTGTTTTCTTTAATGTTTATGTATTTTTGAGAGAGAGAAGAAGAGGGAGAGGGCATGATTGGAGGAGGGTCAGAGAGAGAGTGAGAGGATCTGAAGCAGGCTCTGTGCTGACAGGAGAGAGTTCAATGCGGGGCTCGAACTCACAGATGATGAGATCATGACCTGAGCCAAAGTCAGACGCTTAACCGACTGAGCCACCCAGGCGCCCCTTTAATGTCTTAATGTGATAAAATAAAGTGTTTATTTTTAATTTAAAAATTTTTTTGATGTTTATTTATTTTTGAGGGAGCGACGGAGTGCAAGTGAGGGAGGGGCAGAGAGAGACGGAGACACAGAGTCCGAGGCAGGCTCCTGGCTGTCAGCACACAACCTGATGCAGGGCTCGAACTCACAAACCGTGAGATCGTGACCTGAGCCAACAACAGATGCTTAACTGACTGAACCACCCAGGTGCCCCAAAGTGTGTGTTTGTTTTTCAAATAGAAGTTTGTCTTCCATGTCCCCACCCCCACTTTGCTTCTACAGCTTTCACTGGTGTGTGAAACCCAAAAGCGTGGGCATCGCTAATCTAGCTAGCCTTGTTCCTTCATTTTCAGACGCCAACCCCGAGGACTAGAGGAGGGAAGGGGTTTGTCGCTGTCCTGTCAGGGTTAGGGGAGGGATTTCAGGATTCCCAGTTCAGAGCTTCCTCAACAATCTGGAGAACTCAGCTCAACAGCCAATGGTGATGTTAAAGCTAGCAGTGTTCTAGAAAGGACCACTTCCCTCAGAATAATGCTTCAAGCCCAGGCCTCCTCCTGACTCGTGCTCTGGACCTGAGGCAGGATAAACCACCTACTGGGCACGAGGCACACTGCCCTGGCTCCCCTAAAGACAGCACTCTGGAAGTAACTACCCAACAAAAGTCGCATGCGCCTACCTGTCCCATTTTAGATGCTATTCTCCCTCGTTCTCATTTCTTGTTTTGTTTTTTTTTAACTTTTTAATGTTTATTTATTTTTGAGAGACAGAGACACTGAGCATGAGCAGGGGAGGGGCAGAGAGAGAGACACAGAATCTGAAGCAGGCTCCAGGCTCTGAGCTGTCAGCACAGAGCCCGATGCGAGGCTCGAACCCATGAACTGTGAGATTATGACCTGAGCAGAAGTCAGACACTTAACAGACTGAGCCACCCCGGTGCCCCTCCCTCATCCTCATTTCTGATACTGTATCTTCTTGCCTGATAGGATGGAGTCCTAACCAGAGGGCCTTTTCAGCTGACCAAAGCCCAGTCTCTGGAGGAACCAGATTGGAGGCTATGAATTGGGAGGCCCTCAGGGGTCTGCCTAGGACCCGGCAGAGGGGTTTTGGAGCCAGCAAGGGGGTCTCTGGGCTCCTAGCAGCTCTGCCTGTATCTGTTCTATATTCAGCATCAAGGTTCCCACATCATACTTAATTTGAAAAAGGGGGTTCTATTGCTGGTAGCATAAAATGTCTGAAAATCACGAAGGGGGTGACTCCAGAGGTCCTTGCCCAGTTTGGGCCTGGGGAAGGGCAGGTGAATGTCCGGCGAGGCTGGGTGACCCAGTCACTGGAGCTCACTCCCTGCAAGTTAGTCCACTGCACACCGGTTTGCCTGATAATCAATTCACCGAATTGCTGGGGGGAATTTCTCTCAGCTGGAGTTTCCCCAAGGACTCCTTGCGGACACTTCACATGGCCGCTTTGCAAGGATTTGTCCTTCCAGCTTAGGTGAAAGTCAATTTCACCTGCATTTCACATTTCAGTCCTTCCTTCAGGCCGTCCTTGGAGATGCTCCCCTAATGCCTGTTTATTATCGTCTTCTTCTTGCAGACATCGGACCCGCCCCTGCATGAGCCAGGGCAATGCCACTGCTTTTCTATTCCCCCACTTAAGGTGTCTGTCAGACGGCTTTTAGTGAGCCGGTCACTGGGCAAAACTATCATTCTGAGAAACTGTTTATGGCAAGTTGTCTTTGAGCGATTTGGCATTTGATGAATTGCTCTCAGAGCCCCCATAAGGAGGTTCTCGTGTCCTGGAAGAAAGCTCTGGGCTTTATCGTTTCTCCAACGTCCCCACGTACCCTGCTAGAACTTTCCCACCTACTCACCTCTGGAGGGCATTCTGACGGCTGGCAGGGCCAACCCTGGCGGGCACACAGGGGAGACCATTCCTTCGGGTCTCACGCTCTCATGCAACGGTTCAAAGCTTAGGGATGGACCACAGCCTCTGGTCTGCAGTTTTGCCACTTGGCCATGGGCTCCTGCACACAGTAGACCCTCTGTAACTGGCGCTTCCCCCACCCCACTCCCCTTTCCCTGTCCGGTATGTTTCCTCTTTGCCCTCCGCGGACCCCGACTCTACGGCAGCTCATGGTCACTGCCCCCAAAGTCCCTTCCCCGGTTTCATTTCCAATGGCTCCTCCTTCCTGGTAAGGACGGACTTGTCACAGAGAAATCATAACTGGCTCCTACAGGCTCTTAAAATTCAGCACCTATAAATGGGAATGGATCCCAAAGCCATGAAAATCCATTTTTTTAATGAAAAAGTAGAACTCCGGACTACATTCCATTTTCATTTAAATCTCGTTTTTAAAGAATTAAAATACCTTTTGGACTCACACATGTCAAAGCAAATGTTGCCGAGCGTTAAAATGTAAAAATGCCAAGAAAATGTCACAGTTAATAATGGCCAGTTTGAAACTGAGAATTTACTCCGTACAGAAGTTCCGCATTGAAGAAGAGTTTCAGAACTGATGTGTCCACCCTGCCCCAGCTACAAAGTCCCCCTCTGTGCCTCCTGCAGGAAGAGTCAGCATCTGCTTACACCCCTCCAGTGGCAGGGGCTCACTACCTCACCAGGGCGCTAATTTGTCATTGGCCGGCTCTGCTTCTTAGAAAGTTCTTAGGTGGGTCTTGAAATCACCCTCCTTTTGCATTTCCTTTTCAAGTTCTCATTCTAGAGCAAAGGTCAGCAAACTTTTCCTGTGAAGCGCCAGGCAGTAAATATTTTAGGCTTTGTGGACCGTATTTGCAACTTGTCAACCCTTTGTAGCACAAAAGCAGCCACAGACAATACATAAACAAACGAGCGTGGCTGCAGTCCAATAAAATTGAGTTTACCAAAACAGGCAGCAGGCAGATTTGGGCCACGGGCCATAGTTTGTGCACCCCAGCTCTGGAACTTGTTAGAATACATACAGTCTTCCATTCCCGTGAGAGCCCCACGGATACCTAAACTCAGCCAGCCTGACTTGGTCCATGACATGCTTTCAAGCCAAATGACCCTTCACTCTTCTAATCATCGTCTTATGATGTGGTTTCATGCCTTTTCCATCCGTGATCATCCTCTGGAAAAGGCTCCAGAGGGCAGACATTTCTAGGAGGCACAGAAAAGTCACATAGCTGGCATGCATACTGCACTCACTGCCTAGGAGGCACGGTACTAAGAACGTCATGTGACTTATCCTATTCGTTACACTATCATTATAAGGTAGATACTATTATTTTTCCACCCTTACAGAGAAGGAAACAGACATTTAGAGGAGTTAAATAACTTGCCCTTGGTCACATAAAGGGTGACGATTCAATGCCAGGCAGTGTCACTTCAGAGCACGGTTTTACTTTAAGTGGGAATATGTTACTCTAAGATGTTTCACTTGCAGAAAAGAATGTACCTTATACATACAACTTAGATAAAGTATGAAAAATAGTAAAACGAACATGCAGTGTACCCAACACCCAGCTTATGGGCAAGCCTGTGTGTGGCCACCTTGCATATCCCCCTCATTCACCCAGGGAGCATCCCTACTCTGGATTTATCCTTCTTTGCTTTCCTTCCTTCCTTCCTTCCTTCCTTCCTTCCTTCCTTCCTTCCTTCCTTCCTTCCTCCCTCCCTCCCTCCCTCCCTCCCTTCCTTCCTTTCAAGAGATAGGGGGGCTGAGGGAGAGAGAATCCCAAGCAGGCTCCATGCTCAACGCAAAGCCCAGGGAGCACCCCTACTCTGGATTTTTCCTTCCTTCCCTCCCTCCTTCCCTCCTTCCTTCCTTCCTCTGAGAGATAGAGAGGGGGGTTGAGGGAGAGAGAATCCCAAGCAGTCTCCATCAACGCAAAGCCCAACGCAAGGCTTGATCCTACAGCCCTGGGGTCATGACCTGAGCTGAAATGACGAGTCGGGCGGATCACTGACTGAGCTATATATATATATATATGTAGAATCATGCTGTATATTTTGCCTGAAACTTGAACTGAAAACCTCTTTACGGCTTCACGTTACGTTTGTGAGATGTGTGTTCCTGAACAAAGCTGTGGCTCATTCATGTCAGAGCTGTGTAGCATTCTGTGGTAGGACTACGCCGTGGATTATTTGTTTGTTGCCCTGTCGACGGACGCGTGGATTGTCTCCAGTATTCTGTGTGGCTGCTGCTGTAAGTAAGACGGCCGCACACTTCTACACATGGCACACACGCGGGCCTCCTGCAGCGTCTGAACCTGGAAATGGAGTCATGAAATCACAGCACCTCCCACATCTTTTCAAAGTGGTTTTATCCATTTACACTCCTGCCGTCAGTGTTTAAGAAGTCTCACCACTCCACATCCTCACCAACTGCAATTTTTGCCAACCCTGTGAGTACTTGATGTCATTTCAATTTGTATGTTCCTGATTATTAAAGAGGATAAGCCATCTTTTCATATGTTTATAGGTGTTTCTGTTTCCTCTTTTGGACCAGCGACTGCCTATTTTTCTTTGGGGTTGTCTTTTCTTTATTGATTTGTTCAGAGCATGCCTCGATGTAATACTAAACTGAATGAAATGATCACGTCCCGCATTTTGAGCATGGACTTCTATTAATGCGACCTTAGAATGCAGTCCTTGTATTTAGCACCTGTTTCACACGGAGCTTACCGTCAGTAAAAACTACTAAATCAGCACACATATTCTTGGTAACAAAACACCTTTGAAACTTTCTCAGGGTAGGGGGGAAGAAGAAAAAGACTACTTGATGATAAATGCAGCCAACCAAAATATGACTCAAAAACCACAGATCTCAGGAACAGAGGCTTGTGATTAAAAAGGAGCAATCGTGGGGCGCCTGGGTGGCTTAGTCGGTTAAGCGTCCGACTTTCGCTTAGGTCATGATCTCGCGGTTCGTGGGTTCGAGCCCCGTGTCGGGCTCTGTGCTGACTGCCAGCTCAGAGCCTGGAGCCTGTTTCAGAGTCTGTGTCTCCCTCTCTCTCTGATCCTCCCCTGCTCACGCTGTCTCTCTCTCTCTCTCCTAGAAATAAATAAAAAATATTAAAAAATGTATTTAAAAATTTTTAAAAAATAAATAAAAAGGAGCAATCGTGTGCGCTGGACCCATTTCACGTGAAAAACCTGCAGTGTGAAGATACTAATGTAACATAAACCTCAGAAAGAGGAGGAGGGAAAAGGAGTCATAAGTTTGCAAATTTCCTCTTCTTCCACAAGAAAACTTTAACTCATACTATTTAAAATTGAAAACAGGGGGCGCCTGGGTGGTTCAGTTGGTTAAGCGTCCAATATCGGCTGAGGTCATGATCTCGCGGTCTGTGGGTTTGAGCCCCGCATCGGGCTCTGTGCTGACAGCTAGCTCAGAGCCTGGAGCCTGCTTCAGATTTTGTGTCTCCCCCTCTCTCTGCCCCTCCCCTGCCTCAAGCTCTGTCTCTCTCTGTCCCAAAGATAAATAAACATTAAAAAATAAATAAATAAAATAAAATAATAGAGAAAATGGGAGGGGCACCTAGGCGGCTCAGTTGGTTAAGCATCTAACTCTTGATCTTGGCTCAGGGCATGATCTCGTGGTCCGTGGGTTCAAGCCCTGCTTCACGCTCTGTGCTGACAGCTCAGAGCCTGGAGCCGGCTTCAGATTCTGCGTCTCCCTTTCTCTCTGCCCCTCTCCTGCTCGTGCTCTGTCTCTCCCTGTCTCAAAAATAAATAAACTATAAAAAAATTTAAATAGCGCGTAGTAATGATCTTATTTTATGAAATTATTTCTGTCCATCTCTTTCCATATAACATATGCATGGAGAGATGTCTGTAAGGAGACTCATCTAATGTTAAAAATGGTGAAATTTTGAATGATTTTTTTTAACTCTCTTCTTCGTACTTTTTTGTTTGCTTGAAAACTTTTTTAATGCATATATTATTTTTATAGAGATGGAAGGCTGTTTTTAAACAGGTAGGCTTCTCACACCAAGCGTACTTTCTCAACCATTGTAAATCTCTAATGCTGTCCTTCCATGGCTGGCTTTCTGAGCTGAGAAACAGGACTTTACATTTCTTATTGCTAAATCATATTTAAAATCAGCCCAGCACCATGCCCAGCTGAATCAAACACACACTATACTGTTTTTCCATCGAAATGAACTCCTTTAGACATTTCCTGAGCATGTATTAAGTGCTAGGAAAAACAACTAAGTCCCTGTGACATACAAAATTCCCTGAAGAGAGTAGATACCCAAGAAATATTTACTGATGTATTAAATTTGGAAATAATAGGAATAATAATAACAACACAGCAAACCTTTTTACTAGTCATGCCAGGTACTAGTCTCATTTCTTTAAATATATTAACTCACTTAATCCTCACAACAACCCTATGAAGCATGTCCTTCTATTGCTCATATTTTAATATATGAAGGAACTGAGGGTCAGAGAGGTGAGGAATTTGCACACAGTTTGAACAGCGAGTGAGAGGCAGAGTTGGGATACAGACTCTGAATCCCTGTTCTGAGGTGTGTGTGTTCTGACCTCCTCCCGGGGCACACAGTGACACGACATTCTACAGTCTCCCTGGCAACCAGGTGTGACCACTGAGCTCTGGCCACCGGCATGGGCTTGGCCTCTGAAACCGTTCCATGGGCGCTCTGTGCTCTCGCTTCTACCCGCAGTGAGGGGGGAAGACTCTGATGACCTAGGAGTGGTGGAGGCTCCCCATCCCCGAGTCCCTGTGGCCACCACAGGGCCAAGTAGGACTGCTACTTCAAGAGAAACCGTCAGCAGGAGAACAGTCTCAAGAGCTGCCGGCCTCCGGGAGCCGTACCTTCAGGATATGCCTCACTCCTGCCGGCCACCCAACCCGACTGAGCAGGGAGGTGGAGTGGGGGGCTCACCGTTTCTGGCCAGCACAAGACTCAACAACAGGCAAGCTTTGAGCCTCTGGCCTGGCCGGGACTTTCTCAGAGCAGCAATGTGGCCTGTGCCTCTTCCCCCCCACCCTGCTTCCTTCCCCACTAACCCCAGCCTTTCACGGGGAGACAGACCTGCCCACAGTCAGAAGATCCATCCTGCCTTCCTCTGCTCCCTCCCCCCTTACCTTTCCCGACCTTTCTAACTCCATCGGGGCACCTGCTTCCCAGAGTGCCCAACCAACACACCCCTCCCCTGACCTGCACTTGACTATGACACAAGCAAGCAATCGCCTTCATATATGAAGGTACTGTAACACAACGGTGTTTGTTACTGTAATTAGACAGCACCGACTAATAACCATTTGTTCTAACCACCTGCTGTAAGAAATCTGAAATGTAAGAGATCAAAACCCCCAGAAAACCATTAGAAAAAGGTGAAACTTTAAAGACTGACAGGAAATGGTAGAAAGAACGTGTGCTGTGCATTTAAATATTTCCCCTGTCCTGCAGGCCACTGACGTCAAGCCAGAATTCAAAGGACATCAGCACACACAGCTCAGATTTGCTGCACTGGGCTGTCTCGTCCCCTCTGCCCCCCGTGTCCAGCCAAGGGCCTGGATCCAAACAGGTGTTTAATACATATTGGCTGGACAACATGGTGCCATGTGGTGGATGCAGTCCCTGTGGATGGATACAACCTGAAATAAAAAGTAGTCATATCTGTATCTCTGTCCCAAAGAGCTTATTAACTCCAGCCATCATGAGTTTTTCACACCCTATCCTCGGAGTGATGGACAGACCATCTGCTTCTAGAAGCCTCCAGAGACTGTCCATCCTGGATACTGAGAAAAACTGGCATTTCTGTGTTCTCCCTGAAGTTGTCACTCTGAATTCTTGGCCAGCTGCAGACTGTGTTATTTGAGGATGATGGGGCCACAGCTCACATCTCTCCCCTGCGTGGGTAAAGCCATCTACACAAAACAAAATGTTTTTCAGACCGGTGGATACAAACTGCGTCTTGTGGTTAGCTGTCGATAAGTGCCCCCGCATATGCAGGTGTGACATTTTTAAAAGTCAGGGTCACGAACGCAAAACATAGGCAGGCTGCCTGTCAGGAGGCAGGGGAAAGAGGTAGTGGTGACGGCGATGTTCCTTCCCACAAGTTTGCTCAAATATCACAGGTTGTCAGCCCTTCCCCTGGGGATGGGGGCCCAGGTCACCTGCTGAAGAGGGACTGCATGCCAGCCGCGTGTCACCGAGCAACCTCTCCACCCCACACACGCCTCCACAGTGCTTTTCTGAGGGGCATCCTGGCTCCACGTTTGCTGAGGGGGGTGGGATGTGGGAGGGGGTTGAGACATGGCCCCTGTCCTCAGGGACTTACATTCTAGAGGCGGCAAGAGACACAGAAACAATTTGGTAAAATGTGGTGCGGGGCGCAACAGACTTGGATCAGTTATACAGCATGCGTTTCCTCCAAGGATACTCACAGGGCAGGGGGGATTAAACACCAGGCCCTGGGGCAGGTGCTGGGGACAGCCTCGGCCATCAGGGAACGCGTGACAGAAGGCTGAAACAAAAAGCTGTGACCCAAGGCAGAATAGAAGTGGGAACCACTGGAGACACACAAGTCACTCAACAAAGGAAGGAATATTCAAGTCACATTGACATACTCTGCCCAGACTTCAAGGAAGAGGTGCATTCAAGCTGAGCCTTGAAGGTGTGAAAGAGACGGAGGGGACGCAGGCACAGCAGGCTGAGCTCTCGCGCGAGGATGGGAAAGTGCCAGGCATAGTGGAGAAATGGTCTTTGCTTCTGGGGCAGGGGCACAGGGTGCAGAGGGGAAGTGGCAAACGGGTGGGGTGAGCCAGCACCTTGGGGAAGCTTGGACAGCTGGACAGCAGGCAGGTCTGGATTGCTTTCCTTTGGGCAGCAGGAAGCCCTTTCTTTAACCAGGGGAGTGCCTAGATGGAAGCTGGTTTTACACAAACGCCTCTGGAGGCTGGGGTACAGGAAGGAGGCCTGGGGGAGGAGGTCAGCTGGGAGGGAGGGACCACAGTCCAGATGTAAGGCCTGATGGTGAACCTGGTCCAGCACCCCTGGGAAAAACATGTGCCCAGAGCAGAGCTCACTTTGTCAGGTCCCTTAACTCAATGGTTCTGAGACTTGACCATTACATGACATCAACAGGACCCAGTCAAATGGGTCAATCTCAACAGCCTCCTTAACGGGACCCAGGGGTTGGGAAGACCAATGAGGGAAGAGACCAAAGAAAGAAGCCCTGCTCTGTGGAGCATGGGATCCGGTCCTGCACAAGGTGAGGCCAGGCCTGCCACTGCCTGGTCCTGTGACCTCTTCCTCACCGGGCTTCACTTGTAAGACAGGAAGGTTGAGTTAGCAGATTTATCAGTCAGGAGAGGCGAGGCTATGCTGCGGCAACAGACATGCCCAGCTCTCAATGGAACATCCCCAAAGGTCAATGGGACGCTCCAGAAATACTGACTTCTCTCTCAGTGAAGGGGGCTCAATTGCATCATAGTAAGTCAGGGGTCTAAACTCATGGGATGACCGCCATCTTAAGTGCTGCCATTTGCCAAAGGAGAAGGAAAAAGAAAATTCTCGAGAGGCTCAACCAGCAATTAAATGGAACTCATTGACCATACTTGACCCAGGAAAGTCCCAGGAACCCAAAGTGCAACCCGGCCAGCAGGAGAGGGCGCCTGGGCATCAGGGAACCTACAAATGACTGCCACCCTCCATTCCCTGATTCCCCCATGCCCTAACAGTCTGTGTTCGGGTTGGTGCTCAAGGCCAGAGTTTGGTTCAATTTATACGTATCGAACTAACATTTCTTTAGCATTGACCTACGTGCCAGGCACCATGCTAAACTCTCTATATGCATTACCTCATTTATTATTCATAATGAACCTTGGTTAATATTTGCAACGACCCTGTAAAATGGATACCAACACTACCCCTCATTTAACAGAGGAGAAAATACAAGCTCAGGGAGCTTACCTGAAAAGCTTGAGGTCACATGACAAGTTAAGTCCTGACCCCAGGACTCAAACCAAGGCCATACAACCTCTGCCTCTTATTCTCCGTGCCGTCCAGAAATGGGGCTCACTGCAGGGGGAGGCTGTAGAAAGGATTACTTCACCGAGTAAAGGAGTAAACTAGTAAAAGACTCAAAGCCTGAAATTCCATGGGGAGAGACAAGGAGACAGGAGGCGTGGAGCAAGTCTTGCGAACAGCAAATGGGTCTCTGGGTTGGAGCATCCCTGGGCAAACGAAAGACATGAGAGACGGATTGGAAAGGGGGCTTGCGCACCTAATACAGACGAGGTTGCAGCCTATCCTGGGGGACCCAGGGAGCTTCTGTTTTATTTTGTGTTTGTTTTTAACCATTTTAATCATTTTTAAGTGTACCATTCAGTGGCATTAAGTGCACCTACAATGTGGTGTGACCATCATCAGTATCTATTTCCAGAATGTTTTCATCATGGCAAACAGAAAAGCTCATACCTATTAAACCCCGGGGGCATTGTTAAAAGAGCTTAACCTGATAATGACATCACCAGGGCTGAGATGGGAGGACAACCCTGTCTGTCGCTTGAAGGGCGATATGAAGGCAGAGATGCTGGGCAAGGGGCTATGTCACCAGGCCAGCGTGGGGGTCTAGGTGGGAGACCTAGGAGCAAAGACCAGGCAGTAAGGGAAGCGGAGGGAAGGGTCGGACAGAAAGCAGAGGAAGGGAAGCCTCAGGGGGAGAGGGGAGTCCTAGGTTTCCTCCAGGGTCCTGTGCATCCTGGCCACCGGGAAGTGAGGTGGAGAAGCCAGGAGGGGATGCGGGGCCCTGGGGACACTGCCGAGTCCAGCGCAGGCAGATGCAGGTTAGGGGCTGGCCGGCTGCCCGCTCCACTGGCTCTCCCTGGGGCCCTGGGGTCCCGTCCTTCCTGGGACACGGTCCAGAGCTGTCCCCCTAGCACTCCCAGAGGTCTGCAGCGTGCCACGGCTTCCTGCCTCCGCTCGCTCACTAGACGCCCACTTGGAGGTGAGTGGTGACTGCAGGCCTGATGGGCTTGTCACCCCCTCGGCCCACAGCCACACTCATCACTCAGGAGGCTCGTCCTCCATCAGCAGCTGCTCACTCAGAGTTAATTATGTGTCTCTCCTGTCCTCCAGCAGGAGACAGGGCAGTCACTCCCCCCCTGATGGATGGAGGCCGGCCTCTGTCACACACCACCTCAACCAGGGGACTCGACTCAGGGACTTTCCAATTCCCCAGTGCCATCATACGCCTTTCACCTCTGCTGCAGGCACCTGTCTTCTGAGCTCCTTTCGGGAAGTCGTTTCCCCTGTGCCTCGACCCCCGGGGCCAGCTCCCCCAGCTCCCCTCCCCATGGCCACCTGACCCCCCAGGCGCAGTGCTGACCTCATATGCAAGTTGACTTCGGGGGTCCTACTTGCACAGGCAGCCTTGGGCCCAGCTGTGTGCCCATCTCAACCCCTTCTTCCTGTACCCTAGCTTCTCCAAGTCTGAAGTCCTAACACACTTACCCAGGTCAGCATCCCCAGGGCCCGATCCTTGCCTTCCCCCTCGCCCCCCGCCGCCCTATATCCTTCCCATGGCTGAAGTCCTGCTTGGTGGTCTCCAAGTCCCCAGGGCACTGCCCGCCCCGACTGCAGTGCTTGGGGCCGCCCCTGGACCCTGAAGGATGCGAAGCTTCTCCCTGCCAAGAAAACATGCAATGGGGTTTCAGCTCGGAGCCCAGCTGGAAAGACAGACCAGAAAACAGATACCACCAAGAACTTCTCCGGAAGAAGGAATTCTTTAAAAAAGTAGGACCCAGGGAGGAAGTGCTGGTAGAGTTAGGGGGAGGCTCCAGAAAGGGGGATTCATTTCAGGGCTGGGGCCCCGGAAAAGGCTCCTGTAGGTCTTGGGGTAGCAGTTAGGGATCAGGTGCACTTGGGGGTATGATCCACTCTGAAGAAGCCCCTTTGCAAGACCCCTTGACCAGGTGGCTGGCAAAGCTCCAAGAGCAACAGCCTCTGGGAGGCCAGGGGTGGGTCCAGGTCCCCAGAGGACAGCCCGTCACAAGCTGGGTGGGCAGCTCACACCCCTGCACCTCCCTCTTGTGGAAACAGACAAGCAGGCTGAGAAGGCCTAACTCTCGGGCAAAGGGCTAGATGGGACGGAGCCCTGAGCCAGCTATGAATGCTGTGTTTATTCAGTTTGCTGCATCAGGCATTTACTAAGCATCTCCTGCAAGCCATGCCCTATGCCAGGGGCTGGGAAAACAGAGGGAAACGAGTCAGAACCCTGACTCAACTAGCTCACAAGGCAGTGGGGATGAGAGAGAAGCGAGGGAGCAATTGCGGCAGGGGATGGGAAAGATTGCTATGAAAAGGACTGCAGTGTGGGGCCCAGAAAAGGCCACTGAATCCAGTACCAGCAGTCAGGGTAGGTTTCCTGCAGGAGGAGGCACTTATGCTGAATCTTGAAACACGAGGAGAAATCAGCCAGATGGAGAGGGTGGAGGAGGGTGGCCCACTCTGAGAAGAGCATTCGTTCAGTCATTCACTCTACATGAATTTCATGAGCACCCACTATGTGTCAGACACTGTGACAGGTGGTGGGGACGCAGCAGGGAACCAAATCCCCACCCTCGGAGAGCTTCCATTCCAGCCACTCTAGTCGGGGCAGGAGAGAATAAATAAGTGGGGTAAGTAAAATAGTAGTAAACATCAGATAATGCAGTGATCGGTAAAATGTGTTATACGGTGATGAGTGCTAAATGGAAAACTTAAGTGGGGGGACAGGTGTAGGGTGGTGGTGGGGGAGTGAGCTCTTGGATTCCCTATCAGCAATGACGGATACCCAGAAGAGAGTGCGGGGAGTGCAGAGAAGGTGAGAGGCTGTGCCTGGCGGCGGGTGTCAGGAGAAGCCAGGGAGGCCAGCACGGCAGTGGTACAGGGCAGTGGTACAGCGGCCGGCAGCCCCAGGAGAGCATCAGGGGGAATTCGTAACGGTAATCTTCATTACCACTGCCGTGGTTCCTAACGTACTACTGAAGGTCAAAGCAACTAAGAACCATAATAGCTTGGGGAAAGTCCCTTCCAAGTCCAGAAGCATCCGAGCCTGGCCAATGAAAACAGAATCCCAGAACCGGAGGGATCGAGAAGCCTCTAGATGGCCTCACCCCGGGTTAGTGTGACCTGCTAGAGGCAGATGAGCACAGGAGGTGATGGAAACATAGGCAGAAAAACAGCTGAGCCGGAGGAAGGGTCTTGGAGCCCCGGACCCAGGCCCCGGGGTACGGAAGCAGCCGAACCAGGAGCCGTCACCCGGCCTCCATCTTCTCCTGTCAACTCCTGACTAGTGCCTGCTGGGAAGGTCTCCACCCTCCTGAGCTTCTTGTAACACAGATCTACGGAGCCTCCCTCCCTCACATGGCAGGGGGCAGTCAGGCTGGATGGGGACAATGCAGTCTGGGGATGAAGGGCCCCCAGTCCTAGGGCAGAGCCTGTCCTGGGACTGAAGTCCTAGGCTCCTGTTGGTTTGCTGTTTGCTGGGTGACCCTGACTCAACCCCTCCTGTTTCTGGGCTTCAGGTTCCTGGTCCTGGGACAGCCTTCAGGATCTCCAAACTCCAGGGTTCGGGGAGGTTTCTTATAGGCAGAAATTTGGTCCCTCTAGAGCAGGTGCTGCCAGACCCACCCCGCCAAAACTGGGCCCAGTTCTAACCACAAGAGGCCTTCCGCCCAGCCCAGGGTGGGTCAAAAGTGAGGCTGCCCGTGGCCTCCACAGTGGCCCCTCCCCCGGGACTCTGCTCTTGACACACCCGCCCTGGCCTCCTGGGCCCCTTCCCAGGTGGAGGGCAAAGAAAAATTACCTTCATAAATCCTGCAAAGAGAACAGGAGGATTTTTCAGGGTTTATTCATTTTCATGCAGAAGAAAATATGATGATTTTTCCCCAAGTAGCAACCTTGCTGTGAAATTCTTACTTTGTTTTCTTTTTAGGTTTAACAGATCTTTCCTGTGCCTTAAAAAAAAATTATATGAATGCAGTTCTTGAAATTAAAAAAAAAAAAAAGCAAGCAGGAAGTGAAATGAGGCAGATAAAGAGGATAAATATTGCATGATTCACTTAGATGAGGGACGTAGAAGAGTCAAATTCATGGAGACAGAAAGTAGAGTGGTGTCTCCCAGGGGCTGGGGGAGGAGCATGGGTGGGAGGGGGCTAGGGGTTAATAGGTACAGAGTTTCGGTCCAGAAGATGAGGAGTTCTGGAGATGGCCAGCAGGGACGAATGCACAAAACCGTGAATGTACTTGGTGCCACCGGACTGTACACTTAAAAATGGCTCACATGGTAAATTTGATGTTATGTATATTTCCCCACAATTTGAACAAAACAAGCAGGAACGTGATAATGTCTTCCCAGGACCGGTCTCAGGGCCTCCCCTGGGCCTCAGTTTTCTAATCTTAAAATGGGAGATAAATCCATTCCTCCTTACTCCCTGAGCCTCGGTATGGAAAGGGAGCGCACGCCTTTGTTCTCTGCAGGGCCAGGAAAGTGGTTTTCAAATGCACCATCCAAAGAAACTAGAGAGACATAAAATGGAACGCCATCACGAATACACGGAAGCACAAAGCAGCCTCACGTCTGGAGGATGGACTCGTGCGCGGTCAGCAGGCTGGAGGCCTCCTTGCCGAGCTCCCGTCTGCCCTCTGGGCGTGAGGAAACTGGAGTGGAGAGGAGGGCAGGAAGTTGCCAAGAGCACATGGCAAGTCACCGAGCAAGCTGGGCCCGACCCTCCCGCCCCAGCCACATGCTCCCCTCACCCAACAAGAGACCCCAACTCCTTAGGCCGCAACCGCACGTGGATTCCCCCTCACAGACACCCCACATTGTCTGTGCCTGGCCAAGCCCAGCACATCCTGCCTCATTCTGGAAGCCTCTACTGGGTGAGATACTCTAGCACTGTCCAGAATGGAATGGCCCAGGGCAGCCCCTGGAGTGTGGCTCCCTAAGGACGGGGCTATATCCTGTACCTCTGGAGCATAACGGTCTAGGGTCCTGCTGTGAAGCCAGGTGCCTGGTTTCACATCTCCCACTTACTGGCCAACTGACCTTGGGCCGATTCCGGTCAGTTCACTTTCCTCAGGTCCACCGTGGCCCTGGCACACACGAGGTGCTGAGGGAATGTTTGCTGGGCACCCAGCAAAATTGGACATTTCGTCCAATGGGGGGACGAAAGTAGTTGTGGTGGTGGGCTTGAGGGTAGATGCTGGCCTGTGAGTTCCTTTCTGTGGCTTCACATTAAATTTTTTTTTAATGTTTATTTATCATTGAGAGACAGAGACAGAGCATGATCACAGGAGGGGCAGAGAGAGGGAGGGACACAGAATCCAATGCAGGCTCCAGGATCCAAGCTATTAGCACAGAGCCCAACGCCGGGCTCAAACTCATGAACTGTGAGATCATGACCTGAGCTGAAGTTGGACGCTCAACCGACTGAGCCACCCAGGCGCCCCTCTGGGGCTTCACATTAAATGACACTAGAGACCCCAGGATGGTCCCTGCCCTAGCTGGTCCTTCCTGAGGCAACGAGAGGGGGATATCTTCAGGAGCCCCCCACTTTTTACTCCTCTAAAAGCCCGGGCCAGCTCAGCCGTGTGACGGAAGGAGCGGGTGGTGTGGTCACGACAGGCACCATATGGGAACCCGCCCCTCGCTATTTCCAGCCAATCTGTTGACATGACAACCAGGCTTCCCGACCCTGCCACGCAGCCTCCGTCCTAGGGCTTGTGCTGGGTGCCAGGCGCATCCTTTAGCAGCTGCCTCCCAGGCTGCAGGCGCATTTTCAGACTCTGTCAAGACCCTTCCCCTGAACAGCAGCAGACAGGGATGTTGGGACAGGCATCTCCGTGCAGTGGGCATGGGAACTGGCAGCTTTGCTCTTCAAAGCCCAAAAGTGGAGCTTATTAAGCAAGCACATAGGGGTGCCTGGGTGGCTCAGTCGGTTAAGCTTCCGACTTTGATTCAAGTCATGATCATACCATTTGTGGATTCGAGCCCCGCATTGGGCTCTATGCTGACAGCTCAGAGCCTGGAGCCTGCTTCAAATTCTGTGTCTCCCTCTCTCTCTCTGCCACATTGCTGCTCTCTCTCTCTCTCTCCATCGTTAAAACTAAATTAAAAAAAAAAAGCAAGCACAGAGGAAGGGGTGACCCCACAACATCTCAGAGCTTTCCAGGAAACCCTGGGCCTACTTGCCTTTCCTAACTGGCTGCTGATGAAGGCCCACCCCTATGCCCTGCTCAGGCTCCAGATACTCATATTTTAGGAGCTGTCAGGCCAGGAAGGGCTCACAGAGGTCATGTGGGCCCAGGATGCACTGCACTGTTGGGGAACCCAACGGGTGAGTCTTATCTGAAATCACACAGAACCCCAGACTACTGCAGGAATCCCCCCCAGCCCCCCACCGCCATCAACATTCCATTCATGTTGCTCTCAAATAGGCAAAAGAACATGCTGGATTCTTCTACACAACAACAGAGCACACAGAATTGTATTGTATCATATTGTAATTAAATGTTTATTTATTTTGAGAGACAGTGAGTGAATGAGCACCACCAGGTGAGGGGCAGAGAGAGAGGGAGAGAGAGGGAATCCTAAGCTGACTCTGCACTGATAGCTCAGAGCCCAATGTGGGGTTCAAACTCACGAACTGTGGGATCATGAGCTGAGCCGAAATCCAGAGTCTGGCGCTTAACAGACTGAGCCACCCAGAAGCCCCCAGAATTTTATTTTTCAATCAGCAACTTTGTAACCACAAACGACATGCCGGGGACCACACACAAGGACTGAGCTCTCCACTCCTGAGGCTCACAAATGGCCAGGCAAACCCTAAACTCTTCACAAACATCATCTCAAGTAGCCAATGTTTACAGCACCCCCATTTTGCAGATTTGGAAGCAGCAGTTGAGAGCGTTGAAGCACCCAACTCAGGGGCACACTGATGGGGGGGGGGGAGCTGGGCTTGGAGCCTGCCTGGCTAGGCACCTACCCATGACTTCAGGAGGCCTGGGAGGTGGGGACACCAAGGATGACGGTGCAGCAGGCCTCGGAGTCACCCAGGGTCACAGTGCCGATGAGGAAACTTCCAGCAATATGCTCAGAGAAGTGAGGGTGAATGAAACCATGCACGGGGAGGAGAAGGGCTCTTGGGGGGGCGGGGAGCAGGAAAGAGTATTCATCTATTAATCGTTCTGAGAGCCGTGCCCGGAACTAGGCACCTTTGATTGCACTATCCGTCCGCCTTGCTTGAGGATTTCTTAGGGGACGGAGGGTCAGTGAGCACAGCGGCAGAGGCTGGAAGACGCTTGTCGGAGGAAAGCTTTCTACCTGTTAAGACGACGCTTTAATTTTCTGCAGCTCGGGAAATGCCTCACCTGCTTCCCGGGTACAAAGTATGCACTCCTCCATCCAGAGAGCTCATGCACACTAAGTTCTCCACATTCTCTCGAAACGGCATGGATGTAAGAGTACACGGGGGGTGGGGGGTAGGGTGGGGGGGAAGTGCTGTTAACAGAGAACATACTAGAGGACAAAGGAATTTCACGAGGAGGCCGGCTGATGCAGTCTGCTGAAATAAATAAATTAAAACGTGGCATTGTCGTCTCTTTGTGTACGCTAGTTTTAATTACTATTTACAGAACAACAGAAACTTCACATGTGCAAGAAGAAACACAAAGTCCCAAGCTTGGGCATCGTCATCAGACTCTGCATTAACAGATCTACTTTGGGGCCCTGGGCGAGCGGCCTTTCTTTTCAGCTGTGGTGGCAAGGCCTCGCCAGGGGCCCGGGTACCCCTGAAGCGCCTTCAATGTTTTTCCACACGGCTGGTGGATGCACGGATCTGAAAGCCCATCCGGTGATCATGAGTGCAGTTAACTTGGTCATGAGTGCAGCACTGCAACCCGTCCCGGCCCCAGAGACCCCCCACGGGCCATGCAGGATGGACAGGAGTTGCTCTGTTTGGTCACAGCACACACACACACACACACACACACACACACACACACACACACACACGCCACCTGACCCCACCCCTGTCCTCTGCATGGGTTTCACTCTTGGGGACCAGCCTGCTGTTGCCGTGGCTGGCCCCCACTCCTGGGGGAGGGCATCCCTGAGCCATCTCTCTCAAACTCTGTGCCATTTTGCCCATCCGAGCATGAGAGAAGATGCGCACCCTCAGTTGAAGGTTCAGAGGGGAGAGATGTGGAGGGTCTCACTCCCGAGTGGGGCCTTGAGGGTGAAGAGTCCAACCCGGGAATTTCAAACTCTGTTCCCACAGGAGCCCCTCAAAGCAGGCGCTGACATAGCGTGAGCCCACTGGGCAGGGCTCTGGATCCCCATCACCGTCTGGCCACGAGGGCTCCCTTCGACTGACTTTATACACTGGGCTTCTGGGGAGTTTTGTTCCCGTGGAGGGATCTGTAGCTTGTCAGGAGAGCGGAAGCCAACAGACCGGGACAGACGACGTGAGGGGGTCTGCCATGTGACCATGCCCCTAACCATCAGCCAGGTCTGCAAAACCCACAACCCGCGGTTAGTGCTCTAGGCCTCCGCAGCAGATAAAGCTCTCTCCCAAACGAGCTCCAGAAGGTTTGGCCAAAAGGACAACAGCAAAAAGTAAAACACAACCAAACCTCCAGGAAGCAAGTATAAGCTTAGAATTTCAACACAGGGTGAGGGGACCAGGGTTTTCCTTTGCCCCGAGTGGGGTTGAATTACAAATGGCCTGTGTCATACTCCACTGGGACTGCTATAATGAATACCATAGACCAGGTGACTCAAACAACGAACATTGATTCCTCACAGTTCTGGAGGCTGGGAAGCCCACGATGAAGGCACTGGAAGATTCCGTGTCTAGTGAAGGGTCACTTCCGCTTCCTAGATAGCCTGCCTTCTCCCTGCACCTTCACACAGCAGAAGGGGCAAGGGAGCTAGCCTTCTGGGGTCTCTTTTATGAGGGACACACACGTTCTCCTTGTACGCCATACTGAGAGGGGCCACGTCTGTCCCATGGAGCATGTGGCCCAGACCCCTGATGCACAGGTGCTCAGAGACTTTGCACAGGTGACCCACTCATACTGTGACTGGCCCAAGGAGGCACAGCTGTGAACCCAGGACACACACCCGACCACGAGGCATGCCGTGAGATCCGTCCGCTTCATCTGGCTGAAGCAGACAGTAGCAGAGACACAGAGTGGAGAACGCCTGGGTGCAGGGGTCCCCATTCTAGGAGGTCCACTGGGAAGAGGGCAGGCCGCATGCTTGGTAAGTGCTGAACAAAAGCACTGGCTTCCCAGAGGCTGTTTATCTCATCCTCCTGCGGGTTGGATCTGAAGCCATCCGTAATAAAAAGCTCAGGGGGGAAAAACAAACAAAAGGAAAAGAAAACCCTGCATTCTCCCCTTTCCTCTTTTCATTGATCTCAGGAAACGCACCACCAAACACCCAAATCAGCTAGGAAGAGAGGTATAGGGGCTGCCAGGGAAGGACAGCTCCCACTTCTGTCTGTTGGGCAAAAAACATCTTCCCAGGGAGCATTTCCAGGCAATTTCATTCCTCCTACAGCATCAACCACCTCCTGCAGGCAGTAACCCCAAATCCCGACCCCCATCCCTGCTGTGTCCCTCAGCTCCTGATTGCACATCTCCACCTGGGTGACCCACAGCTTCAACCCCGACTCACCACCTTCCCCTTAAACAGGGTCAGTGTCCCCGAAGGTACACTGCAGACATGACTGGGAAAGACACCCTGAGATTCAGACCCTGAGAAACCTGCTTTCTCTCTGTCAGCCTTCTGTATAGGTATGGCGCTCAGCAGGTGCTCAGTACACAGGAGAGCTCAGTAAATGTCAGCCATCGCTATGATTAGTATTGATATTTGCATTAGTGTTAGTATGAACGTTCCCCTCCGTGGGTCCCCCCAGCCGGAGAATCAGGAACCTCCCTGGACTCCAGGTTTGCGCAGCCTCTTGCACCCAGTCAGTCTCAAGTCCTGAAGGTTCTGCTTGCTGCACCAGCCTCTCTGCCCCACTGGCATGTGCTCCTGGGTGGCCTTGTCATCTCTTCTCTGGACCCCAAGCAGGCTCCCTGGCCCCCAGGCCCGATTCTTCCCACTCCTGCCAGCACCTTGCCTCTGGAGTGAGCTCCTTAAATGAAAAGCCCATCACGTCACTGCTCAAAGGCTTTTGAGCCCCTCCAGGGCCAAAGGCACTTTGTTCAAAGTCCTTCCCTTTACCCATGTGGCCTCTCCCCTGGCTGGCCTCCGCACTCCTTGCCCGGACTCCTTAAACCGGTAGGCAGAGTTCTGAAGAGCATCTCAGCTTTGCCTGTCCCTGCTCAGCAACCTTCCGCCTGGAGCGCCTGCTCGCTGGTGAGCACCCCCTCACTTTGCCTCCACGGCTCAGCTCAGGTGGCCCTGTTCGCCCAGGTCCTCCCTGATCGTAGCAAGCAGTTCTGATCACCTCCACCCGGGGCCCCACGGGTCTCACACGCACTTCTGGAACATCACCAGTAGCAGCAGTGCCCAGACTCCTGCACACAATACCAAAAAGGAATCAGAATGTCAGGCTCATGTTTTATTTTCTTATAGAAGGACATTTAAGAACAAAATAAAATGAACAAGCAAATCTTAACATCCTCTATCACCACGATTTAATTTTAAAGAGGATACGATAAGTGGGAAGATGAGGAGAAAAGGAAGAACACCATCTCCAAGTAATGCACGTTCTTTAAAATAACAACATTAGCTCTAGGAAGAAGCCATCTTTCTTTTTCTCGTGCCACCATGGTCTGTAAAACTCTGTCAAGGCCAGTATGGGCCAACGGCCGGTCATTGTGAGCATTCCCTGGGTTGTCCACATCCCCCATGAAAGACTGTGAGTCCCCAGCAGCAAGGCTGAGCGGGCAGGTGCTCAGTGAGTTCACGGATGGACGAACGTGCAGGTGTGGCTGCCCAGGTCAGCAGGTGTCAAGGCCTCCCTGCTCACCAGCTGCCTGGGAACGTGAGCTCCGGTAACACACCATCCCCAAACAATCCAGATTCAGCGAGGACCCCCGGCCGGGCTGCTGAGTGTACTTGTATGACTGCTCCTTCTAGTATCACACAGGAAACACTCCCTACAATAATAATAAAATACAAACCTGCCCAGGCCCTTGGGAACAATTTGCAATTGTTAAATAATTCAATGGGAGAGGGGAAAGAGGCAGGAAAGGGAACTGAGCCCCTCGGAGAGAAGCTTGGTTTCTTTTTCTTTGTTGCCTTTTTTTTCCTCTTTCTCTCTTTTTAGCAAACTACCTGTACCTACCAGTCTTTACTTTTCTGAAACACCCCAAATAGCTACTGCATTCCACAAAGTGGGGGGCCCAGTCTGTAGCGGAGAGCCCAGGATACTGGGGCCAGCGCAGATGCGGCCCTGGGTGCCGCTGGGCCACCTCTTTGGGCCTCAGCACCCTCACCTATAAAGGTGATTCCTCTTCTACCTGCCTGCTAGAAAAGGGGATGGGAGAGAGCCAAGACACTGGCGGCACAGGCTCTGGACATGCTGGGACTGAGCAAAAATGCAAGCGATGGCTGCCGGTAGCATTGCCACTGTTGCTAACAAGACTGCTAAAAAGCATGAACTGAGAAAGAAACGGGGTGCCTAGGAATAAATACCCCGTGCTCTCTGGCCTGCCTCCCACGGCGCCCCTCATTTCCTTTGCCGAGGAATTCCCTGTTTCTGGGAGATAAACAAGGTCCCCGAAGACTGTATGTACATAATTCTTCCAGGAACTTCCTCCTGGCCTGCTGCAGCCAAAATCAGAGTGGACATTCTCAAGCAAAGAATCTGGTCTGGAACAGTGTTTGCACTGTTTCCTCACTAGCCAGCAGTTCATTCGTGCCGGGGAGAGGAGGAATTTAATATTTCTAATTACTTTTTAGGGAGTCATTTACCCCTGGAATGTTGTAATTCATTTTCATCCGGTTTCCCCTTGGTTGGTATTATTCTCCCAAGACCCTGACTGAGCCTGCCAACTACATGTCTTTTCCTCCTCTTCATATTCCAGCTGTGTGTTGGCTTTTTTCTTTCTCTTTTCTTTCCTTCTTTCCTTCTTTCCTTCTTTCCTTCTTTCCTTCCTTCCTTCTTTCCTTCCTTCCTTCCTTGTTTCTTTTCTTTTCTTTTTTCTTTTCTTTTCTTTTCTTTTCTTTTCTTTTCTTTTCTTTTCTTTTCTTTTCTTTTCTTTTCTTTTCTTTTCTTTTCTTTTCTTTTCTTTTCTTTTCTTTTCTTTTCTTTTCTTTTCTTTTCTCTCTCTTTTTTGCCCTCCCCCAAGAGCAAAGATCATGCCTGTGATTTCTGGATTCCAGCCCAATGCCCGGCACATCAGTGGAACTAAGCCAATGCATTGGAAACAAAGACCAGGAGAAGAAATTATTTCCTATACCTATGCTGCCTCTAATTGCAGCTCAGAAATCCCAAATGGTCCGGGATAAGAAACTGGCCCAAAGCTAATTAATTTTGCAAAACAGACCTTCCAGGGTAGCGCACAGGATCTTCAGAAAGAAGATTCTGGTTTTTACTTCCCACCAAGAGCTTCAGGGACCACAATTAGAGTAGCACAAAGCAATGGACTCCACTCTCGTTCACTAAGCCCCAAGAACGTTCTCACTGATGGATGCGAAAATAACATCCCATTCCATTCACAAATATCACCTCCAATTCAGATCCATGCTTTCCTATGTTTTTTTTTTGTTTGTTTTTTTAGAAGCTCTGTTTGGCTCAGTTTTGACACGGGAAGCAGGGACATGGAGATGCACCCCAGCACGGAGTGATGTTCTTCAAAGGCAACACTGCCAAGTGCATCGGAACCACCTGGGTGGGGGTGGCTCATTACAAGGTGGGCTCCCAAGCTCGTTTCCCCAACCACCAAATAGGAATCTCTAGGGCTGCTCTAGTTTTAATCAGCATCTGGATCTGGATGCACTCTAAAGTTCGAGATGCCAACTCACTTCCTGACAAGGACGTCTACTCAACACTCCCTCCCCAGATCCCCCATCCCTCACACACATTCATTCCTCAGACTCTGATGAGTAACTATTTCTGCAGGACAGGACGTCAGTGAGACTCTATGGGATCCCAAGGACTGCAGCCTCTCCAAAATTCTCAGGGTCTTGTCTGCAGCCCAACGCTCCCCTTTCCCTTCCTGCCGTGGCCACCAGCTACCCTTTAGGCTCCTAGTATTTCCTTTTGTTCCAGAAGACCATGTTTTCCAAGTTCTGCTCTTCTATTTGCAACGTACAGAAGGCTGGGCACCAGGACAGGCCTTAAGAACCTGTTTGTTAATTGTCCAACATTTGGCGACACCTTCACAGATGAGAACCACTCGCTGGAAAGTCCTTCCTTAAATATGCGTTACTGAACGCTAACTGGGCATTAGTGCTAACAGCAGTAATACTAATGCTAGCGAAAAGATTCCATATATAAAGCCCTTTCCAGTTCACAAAGACATGTCACACATTTTCCCTTTGATGCTCACAGTCACCTGTGACACGGACAGAGCAAACATTGTACCACTTGACAGATGGGAAACTGAAGCTCAGAGAGGTTGAGTGACCTTCTTGAAGACCTAAAGCTAGTTGACTGCAGGGCCGGTGCTAAATTCAGACCTCCCGACTCCCAGGAGCCAATCATTCTTTCCCTGATCCAGTGAATAATTATCAAGCACCCACTATGTGCCATTCACCACACCGGTGTTGGGGATGGAAGAGCTCACCTGGTCCCATGCTTGCCCTCACTGGAGCCCCGGGCTCCAGCCACAGTCTCTCTGTGTACCATGCTCCTTCCAACCACATGCCCACCACACCTACTGCCACCCCCACTCATCCCTGACCTATGTAATTCCTATTTGAGCTTCCTCAGCAATGGTGGTTGCCATGGATTCCTTCACTGCATCTGCTCAACGAATGGAGGGATGGATGATGTGCAAAGGTGCTGAACATCCCAGGCATAGTTAATTGGACAAGGTATGTAAACCCAAGCCATAGGCTGGCCGCCGACCTATTACCTCGTGGGTTAAGGAACAACGACTGGCAAGGCATGGATTTCCTCCTTTGAGAATCTGAATTTGGAAATGTTAAGAAAATGAGGGAGTGCTCTCAGAGCACACATCGCTTCCTCCCAAACCTGGTGAGGTCCTCCTTTATATAAGCTCACCTCACCGTGTACCTAACTCTCTTGCTCGTAGTCACACTGTATCTGTCCCCCACACTGGACCCCAAGTTTCATGGTAGTCTTGTTTACCACATCTCTGGTGTGCTCAAGGTCTAAACGAACAAATGAATGAACTGAATGACGGCTGACTGAGGAGCCATGAGAGTCCACCTCATGATGTAGCTCACAGGGGCGCTGATAGGAAATTGGGCCCCAGGATCAAGGAGGTAGGAAGCAGACCCGCTCAATTTCTGGTTGATCTGTCTAAATCCACCATTGAGGCTCCATTCAGGTCCTGCCTACAAGACAGGGACAAATACACAGTGTCCCTGGAGAGAGCCATGTGGGGAGAGGGCGGGCCACCAGAACCCATGAGTTCCAGATGCAGACCCTGGAGCTGGTCAGCCTGGAGGAGAGCTCACCTGGGGCCTGGTCATGGCCTCCACACTCTGATGGATTCTCAAAAGCAGAAAGCACAGATGTGGTTCGTTTTATTCCAGAGATTAAAAACAGAACTACGTGGGGTAGGGAGGGAGGTTGGGTAAGAGAATCTATAAGGAGGCAGATATCAGCTGGAAAAGAACAAATGCTTAAAAACCAGGGCTATTCAGACATGGGATGAAGAAGCATCAGGCCAGCCATCCCCGGAGGTGTCCAGGCATCAGATGTCCCCCTGAGGCATGGCACAGAAGAGATTAAAGCACTGTAAGGCCCCTTCTAACCCTGAGAGTCTGCGCTTTTGTTCTCACTGCCACAATTACGTACATTCTGATGTAGCTGTCACAACCTCATCTGTTTCCTGAAGAATGTGACAAGCTCAGTTTTATGAAGAAAGTAAACACAGGAATCCCAGCCAAGGTGGTATCACAAATTAAATTCACATCTTGAAATCTCTTCCTCCCCACCGTACCAAACACATAGCAACGATCGCTGAAATGCAAAAATAGGAAATCTGAAGATATAAAGGACTTAAAAATAAGATACAATTCTCAAGGAAAAAAAGAATAAAGCCCCACAACATGGTAAGCAAAGATGAAACTGCGGGTTTGGTGGGCTTGATGGGCTCTGGGTGCAAAATGGCCAAAGGTCCCTGGCAGTGAGAATTCTCCAGGACAACAGAGACTCACAGCATCCCCAGAGAACGCACGCAATGAAAAGGGGAAGCAGAGCCAAGCTCACTATTTAAAGCAAAGCAGGTAGGGAACAGCTTCTGCTACTCATAAGAAAACTGGAACAAAGTTCTACCAACTGCTGCCTGGCACTGCAGGCCACACGAAGCTGCATACCTGTGGGTGGCAAGAGAAGGAAGCAGAACAGAATGACGGACTGAATGCAAAAATGGCCCTAGTTACTCAGCCTTTCTGTACCCAAGGCCTTTGTCATATGACTTTGCAGTGCTCCCCATCAGAAGGTGGAATCTGCTAGTGCATTTCTTGAAGCTGGGTTGGCCCTGTGACTTGCTTTGGCCAAAAGAATACAATAGAAGTGACAATAAGCTGGTTCCAGGCATAGCTCTGAAGAGCTCCCAAAGACAGTTCATAATGAATCAACAGCCAGATGGATAGCAAACTTCTTGTCAGAAGCCTGAGATCCAAAAGAGAAAGATCTGAAGGTAAATTACCATTTGCCTAGAATTCTATACCCTGCTAAACTGTTACTTGAGAGTGAAAGGAACACAGAGACATTTTAACACACCCAAATACTAAGAGAGTTGACCACCCTTAACCCCTACCATTTGTACTGAGTACAACCTAAGGGTGAACTCAGCAAGCAGAAAAGGGAAACCAGAAGAAGAAATGGAAGGCAAAAACAAACAAACAAACAAACAAACAAACAAAAATGAACAGGAACAAAAAGAAAGAAAGAAAAGAAACAAAGAAAGTTGAGCAAAGGCATTGGTAAAATTTGTTGGCAAATGTAATTGTTAACTAACAGCCAAAAACTAGTTTTTTTTAAATTAGTGAACCCCAAATTCTAGGGAACAAGAAATACAGAGTAGGTGTTTAATGGGTTGTCAGTCACTGCTACAACATGTGCCAGATTTAGTAGAGGAGAAAGATACTGTGTAACTTTAGATTGTCGGAGAAAAAAGAAATATAATTTAGAATGTGTGCTAAAATGTGAAGGGTATAACCACGTCAGCAGAGGGAAAAAAGGGGATGGCAGAAGGAACACCCAAAATAAGATGGTAGAAATATGTCAGCAATCACAATAAATATAAACCAATTAAAACCACCTATTAAAAGACAAACTAAACGGAGTATACAAAACGGGATGCAGAAAGTTATGTACAGTACGATGTTTATATAAAGCTTTAAAAATACTATATATTGTTTATGGACATGTACATCTGTAGTAAAATATAAAAATAGAGACGGGAAAAATACAACCAACTTGCAGACAGTTGTTATTTCTGTGGAAGGAAGAAGGGAGGGAGGGGGAGGGGAGGGGCAGAACGGGACTTGGGTTGCATCTGCAACGTTTCAGCGCTTTGAAAAATGAGATCTGGGTAAGAAATCTTCACATTTTTTCCAATCACAGTTGAAAGTATAAGCTATATTGTCACCATATATATATTTTCTTTCTGTATGTTTGAAATGCTTTGTGATATGTTTTCATATTGGAAGGGAGGAGGAAAGAGGCAAGAAAGGAAAGCAAGAAAGGGAGGGAGGGTGGGAAGGATTAGTTTTGACATATGGAGCCTTGCTGACCACCTCTCTCAGGATTAGCCAATTCTCAGATATAACAAACAGCTAGCCTGTGAGCCTTTTAAATGCAAGCCAATCCCGGGTCCACAGCCCCAACCACTTCATTTTGGGGGGCTCTCATCTCACACTCTGGGCCACTATCCACCTGCCCCAGTCACCCTAGGACCAGGTACCAGATGACTAAGGGCAACCCTAAGCCCCAGAGCCCAGGGAAGTCACCCGAACCAGCCAATCTTAAGCTGCTTACTCTGCCTCCCAGATCCTCCCCATGGAAACCACAATTAGGGCTCTTGCCCACGTCTCCCCTCACTCCCTCTGCACCCTGCCTGGGGTGGCCTGCTTCCTTCCTGGGGTGGTACTTCTTTCCTCTGTGACAGTCATTTCCATGTTTGCACGTCTTAGCATACCTGATTAAAACAAGGCCGCTAAGCCCGAAGCAGGAAAAGGAAGGAAGGGCGGCAGGAATAAACACACAAACATGAGCCGTACAGAACTTGACCAGGAAATGAGACCACCAGCTCAGAGGCCTGACCGGGGGCTCACTCCTTCTACACAGGATCTCCTTCCCCAGATACAGACGTTCACGGCAAATAAACATCCTCTCTGCTTTTAGCATATGCTGTTCTCTCAGCTCGAAACAGCTTCTCTTCCCTGATTCCCCTACAGAGCACACCGTTCCCCGGCTTGTCCCACAGTCCAACCCGAGGCTGGCTGGTCCACCGCTGACGCCTCACTCACCAGGCTCGGGATGCAGGGACGCTGTCCTGCCCGGGATCGCTGGCCCAGGCAGGCACAGACACACCAGCCTGCACCATTCCTGTCCAGGCAGACGGGCCAGATGACGGTAACTGCCCTCGGAGGCACGGAGGGCGGCTCCCCATGTGAGAATTACTAAGGAAAGACTGCAAGCCTGTGGGAGCAGCAACAGGCAACGTCCACAGAGGAGCCCGGAGACAGCACTGACTGTTCCATGTGAGTGAATTTCTAGACAACCCGAGTGTATACCTTCCAATGCCCAAACTTTCAAGTATTTTTTGATAGACTCATTTTTTAAATGCAGTACACATGTAGACACGCCTATAGCTTTGAAACACATTCTTATTGTTTATAATCCTTTCTCTTCCCCTGCAAGAACGTTTTTAAACTGCTAAGGTAACACATGCTTGTAGAAAATCTAGGGGCACCTGGGTGGCTCAATCAGTTAAGCGTCTGACTTCAGCTCAGGTCATGATCTCATGATTCATGGGTTGGAGGCCCGCATCAGGCTCTGTGCTGACAGCTCAGAGCCTGGAGCCTGTTTCAGATTCCGTGCCTCCCTCTCTCTCTCTGTCCCCNCCCTCCCGTCCCTCCCGCCCCCCTGCCCGCCCACCTCTCCCTCCAGGAGCAGTCACAGCCCACCCCCTGCTCCCTGAACCATCAGTTCTATACACCGCCTGGACGCTTCCATTCAGACCACTTGGTGTGTCAGAGGCGCCTTCACACGCGTGAGCTGAACCCTCTAAACGGCTCTGTGAAGGAGGGGTGATTCTTGCTCCCAAAAGAGCAGCGATAGGCAGGAATGTGGCCGGAGCCTGGCCGCCGGGCTTCACATCCTGGGGGGGGTCCACCATCTGGGAGCCCCATGTGCTCGGGCGACTTTGCCTCTGTTCTGTGCGTCAGGGTCTCAACACTAATAAATGTCGCCTACTGCCTAGTCAGTTGTGAGAATTAAGTTCACAGACACAGGTCAAGAGCTCAGAACAGTGCCTGATACACAGAAACCCAATAAATTATTATTTCCATTTTACAAAGAAGCCAACAGAGGCTCAGAGAGCCTTAGTGACTTAGCAAATTCAACAGAAGATTATGAAATCAAGTGTGGAGCTGCCAGGCGTTGTGTGAAGCCCCCGTGAATGCACAGGGCGTGGTGGTGGTGGGGATTCTGCCCTGTGACTTAACTTCCCCAAATGCTTGTTTAGTCTTTATTCTCGTCTGACGTTTGCTTTCCCCTCTCATCCTGCGAGTCAGGTGGCACGCTGTCACTCCTTGCCACTAGCTCCCTGCCTCCATGAACCGGACACCCACTCCCAACTGGTTGACTTGCTGTCGACTGGGAACCAAATATCACACGGCTGGTGAGAACAGTGAACAAAATGAGCCAAGCCCTTCGCAGAGCTCCCATTCATAAACTGAATGAATCTTAATGAAAGTCTCTTCTACCAGCAGCTCAGAGACCCGCAGCCTCCAGGCTGGGTTCTGGATAGGCGAAGCGGCTACATCCACGCCCTCTGGATAAGTGAGGTGCTGATGTACGAATGTTTTCCATATTTTTAAACAGAAGTTTCTGACTTGGACATTTTTAAATTTCCCTGCTCTCAACATGCACAGCCGTGCCCCACGGCCAACACCCACATCTCAGCCTTCCCAGGAACCACGCTCCATTCACATTCTGAAAGCGCACACGGGACCTAGGACCATCACCAGGTGCCGGGTTGCATTTAAACGACTTCCCAACTCTCCACAATAAATCCTCTTTAGGACAGATGCTCCCAGGCTGCTGTCGGATGTGTGCATCTGAATACTAAATTGTGCTGCAGACCCAAAGGAACCAAAACACGTCTGGGGCCGCGGCTCCGGGCAGAGCCCTGGGGCACCAAGGCGGGTGAGACCCAGGACTGCCCCGAAGGAGGTGAGTGTCAGCGGGGGTGATGGGAAGTTCCATGAGGGAGCCCAAAAGGAGGCTAAGGATGTCCCGACGAGGGTGTATGGATGCAGTTTGGGGACAGGTAGGGGGCACGGTGAGCTTTGTGACCCCAAGGGACTCTAAGATCTCTGACTTCCTGGTTGCACTCTGGTGCTGGCTGAACTCACAATGAAAGCGTGTGCATTAGACACACACTGTGGCTCACGCAAAAATACCAAGATTCAGCAGAAGTGACCAGGGAGATGGGACTCCCTGGCTTATTTTGGCACAATCAGATAACTCGGCTTCTTAAGTGGATTTCTTTGGCTTCTGTTCTCTGATTAGATCACCTCAAAATCATTACCTCTCTTCTGGTGAATATGGGAGCCCCAGGTCGTCTGTTAACCCTCCCAAAAAAAAAACCCGGTTTGGTAAAACAAGCACTAAAGTCACAGCAGGGACAGGCTGAGCCCAGGAGCGGCAACATCCACGGGGTGAATGGGCTGCTGGGGGAGGGGTTGGCTAGGAGTCCAGGATGAGGGGCCCAACATACCTGGCAAACTGAGCCAATGGGTGGGCTGTATGTGGGTGGAAGGGGGGTGTGGCTGGCAGGGGTTAGGATCTTTCTGGGGATCTGCTGATCCCCTGGGAGACGTGGATGTGTAGCCAGAGACGGGTGTCTAGTGTGGGCACCCCACCTGCAGCCCATACAACCTGGAGCAGAAGCCCCCTCACCAGCCTGAGCCTGGATTTGCACATCTATAAGATGGAATGATGTCCATCCCATCGGGTGGTCGATGAAGACTAAAAGGAGAAAGGTTTGTAAAAGGCTTATTAGCCCAGTGCCTGGTAGGTAGAAAGGGCTCCAAAAAAAATTCCTCCAAGAAAAGTAGCTGTTATTCTCATTCTTGCCATCATTTTACCCACTCCAGGACCCGCATCCCCATAGCAGTCAGGCTTCGGGGCACACTGATCCTGAGACCTGGGTCTCAGACCTCACAAAGGGCATCTACCTTTAGTCCCCAAGATCCCTCTAAATGGCTTAATAACAAGGGCCCTCAGAAGGGAAGCCAGCACAGCATAATTACCAGTCTCGTGCCCTCCTTGTAATCCTGACTTCGTGGGGAATGCCTGATCCCAATAGTTGGGGGCTTGTGTGCGGTATTTAATTAGGCAGATGAAAGCATGTTGGAATGAAACAAGAGTATCTCTAACTTAATGGCCTGTTGTGTGTCTTATCCCTAAAACCGTGACAAAGGATGCTTCCAGCTGAAGAAAGAGGAGGCCTCCCTCCTTACATCCCTCCCCTCTCTTCCTCCCCCCCCCCCCCCC
>NW_027528859.1:1750090-1755501 GCF_008692635.1 Crocuta crocuta | reverse complement strand
CGACATCACATTCTAGTGGATGAGCTGTGCTCCTTTACCAGCCACCTGATGGATGGAATCCAGAAAAGGAGGAACTGGAGGGGCAAGTGTGTGCAGTGGTGAGCCTGGGCTTCCGGCCTGGGCGGCCCCCAGCTCCACAGCCTCAGGCCAGTCCCCTCCCTCTGAAGGGACAGCTTTAGTTTAAGCCTCCCCTGGCTCTTCTTTCCAGAAGTAAGATAGTTACTAGAACTTGTGCCCATGGGACCAAGATTTGGGGGGAGATTTGTAAAATTAAACATGGTTTAAGATGGGATAATTAAACATGATTAAAAACAATGTCCGGCTAAGAAGCATCCAGAAAAGAGATATTAGTAGGTAACAGGATGATCTCAGAAGTCTTGTCTAGCTCTAAAATTCCATTATTTTAATTCTGGGCTGTAAAATGCCAACATTTACCCAAGTCAATAAACATCAAGAGACTGATATTTCATCGGAATCCAAGTCTGATTTTTCAATATTGATTTTTGTGAAGTCAATTTTGGTTTAAAGTGCCTTTTTAAATTGGTGTTCCTGTGGTGTCAAATGTCAACATTTATTTTTCCAGAACTCTCTTTCCTATGGGGACCCTGGTCAGCGAATAAAGCTTTTTGATAGCTGGAGTTCCTGTTTTTCTTGCTTCTGATTCAGGGTCCTCATTGACAGTGTGGGGTGTGTTTTTTTTTTTAACCGAGGCTTTAAGTTTCCTGTTGGGATATGAAAAGTAATTTCTACTATATGCGTGCCTATCATGAAAAAGCCAGGAGAGGAAGAATGGGTCAGGGGAAGGAGGAGGATTCATCTGTCCTCTGGCTGAAAGCTTAGAAAGCTTCATGCCTACTTGCAGCTCACCATTCACCTGTTGTGTGACCTTGTGTTGGCCGCTCACCCTCTCTGAGCTTTGTTAGGTTATTTGCGGAAAGAAAATAACAACAACTACTTTATAGAGAGTTTGGGAGAAACAAATAAGATAGCTCAAGCCAGCCCCTGGCCTGGAGCCCAGCCTGCAGAAGGCATTCAGCAAGTGGGATTGCTCCTTGAATCCTTTTCCCTCCAGGGCTACATTTTACTTAAAAATGTTCAAAGCTACAGAAAACTGGAAAGAACAGGACTTTAACATCCATATACTTCTCATCTATTCACCAATCATCAGTACTTTCCCACATTCTCCTTCTTTCTCTCTTTCCCTGGCGTTTCTTCCTGAATGACTTGAGTGCGGGCTGCAAGTGTAAGAGCACTTTGGGATGTGTCTCCAGGGACTAAGGGCTCTCCCCCACATCACAGCATCCCCACGGTACACCTAAAAAAGTCCTGTTCATCAAGTAACATTATTTAAAATAGGATTTGTATTTAAAACTTCCCAACTGTCCCAAAAATGTCTTTTATAGTTTTGCTTAATTCTAAAAAAAAAAAAAAAATGTTTTTAATTCACCCATCACATTTGGTTGTCAATTTATCTTTTCCAGGGTGCCCCTCGATGTTTAAGTGCTATGAGATCGAAGGCCCCCCTAGAGCAAGCAGGGACAAAAAGGCAGAGGATAATCTGGCAGAAGAGGCAAGAAGGAAACCTGGGCCCAGGCATGACTCCTCTCTGAGCCACTGGCTCCGGGTGACCCAAGGTTTCCTACAGACCTTTCATCACCTGGAATCGGGCCTCGCACTGGCCCATCTCGGGACCCACGATCACTCCAGCAGAGCAGGTTCAGGCTCAGAGGCTTTTGAAGTCATACAGAGCCCAATCTGAATTCTCCTTTATCATAAGCGGTGTGACCCTCAGCGCTGCCCTCACATTACTGTAGGTCTCACAGCCTCAGCTGACAGTGAGTGTCTACCCCACAGGGACATAATGCATAATTAGAATTAAACATCATCATTTGAGTGAAGCACGACACACAGCAACAGGCACACACGCAGTAATGCCTCCATTTAAAAAAAAAAAACAAACCCAATGCTATAGTTATAAATTTTCCAGAAATTATGGACTCTACAATCAAGACCCTTATATAGCAATTACCTTTGGCTTATGAAGAGCCCTTCACATTTATGAAGCGCTTGCTCTAGTATCTCCTGTGGAATGCAGTCCAGGGGAGGCGGCCACGAGGGGGACAACGCCCCTCCCCCCTCCCTTCCCAGAGGGGACCTGGAGGCTTCAGCAGGCTGGCTTCAGGGACCAGGCTGGTGGCAGCCCCGGGATCCAGAGGGGCCCTCCTGGTCTGAGCCCGTGTCCCGTCAGCACGGCATCAGCACGGCGCGGCTCCATCCACCCCTGTCTTCAGAACACATGTCTTGTCTTATGTCAATGTCTGGACACACGTCGCGTCTTGCAGTGTGAGCACCGGGAGGATAATCCCGCGAGCCGGGAAGAGCACCCTCGCCGGGCAGGGCACCCTCGCCGGGCAGGCGGCGCTGCTCCGTGAAGCACGGCAGTGGGCCACAGGCAGCTTTCGGGAAGGCAAGCCACGGCTGCTGCCATCCGACTCCTGCGGGCCTACTAAGGGCTCCTGCAGTAGAAACGTGTCCCTTTACATGTGGAGCCAAATAATGAGCACCGGAGATGGGGGTCCCTTCTCCCCGGCTTCATTTTTGAATCATTTATGACAAGAATCAAAGTCACTTTGAAAAATGGCTTTTCATCCGCCATAATTTTCACTTCCTCAAAGAGAAGGCATACTGTACCGGGCAAAAAAAAAAATCAATGCTTCCCCATAATAACGTGCCTACAGAGATCCGGGACTGAGAGCCATGAGGAGCAGGGATGGAAGCTTATCTATAGGATGCATCAGCCACGAGAGCCTTGAAAATCAATACTTCAGGGGCTTGTGTTAACAATGCACAATTTTTTAATCAAACTACAAAACAACAGACTATATGATTTTAAGACGAAAACTGTGTCTCGTCATTAAAAGAAATGTAGATGTAGATGAAAAGAAATTAAATGTCTCCAGGCACGCCGAGTGAAAAATGTATTCTTTTACCAACCTATTATAACAGCATCCTCCATGCTGCAAGAACCTAGCCACTCTTCCTCCGTCCCATCAACGATGCATGTATTTATTTCGTGGCCACCAAGCCGGAAGCTCTGGCCGGGACAGAAAGTGGGGAATGGTGGGTACATGTCAGGGGTGCGCCATGGTGTGGGCAAGCGGCTGGAGAGACAAGGCTGCGGAAGCAGAGGATACACCAGAACGTGGCGCTCCGTGGCTCACAGCCTTCCCCGTGTGCCCTAAGCCACTTGGGATCAAAGCCCTGGCGGCGGCCTCCAAGCCCCCGCAGCCTGGCCCCGGTTGGGGTCTCCCTGATGTCACCTCTCTTCCTCTTCAGCCTCGCTGGCTCCTTCACTGCCCCCTCACACGCAGCTGGGTTATTGAAACAAATTACCCCAACTGAGGGGATGGAAACAAGAGAAGTGTATCCTCTCCCAGCTCTGGAGGCTAGAGGTCTTAAGTCGAGGTATCAGCACCGCCATGTTCTTTCATAAGGCTCTAGGGAGAATGTGTTCTGTGCCCCTCTCCCTTAGCGGTAACAGCCGGCAATCCGGGGTGGCCCTGGTCCTATACACATCACTTCAGTCTCTGCCTCTGGGGCCACATGGCGTCCTCCGTCCCTCCGTATGTCTCTCTCAGTCTCTTTTGCTCTTCTTACAAGGACATCAGTCCTAGATTAATGACACACCCTACTCTAGCGTTAGCACTTACATATCTTTAGGGGTGCATAATGCAACCCACAACACACACTAAGCCTCAGGGCCTTTGCACTTGCCATCCTCTGTGTCCAAGGCTCTCCCTTAGGTGTCCAGTCTGCACAGTTCACTCTCTCATGCCTTCTAAGTCTTCACTCAGGTACAGTCTTCTCAGTGTGTCCATCTTGACTGCCACATAAAATGGCAACATCCCCACCCCCACAGTCTCCATCCCACTTGCCTGCTTTCCTTTTTTCCCTGTTATGTATCTTCTATCTGACTGTGTAAATTACTGATTTGCTTGTCTGTCTCTCCTCACTATGGTAAACTCCATGAGGACAGAGATTTTTGTCTGTTTTGTAAAATGTATCCCCCATACTGAGAACGGTGCCTGGTGTGTAATACGCACATCATAAACTTGTTTAACGGATGAACGGCCCATTGTGAGGGAAGATGGACATGGGATCAGAGCATGACAACACAAGCTGATGAGGGCTACGAGGCACAGCACAGGCAGCCTGGGAGTCTGGAGAAGACAGTGGTCTGGCTCCAACATGGGGAGGGAGGCATCAGAGGTGGCTTCCTGGAAGAGGTGATATCCGAGTGGCGTCAGGAGTGAGGAAGGGCAAACAGAACAGTAAGTACTAGGTGTTGGGTGGGAGGGAGACAGCAGAGGCAGGCATTCCAGGTGCCACGTGCCACATCCTAAGAGATGTGGCACCACCACCAGCACCACCACCAACAGCAACTACAACCACTATTACTCCTACTTCTGATATTTCCTGAGTGTGGGTGCATCAGGCGCTCTTCTTTTTTTTTTTAATATATTTTTTAAAGTTTATTTATTTTTGAGAAAGACAGAGCAGGGGAGGAGCAGAGAGAGAAGGAGACACAGAATCCAAAACGGGCTCCAGGCTCTGAGCTGCCAGCACAGAGCCCGAAGTGGGGCTCGAACTCACAAACGGCGAGATCATGACCTGAGCCAAAACCCAGAGCTGGATGCTTCACCGACTGAGCTGCCCAGGTGCCCTGTGTCGGGTGCTCTCCTAAGCACCCGTCTTCAGTCACTGAATCGTCACAGCCGCTGAGGCAGGTGCTCGTACTGGTTTCCTATGACTGCTGTAACGAACTGCAAACTTCATGCCCCAACACGACACAAGTGGTTGGGCAGCTTACGGTTCTGGAGGCCAGAAGCCCCAAACCAGTCTCGCCGGGCCGGAGTCCAGGGGTCAGCAGGGCCGCCTGCCTTCAGAGGCTATAGGAGAGGCTCTGCCTCTTGCCTTTTCTGGCCACTAGAGACTGGCCGCCTGTGTCCCTGGGCAGCTGCGCCTGCCCTCCACCTTCAAAGCCCTCGGCGCAGCCCCTTCAGGTCTCTCTGACTCTGNATAATCCGGATGGTCTTCCCGCCTCCAGGTCTTTAACTTAATCTCATCTGCCAAGTCCCCTCTGCCACAAAGGGTAAATTCACAGGCTCTGGGATCAGCACACGGACACGTCGAGGGGCCACGATTCTGCCCACCACAGTCCTCTTCTTAGGCGGGGACCCCAAGGCCCCGAGCAGCTCTGTAACTTCCCAGCCTCAGTGGGGAAAGGGGCTGAGCCAGGACTCGAAGGCACCGTCTTGGCCACAGCGGTCGCACCCTCCTCCACTCTGGGAGGCCTCATGACAGGCGCACACATCGCAAGGACCCCCGCGGAGCTGGACAGCCAAGGACAG
>NW_027528859.1:1728200-1749695 GCF_008692635.1 Crocuta crocuta | reverse complement strand
CGCTGACCCTCTCAGCCCGCAGTGAAGCTTGAACTGGGGCCCCCAGTGGGGCACTGGTGTCCCGCCCCGTTTCCACGAAAGGTTGCTATATCTTGGCCAGAAATCTGAGGAAAACTTCAATTATCCTAATTGCTCAAATACCGTCTCCTCGTAGGAAAGAAATGAGATGTTAAACAAAGGTGGGTGGGTGGCTGCAACAAAGACAGAGAGAGAGTTGNACAGATGGACGGAGGGAGGAAGCTGGGAGGCCAGAATGCCCAGGCTACGGGGGAGGGTGGCCACGGGCACAGGCACTGAGAATGGGCTCCAGGCAAGGAGCCCAAGCCAAGAGCAGAGAGGTGGGAAGCTTGCAATGATTAGAGCGGAAGCCCTGAGCAAGAGCCTTCTCCCTTTGGGCCTCGGGTTCCCCCCGTGCGCGAGCTGGGGGGTACGAGAGAGGAGGGGTCTGCAGAGTTTCCTGCCACTCAGCCTCTCCCGCGTCACCGGCCTGGCACACCTCCCGGGAGGCCCTCCTCCCGGCCTCCTGAGGCTTTGCCAGCTGCCCTTGGTGGAGCGGGGACCTGGGAACCTGGTGCTGTGGCCGGCACGTGCTCCCGGCCGGGTGGAGAGGCTCCCGGCTGAGGCCCGCAGAGGGGGCTGGAGCCCCGCCCGCACCCCAGCTGCCACGCCGCTCACCCACCAACGGGACACCTGGATTCTCTCCTGCGCCCACCCCCGCCTTCATCCCCGCCCGGCTCCTCAGGCAGGAAGTCCCCAACCGTCATCTCCCAGCACAGGGCTCCAGGCTGCCCACGCCGCGCCTGGGGACCGACCTCCCCTACCAGCGGCTCCCCGTCCTCAGACCCCGCGGGGCCCGCAGAGCTAGGAGACTGCGGGGCAGAGAGAAACCGCCTCAGCCACTTCTTCCTGGAGGACGTGCCGCTTCCTCTGGGCATGGGCAGGATGCCCCCCTCACCCGGTTGTTGGGAGATTCTAATGGGATAACAAGGTGACTGCATTGCTCAATGGAAGGCTCTATACAGAGGCAGTAATGGTTAGGATCGCTCTTCTTTGACGACAGACACACAGCTACAGGCTCGGAGGTCCCTCTCAATTTTTAAGACAGGCCCAGGACCGATTGCATCCACATTCTCCTGGCCCCACAGCCAGTCAGTCTGGAGGAATGCATTTCTGCAATGATCTCCTTTAATCCTCAGAGCAATCCAAAGAGGGAAAGACTGATTTATACCCATTTCACAGATGAAGAAACTGAGGCTCAGAAAGGTTTTAAGTGGCTTGCCAAACAGCATGCAATAGGTAGTGATGTGGAGTCACACCAAGGCCACCTTCCCGTCCACCTGTACGGGAACATGCCACAACCAAGGAAGGCAACACTCAGGGAGAGCAGTAGAGGGCATGCCCCTGTCAACCGGAGTAGGGGCCCTGCAGGCAACAGGACCAGCCTGGGCAGAGCCCTGCATAAATCTGGACAGCACGGTGCTGAGAGAAAGAGCCTGTTACAAAGAACCATATACTGTGTCACTGCATTTACAGAGAATGTCCAGGCAGGCGAATCCATATAGACAGAAAGGAGGTTAGTGGCTGACATGGGCAAGGAGATCTGGGGGCAGGTGGGGACACACCGGTAGTGAGTAAGGTCTCTTTTTAGGGTGATTAAAATGTTCCCAAATTGATTGTGGCGATGGCTGCACAACTCTGTGAATATACCCATGACCACTGAACCACGTACTTTAAATGGCTGAATTCTATCTCAATAAAACTGTTAAGTTTTAAAAGGATATGGAGGGGCGCCTGGGTGGCTCAGTCGGTTAAGCATCCGACTTCAGCTCAGGTCAGGATCTCACAGTTCATGGGTTTGAGCCCCGCGTCGGGCTCTGTGCTGACAGCTAGCTCAGAGCCTGGAGCCTGCTTCAGATGCTATATCTCCTTCTCTCTCTGACCCTCCCCTGCTCAGGCTGTCTCTCTCTCTCTCTCTCTCTCAGAAATAAATAAAACATTAAAAAAATAAAATAAAAAGATATGGAAATGAGTCTGAGCTCTGGTTTTACTCAAGGTAAAATAGTGAGGTAGTGAAGAACCTGGGTTTAAATCCTGCTACTTTCTGTGTGATCTCGGACACGTTACTTAACCTCTCTGTTTCTGCATTTCCCTAGCTTTACAATCCAGGTAAACACTCCTAGGATTATGAGATTTGATTTAAATGATATAAATAAATACCTGTACTTTAAAAGGCCTGGCTCTTTATAAGTTCTAGACAAGTACTTGCTGCTCTTTCTGTTACCTGAAGAAACACCAAGCATGATGGCCATCAGTCCACCTTGCATGTTGTACGTATAAAGCTGCCTATCCTGTTCTGTCCATCCTGATGTGACTAAAATGCTTTCTCTTTGGAGGAAGAGAAACAAGCATTCATTCCGTCAGTAAGTATTCATTCTCGCCTGTGGCTGGAACTTTTCTGGGTTCCCCGGGAGAGCTGAACCAGCGTAGACATCACAAGGAAGTGAATTCGAAGATACCACTGAGATCACCTTGCCTTGAGAATAAAGGAGAGAGGATGTGGAAACCTAACCTGCCTTGATGTGAAATCCCCTTTCTTGAGCGAGATGAAGCAGCTGAGCAGGAAGGATGTGGAACTGGCTTCAGGTCGATCAGCCTCAGCCCCTGACAGGCCAGTTTGGAGGGGTGGCCCCAAGGTCAGAGGCTCACACGACGATCTGTGCTCTCCTTCACTCCTGGGCTTTCCCCTTGAATAAGCTACTGAGATCAGATCATCTCTGAGGCCAGCGTCACCTCCCTTGTCAGCCTCATCCATCCTCCCGAGAATGCTTGGACCACCAGAAGCCCTGCTCTGGGACCCAGGGAGGGAGACTGGGAAGAAGAGCCCCCATGCACCCAGAAACCGGCTGCAATAGCAAGGGTTTCGTGCCATGAATGAGATAGACTTGGAATAAGCTATTCCCCAAGTTCTTGTTCATTGTTCTGGCTAATGTAGGAATCATCTGGAACAATCATGTGGAATACTGCATTCCAGAGGGCTTTGTAAGCTGTCCTCACCTGCAGCTCTGTTAGACTCCTTATGAATACCTAACGATCTGAGAAGCTGAACAGGAGCAAGCTATTTCATGAAGTAGCGACCACCCTGTCACACGTGCACACAGAGTAGTTGACCCGTGAGCGCCCATCAAGGATGTCTCAGAGGGAAACCATGTGCCACCTGATGATCTGTGTGCTCCACGGCTGCTCTCNACAAATCAGAGGAGACTACAAGGGACCTCAGAGACGATCCAGTCCAGCCCCTCTATTACAGCAAGGAAAACACCGATTTTGCAAGAGGAGAAGTTAACTTGCCCAAAATCATGCAGCTATTTGGGGCAGAGCCTGGAGTCTTAAATTGGCATGTTCAATTGGGCCTGAACTTGGACACTCTGGCAGCCAGACTTTCTGCTGAAAAAAACTGTTTCAAGACCTTTTGTTTCCATGGATTATAGCCAAATGGCTTTTAATCAGATAAGGATGCTTCTTAAACACCGAGAATTTTATAAAAATGTAGCTTTCTCTCAGTACCATTAACAAGTAAAAATCAGAATAGATGCTTTGAGAAATTACGACATGTGAGCTACTACAATAATAACATACATATGTTTAAAATAATCCCACTTGGGGGCGCCTGGGTGGCTCAGTTGGTTAAGCGTCCAACTTCAGCTCAGGTCATGATCTCACGGTTCGTGGGTTCGAGCCCCGTGTCGGGTTCCGTGCTGACAGCTAGTTCAGAGCCTGGAGCCTGTTTTGGATTCTGTGTCTCCCTCTCTCTCTGACCCTCCCCTGCTCACTCTCTCTCTCTCTCTCTCTCTCTCTCTCAGAAATAAATAAAACATTAAAAAATTTTTTTAAATAAATAAAATGATCCCACTTGGACCCAAGAATAAACCGTTTTAACTTTAGCCCAATTTTACAGATGAAATGGGTGGAGACTAGGAAAGCTTGAGACAAGAGAGAGCTAGAAGCCTGGGTTGACTTCAAACCTAAGACTTTTGCTATTACCCCAGTGTCCTACAGCCACATGTTAAAAAGATACACAAATTCTGAAAGGAAGGTAGCTAATTATCTAGGCAGCAGGCTAGCAATACTCCTCCTGAATTGCACTTGCAGAGTCCAGAGCCTCTTCTGGACATTTGCGGGGGTCTGACCAGCTCCAGGGCACCGCTCTGCTGTGAAACGCTTGCTGTGAAATTGCCCACTTTAAATGGTAACACCTTTCTTCCTTTCTCCCTTATGTGAAAAGTACAGGCATTGCAATTTCAAAGCTTTTCTATTAGCTACGCCACTGTACTTGACTTTGCCTCCGAGCAATCACACCTCACTCTCTGCTCTGTGTGTGACCCACACCACGCCTGAAAATGGGATTTGCCTTCTCATACCACCCTGCCTCCACCACCTCCTGCCAACCACTGCTTCCAGGATCTTTCCCTGAGAAGAAAGGGCAAGCTTGCGGCACGATGGAGCGTAGGTGCTCCCTCAGCCCACTTCTCTTACCCACGGCTCTCCCAGCTTCCTCCTGTACAGCTTAGGACGCACTCACGCGTGCCCATGTGTGCCTGCACGCGTGCACACATGTGTGCACGCACACCAACACACATATGCACTTCTAAAGCTGCTCCAGCTCCCTGTTTTGCCCTTATCCCCACCTGCATCCTTAAATACATCCTGCTCTTAGAGCAGGGCTGAGCCCCTCTCTCCTCTGATCGCTGTTAAATTGGTTGCCAAATGTGAAACCGAGTCAAAGTCAGAACCAAAAATAAGAGCCCCAGGGCTTCAGATCCTAACAAACCATTCTGGGTAAGGAAAAGGGAAATTCTTATCACACATGGACTTGAACACTAGAGATTCAACCAAACAGGACTGAAGAGCTGAGGTTGAATGAGCAAGGCAATTCATTCGTACTTGATAGCTACATATTTTCAAATGTGTTCCAAAATGATGGGGGCCTTTCTTTATTTACAAACAGAAAATAGAGATTATTGGGTTCATGCTATTATTGTAATAAAGAATCATAATTTTCACAGAAAAGACTAGGAGTGATCCGACAATGAGCCTAAAATTCCTTCTTGCTCTTATTCATACCTATGATGATTCCAAACATTAAGCTGAGCAAGCACATTTACTGCTGGAAGCTCCTTCAATTACAAGCAATTTTCTTTTCCTCATGACTAGATAATATGAACCAGCCTGAAAGGGGTGGCTGTCCTTTTTCTCATACCCCTAAGAGCTTCAACATCCCTTGCCCACCGAGTTTTCTGAATGGTTACAGTGGACATTGATGGTCTCCTGCCTACCATTCATCTTCTCTCCCCCGATAGACCCTGGGCTCACTGTGTACAGTCCTGGCCTGATCTAAACCCATCACGGGTCCATCCATTTTCCTTGATTATGACTGGTGCAGGAGTGAGCCAATCAGAACACACAATTCCCTGAAAGACTGTGCTTGGAACATTTCATTTGGGCCAATGAATTAATTTCAAAAAAAGTTCCTTTAGTTACAGAACAGGACCCCATTATGAGTTGAGTGGGCCTAGGTATTTTTGCTTTCCTGAGCTCCCTTCTCAATCAACAAACAAATAAATAAGTGTATGTGTGTGTGTGTACACTAAAAATTACATTTTATGACTATAATGATAAAAAGATCGAATTATGACTATTACATATCAGCACATTTTCTCTAATGTCAAAGTCCTCTTCCTCTCATTTTACAATAAATTAAAACATTTTTTGTGGGCTTCTAAAAGGCACCGTGTGGACTGTACCATAGATACGTTGGCCCTGTTACAGGACTAAGTTGACACTCAATGCTCTCTCCTACTCTGGACCTCTCATTTGAGCTCATGGCTTTCTTAATGGCTTATGCCACTTGCATGGCTTTTTCATTACTGGCACAGCCAAGAGTATCCAGATACCCTGGAACAATGGCCTGGAAGGATTACTGGATGAGAAGCACCCATAGAAGGCTGATGAGTTCAAACCCAAACTCGGACGTTGGTTTAAATCCCCATACACTAATCTTTCTGGGTCTCAACTTTCGCATCTGTAAACTGGGGATACCACCACTGAATGACAAGATCACTCAATGAGAGACGCTCCTTGCACGGAAGGGGTGTTCATGCCACGGTGGTGCTCCCTGTGGGAATCCCGCTTTCCTTATGACCAAGGTTTGGCTGTGGATATCCGTCAAGAGCATAGCCGGGGCAACAGAGGCTCAAGTAGGAAAACTTGATTGCCAACACACTAATGGTTTTAACCTACAGAGCTGTGCTGTCTAACAAGGCAGCCACTAGCCACACGTGGCTGTCATCTAAATTTAGATTAATTCAGGGGCACCTGGGTGGCTCAGTCGGCTGAGCATCCAACTTCTGCTCAGGTCATGATCTCATGGCTCATGAGGTCCAGCCCCATATCGGGCTCACTGCTGTCAGCGCAGAGCCCACTTTGGATCCTCTGGGCCCTTCTTTCTGCCCCTCCCCCACTTGTACTCGCCCTCTCTCAAAAATAAATAAATAAACATTAAAATTTTAAATTTAAATTAACTCAGGTGAAATGCGATTTGCGATTAAAACTTCAGTTACTGTGTTGCCGCCAGCCTCCTTTCAATTACTCACTGGCCATATGTGCTTAGTGGCTAGCGCTTTAGACAAAGCAGCCGGAGAACAGTTCACCATCACAGAAAGGTCCCTCGTATGGTGCCGCTGTAGGATGAATAAACCATCATTCAATGCTATGTTAACATAAAAACTATCCATGCTACCCATCAGATTCGGATTAAGTGGATTTCCGATGCAGAAATACATCATCATCTTCTGTGGTGTGTTTAATACGCTTAGGAAAAGAGCAGCACAGGTCAAGGAGTCTAAAAAATCGGTCTTCAAGCCTTGATTCTCACCCTTCCTGGCTGTGTGATCCTAGACAACTTATCTTTCTAAGCTTCCGTCTCCTCATTTTAAAAAATGAGATCAATAAAAGCTTCTATCTTCTAGGAGTGCTCTGATGATCACATTAGCTAACATATTCATTCACTTTGTATTTATTATGTGGTCTACTATGCATCGGCAACTCTTTGCTCTGTGTACTGGCCATAAAACAAGCAGCCGCACAGACAGGTGTCCCTGCCCTTGCAGGGCTTACGTTCTGAAAGATTTTGGCAAACGTTACATCTTAATCCTGGTGATAACATTCACAGTCATGGCAATACTGTGATTCATCGATGCCTTCAGTGCAGACCTCTCTCTCAAGTAGTAAGAGTTTAATTGCCATTTTAAAAGAAGCAAGCCCTCTCCCTTACCTTCCTCCCAAATACAGATCTCAACTACGATGTCTTTAAACTTGCACACGGCTTTGGGTTACATCACAAAACCAGACTTCCCTCTGACATTTGAATCCAATTCAAGAAAAAGATCTGATTTCAGCAGCTTTTAGTCCAGACTTTTAAAAAAATTAATTATGCATGCATTCAACTAGCAATGAGCAAACTTGATAATTTAGGCAGTTTAGCAATTGGATTGAAATTTTACAGCTAATTTAAAGTACTCCACACTACTGACTTCAGACTTGGGGTTATGAAGCTGAATTAGCCTGGACAAGAGCAATTACTCAGCACTTTCAGCACACCGGCCTTGCCTGACTTTTAGGCAACAGCTCACAACCAACGATAGTTGGCTGGAGTCTAGGATGCCCTGGAGGTATATGTATTCCAGATGGAGTTTGTGTTGTGTTGTCTAAAGCAAGGCTGGGTCTTATTTATCCTTGTCCCCCACCCCCACCCTCAACCTGACAAAAGTCACAGCACACTCCACACATGAATGAAGTGAGCCCTAGTAGAAGGATCATAATGATTTATGGCTGTGTGACTTTAGGCAAGCTTCTTAACCTCTCTGAGCCTATTTCTTCATCTGCAAGATGGAAACAGTAGCCATATCTTCAGAGCAGTTGTGAAGAAATAAAGATCTAGCACATAGTAGGTGCTCAACAAATGTACCTCCGTGTCTTAGTCAGTGTGGCAGTTTTAGAAATCTGTCTGGTGGGGGCGAGGGGGAGGGAGGTGATGGGCATGGAGGAGGGCACTTGTGGGGATAAGCACTGGGTGTTATATGGAAACCAACTTGACAATAAACTATTTAAAAAAAAAAAAAGAAAAAAAAAGAAATAAGGCATCCAAACTCTGAGACATTCCTCCCCTTGAGAGGTGATGTCTAGGTCCCCCCCTCTTGGATCTGAATGCACTTGTAACTGCTCTGATCGATGGTGAGAGAGAGGCTATGTGACCTCCAAGACTAGGTCAAACAAGCCCTGCCGCCGTCCCCTGGATTCTCTCTTGCCATCGCAGAAAGAGGGTCTTCTGCTCTCAAAACCCAGCCACATGCTGGCAACCATTCAGGGAGGCTGTGTGTATGTCCTCTGGTCAATGGTCTCAGCTCAGCTCAGCCTTCGCGTCAACTCAGCTTGTCAAGTCTTTCCAAATCACAGAGCAGGACAATCCATCCTTGCTGCAGCCTGTCTGATGTCCCGACCCACAGGATAATATAACAAAATGGTGGCTGTTTTGTCCTAAAGTTTGGGATGGTTTGTTACAAAGCAGTAAGTAGCTGGAACATTCGGTGGGCAGCGTTCACTGCACACTCACCAGGCCCCTTCTGTGTGCAAAGTCATGCAGTGAGCTCTGGAGAGCCTCAGGCAGTGCTCAGGCCCACGGAGGAACATAACTGTAAACAGCTAGCGGTGTGCTGGTGAACGTTAATGAACACCTGGAGGGGGAAGAAAGCCCTGCCTTGTAGTGTTGGCCGATTTCCATGGTGTGAACACTCTCATCAGTCCCAATTCCAAGCTACTGACGTGAAACATTCCAGAGAACTTAACATGAGCTCTTACAAGCCAGTATGAGCTGACTCCAGAAAACCACCATCAGAGCATTCAGTCTAGGGTGGGGAGTGCTATGAAAAAGGCACCGAAAACGTTAAGGGCAAGGGGGATTCCAAGTGGTCCAGGTAATGGCCACCATTTTCATTCAAAACTCCCAAGATCGCCTCCAAGAAACAATAAAGAACTGGAAGAACAAATAAAATGTGCACTTTCGATATAAGTAGAATACAGAGATTCCCCCAAACCTCCAATTACCTGGAAGTAGGTAAACAAACTCTTAATCTCAGGGAGAGCAAGTTCCAGAACAAGGGGAGTTTGGGGGAAACTGTAGAGGGGTGAGAGGAGCTGGTAGCAGGCACAAAGCGGATCTAAAACCATCCTAGGAAAGGAAAGCCCACCCCTAAGTAAGAAAGCCCTAGAAACAAATACCAGTGGATCCTACTACAGGAAATGGACTTATATGCAGGCGGTACAGGGAGGTGGTTGTTGAAGGGTAATGCTCCGGGGGTCACAGGAAAGAAAAGTGCCTTCGGAAGCCACACACTGAAGGGGAAGAGAAATGAGAGGGGAATCTAGAATTCTAAAACAAAACAAAACAAAACAAAAAACCCAAAAACAACAAAAGAAAATTGGCAAAGGACGTGCAACCCACCCCCTCCTTTTCTTCTTTCAAAAGAAAAAACGTCAGGGGCAGTGTTAGAGTCTCCCTGAGGCCCATACTGTCCCATCTGTAACAGGAGGCTGTGTCCAGGTCTAAACTTACATCGAGTCCATATTTTATATATATGTATACATATTTTATATACAGCCAAGCTTACAGGAATCCAGGGTTCCCTCCTAATCTGTAGCATTCTGCATTTGTATGGGGTTCCCTAGGAGCAGGCTTGCCTGAGGGCCAAGAAGCGATCTGGTGGGGGAGGGTTGGGGGGGGGCAGAAGAAAAGTAGATGCAGGTGTACTGATGAGCTGCTCACTGCTGTGGGCAACTGAGGAACCGCTGGACTGCTTCTCCAAAGGAGCGAGGCCAAAGCATCTATCCTGTGTTGGTCCTGTTCCTCTGAGAAGCAAATGCCAGAAGAGGAATAGATGTGCAAGAGATTCATGGTAGAAATGGGCCAGAAGCCAGAGATGCTGGGAGAACACCAGACCACAGTGCTGGCCTGACCCGAGTGCGGGCAGAGGCGAATGGGTAGGGTGGGCAGTGGGAGAGTCTTAGGCTGCGGTGCATTCCTAGGGGCGCTCAGCAAGGTAGATGGGCAGTCCTCGAGCCGATCGTCCATGAAAGGAGCCCTCTGACTCCTAGGAATGGGCCTGCCTTGTGTCCCCACTCAGATCAGCACCAGCTTGGAGCAGTCCGTGGGGAGCCTTGTGGAGGGTTTCAGAAGGCAGCGGCCGGAGCTCTGGTCAGTTACACTCACCGCTCCTGGGCAGCCAGAGGTGCCTTTTCATAGCGACCATGTGGGGCCAAGTCATGGCCTAGAGACAGGGACCCAGAGAAATAGAGCCTTTAAGGGGATCCCCATCAGCACGCACATGACTGCAGCTGAACTCAGGGGCGCCCTGGGCTTGTGGGACCGGGAAAAAGCATCAGTTCAGCTCCCAGCTGGGTCCTCCACCCTGGGCCCTGGATAGAAATATTATTCCCACGGCTTCAGTCTGTACACGGGAGAGGCCTGACCAATAAGAACACTGGACTTCCTGGAATACATAGCATTAGAAGGCTGAGTACATAGCCCTGGTAGAATCTTTAATACCTATTCTTAGTGAGTTGAATCATGCCCCCCCTCCCATTCATGTCCACCTAGAACATCAAAATGTGACCTTATTTGGAAATAGGTCTTTGCAGGTGTAATTGGTTAAGGATCTTGAGATGACATCTTCTTGGATTTAGTGTGGGACGTAAGTCCAGTGACTGGAATCCTCATAAGATGAGAAGGCACAGGGAGCCATGCAGGAAGAAGGCTCAAGAGAAGAAAGAGGCAGGGGCGCCTGGGTGGCTTAGTCGGTTAAGCGTCCGACTTTCGCTTAGGTCATGATCTCGCGGTTCGTGGGTTCTGGCCCCGCGTCGGGCTCCGTGCTGGCTGCCAGCTCAGAGCCTGGAGCCTCTTTCAGTCTGTGACTCCCTCTCTCTCTGACCCTCCTCTGCTCACACTGTCTCTCTCTCTCTCTCCTAGAAATAAATAAAACATTAAAAAAAAAAAAAGAGAGAAGAAAGAGGCAGACTGGAGTGACAGGGGCCACAAAAGAAAGGACAGAGGAGCTGCCAGGAGCTGGAAGATGCAAGGAAAGACCCTCCGTAGAGGCTTCGGCGTCAACACGGTGCTGCTGACGCCCACCTTTGGACTTGCAGCTTCTGGAACTGTGAGACAATAGATTTCTGTTGTTTTAAACCCCCCAGTTCGTGGCCATGTATTATGGCAGCCCTAGAACCCGAAAGGCCAACAAATGAATGATAAGCTACTGTTAGCAAAAATAGTAAATTAGTAAAAGTAAAATAATAAATGAATTCTAAGCCCATCACAAGTGCAGACATCACAGAACCGGAGGAAGAAAAGGCCAACGCAGAACTAGGGACTCCCGGCCACGCCTCTCACCCTCCTCCATCCAACCGTGCAGCCTCAGGCTAGAGCTCATTCAGCTTCTGCTGGAACACCTCCAGGGCCCAGGAACTTACCACCTTAAGAGAAAGACTCTTCATTTCAGGCAGCTATGACAGTCAAAGCCGTTCCTTATAAATATCTGCCTCTCTGCGATCCAGCCTGGCTTTGTTCTCTGTACCCAAACTGCTTCTGACAATGGGACTCCTACTAAATCTCCTTCCTGCGGGGCTACTCGGCCCCAGTGCCTTTAAGGAATAATGTAACTTACTAGAAATACAACAATGAACCAGAATATGCAAATCATCTTATCAGCTGTACTCTATAAAGACAATCCTTCCCTGATTAGCATACTGCTCTGTCTCTATTTTCATCAGGGATTCACAGAACTGGCACACCCAGAGCTTCTAGCAACCACAGGGCATTTCAGGACAGTCACTAAGGCTGGGAGGGCACACCAGGCCAAGTTTAGGAGCTGAGAACCACAAAGGGTGGTCCATCCCTTTGTCCCTTCCTTCTACATAGCACTAGAGAGTGACCCTAGGTACCGGATCCTGGAGTTGGGGAGAGTGGGAAAAGAGGCCAAGGTGAGGGCAGACAGGCTACAGAGGGAGAGAATGAGAGTCAACTGTCATCGAGTTACTCCCCAGAACAACAATGTGGGAGACAGAGCCAGAAATACTCGCTAGAACTCAACTAACTGTCATACTCTAGCCTAAACAAAGGGGAAGCCTCACAAACAGGCAAGAGGTGTGACTGCCTTCTGGTGTGAACTCTGGGTAGGCTTCCAGAAGGAGGCATCTGTAAATTGGGCCTTTAAGTCAGATGGGACAAACAAAATAAAAGGGACAGGCCAGGCGGAAGGAACTGCCCAAGCAAAGGCAAGGCTACGTGAACCCTCAGGCAATCTAGTGTGACTGGAATAGAGGGATTATGAAAATATTCGCAAGAGACAGAGATGAGAGTAGGTCAAAAATGTTCTTAGCCTGGATAAAGGGCCGCTCTGTAGAGCTGTTCCATCCCATGCAACCAAGAATTTAAGGTGGCTCGGAAACTCTAGTGTGTGCTAGAAATCACCTGTGCAGTGTGTATAGCAGGCAGACCCCAGCCTCACTGCACTGTGCCCCTGGCACCCCAACTCCCCATCTGCCCCACCTCGTCACCCAGTCTGACTGCATGAGTTAGCAGGGAGCCTGGGTTTCTGCATCATGAATATGCTCCAGCCATGATTCCGAGGCAGGAGGTGGCCAGCTTCACCTCGGAAGGTTCCCACCTGTCTTCATTATGAAAAGCAGTATGGGAGGCATGGCAACATATTAGGTTATGCCAGAAATGCTGGCAGTCTAAGTTCCTATGAAAAGATGCACTGGGGAAAGAAAACCAATTTCAATTCCCCATCAAGGTACCTGTTGAAAATGAAAGGCCGAGATTTTATCAGAAATTACCTCTGCGGGCAGTGCAATGACTTGTGGGACCGCCTGGCCCTCTCCTCGACCCTCAGGTTCGCCTGTAACTTGCGGAGAGGCCTCTGGGTCCTTTCAGGGTGAGCACAAGTTTCACCCCAAGATCTTCAGGAAACTGAAGCACACCCTTGGAGAGAAGTCATTCCCTCATGAAGGACATTTTATTTTGTTTTTGGAAAAAAAAAAAAAATGGAAGCAAAAACAGAATTTCAGGAGCAAAGTATCTCAGAGGTGAAAGATCCTTGGGGCCCATCTGCTAACCATTGCTAAAATGTCTCCTTCAAATACCTAGCTCAGAGGTGCCCACAAATACAGAGCCCCAGGCCCTCCACTGGACACTCTGAGTCAGTGAGTCTGGGGTGGGACCCTGGTGGTAAGAGACATTTGGGAACAGTGATCTAACTTACCTGGCCTCTGCTCACACACCTCCAAAGACAGGAAACTCTTTCCCTTCTAGGGTGACCCATCCCAAATTTGAAGATCTGTGACCATTAGAAACATCCATGTGATGCTGTACTAAAAATTTCCTCCTGTGCCAAATACTCCAAACTCCCAGTCTCTGCACAGACTCCAAGTAAATCCAATCTTTCCGCTTGCACATAGCCAGACAGGAAGGTAAAATCCACACTCAGGAACGGCCTACTGACTGCCTATACCGAATATAAAAAGGAAAAGCATCTAGGGCCACTCTGAGAACCTGTTCCCCTCCTCCCCACCTCCCCTGCTCCTTTTCTGGTGTTCCCTCACTTCTATTTCCAAAAGGAAAAGAGAGGTAAGGATGTCAATAAAAACGATCACTAACTGAATGCTTACTGTGCTCAGCAGAAATGCCGCCTCCCCCACCATGGATGCTCATGTCCTAACCCTCAGCCTGTGAATACATTCGGTTCCACAGCAAAGGAGCACCAGCTTACAGATAAAACTCTGGTGGCTAATTAGCTGACCTTAAAATAGGGAGATTCTCCTAAATGAGCTGGGTGGGTCCCGTGTAATCACAACGGTCCTTAAAAGTGGGAGAGGGAAGCAGAAGAGTGAGAGCTGGAGTAATGTCATGTGCAAAGGACCACTGGCGGCTAACAGGCTGCCTGGACGAGGCAGGGAAACAGACGCTCCCCTGGGGCTTCCAGAAGGAATGCATTCCTGCTACACCTTGACTTCATCCCACTGAAACTCGTGCTGGATGTCCGCCCTCCCAAACTGTAAGATAATAAACCCGTGTTGTTTTAAGCCACTAAATTTGTGGCAATTTGTGACAGCCATGATAGAAACCTAATACACTAATACCCTCAGCCTCTGCCTGGGGCACAGCGATGTGGACGGCTGAGAGCCTGGTACCTACAGTGTCTCAAAACAGTGTCCTCCCCTGGCTAGGAGCCCTGCTCCTAGACATCCAAACAATTGCGACAGAAACAGGCCACATTCACCCCAATTATCCATTGTGTGTGCCGACGCCTGTCACCACCTTGCACATTTCGGCTGACCTGTACCATCACACCCACAGAGATGGTAGCTGCCAGGAGACTGGCACTGCCCTGGGACGGAGGTTAGGGACCCGGCACCCTCCCCACTCCCGGGGAGAGGAGAAACAGCACACCTGGCAGTGACACACTTTTCCTACCAACACAACTCAGTTAACCTGGCATACATTTCAGCCTCGTGTTTAAGCATCAACCATTCCTCTCACACATGCATAAGCAGAGGACACATTTTCAAATGCAAGACCCATTTACGGTGGCTCCAGAAAACCCTGGTTCCCTGCACTGTGCTGTAGAGACGGCCTCACACCTGCCCCCTTCCTCACCTACAGATCTAGCCGCCCACTTATGGTGTCAGCATCTCTATTGCCAGCTGCTCCCTCTGAGGGTCCCAGTGGCCCCATTAAAAACAGCCTTGCCTCCGAGGCGCCCTGCTGATCAGGGACCTGAGGTGCCCGCCTGCCTGCAGAAAGCCAGGCGCCTCCTTCCCGACCAGAACAAGAGGCGCTGCGCCGCAGCCCGGACAGGCCCTCTCCTACCCCTGCAACTGGTCTGCGGCTCCCTCCAGTCTTACCTCTGCTGCTGCTAACCACCTCATTTGTATTTAAAAAGGACTCTTGGCTAAATTCCACCTAATTTCAACATTTAAGACTTGCATTGTGCTTAAATAAGTTTTGAAGTTTTCAAGCTCTGAAAATACAACCACGTACATACAAAACATTTAAACCATTTGATAGTAATTTCCTCCAAACAGCCAGAGCGGAAACGGGACCTTATTCACCTTTGGATCGGCAGCATCTCGGGCACCCAGTGGTGGGTGCTTGGATAATGAGTGTGGAGTGGAACTGAACACTGATGTCCTGGGAGCCTGGGGCCAGAACACAGACACTATTAGTCACAGACACTACGTGGCTTGCCCTGCAGCCCACACTAAGCTGTTAACTACAAATACGAGTAACCCTGCTTGCAGCACACAGGCAGATTACCCTAATTCTCTCCGCATCCTGTAAGGCTCAGCTCAAATACCCTCCTCCAGGAAACTGCCCTGCTGCACCGCTCGCTGCCAGACAGAATGTGTCCCTCCTGGAACGATGCCGAGGGACCACCAACAGAATAGTCCTACCACACTGCAGATATTGGGCATACAAGGAGGATGCTCTCGGGGCAAGGGAAGGGCAGGGTGGCGCAAGAGACAGACAAGGGGTATCCTAGACCCGGAGCAAGCTGTGTGCTTGGGGAGCCCAGAGGAGAGAGAAGTCTAACCCACTGGAGAAGAAAGAGGGCAAGAATGCATCCTGGAAGACTTCCTGCAGGTGGCTGCATCTGAGCGGAGTGGGTGAAAAGCAGGCTATGCAAGGTGGGAGGAACCACACTGCAGAGACTCAGAGGTTCTGAGACATGAGGAACCACTAGCAGATTCTTGGGTTTCCCCCCTCTTCTCTCCCCCCCACTGAAACACAGTATCTGAATCACTAGGTCTGGGATGGGACCCAATGATCTGTTGTAATACACACACACACACACACACACACACCACACATACCACATATACAGTCGCACACACAATTTTGACGGCAGGGGTGGGGTGGGCAGGTCCAGGGATCCATAAAACAGCAAATGAATTATTATCAGACCTAAATTATCCACTGTGAATGAGGCAACTAGTGTGCACTCAACAAGCTACCTCCCCTTCCTTCCTCGTTGTTCGTCAAAATCACTGCCGAACCTCAACAGAGCAGAGACTCCATTGTGCCCTCATTGTAGCTGGAGCCACTTACATGTCTCTGCGTGTTTCTGTGTCTGTTCCTCCAACGAGACCATGAGCCCCTGAGGGACGCGCACCAAATTAGCACCCTCCGTTTCCAGCGGGCCCAGGCCAGGTAAGCGTTTTGTGAATGGAAGGCCGGAACGCAGCCCAGCCTGGCCCCTCAGCCCATGTTCACCGTGTAGTAAGTAGGTTGATGGGCTGGGGGATCCTGCTGGCCTCGCCCGAGAGGAGAAGAGCGGCTCGGTGAGGGCTGGTCCAGAACGGGTCCCCTCTGGCACGCCGCCTCCTGCTTATGGCGGCCCTGCGAGCACTTAGGATAAGCCGCCTGACCGCTCAACAGGTCCTTTATGACACTTCTAGACTCTCAGGCCAGAATAATATTAATGAAAGTTTCATGCCCTGATAAATAGTTCATCAGGAGCCAAGGAAGGCGAGAGCCCCACTCTCTGCCCAGTGAGCAGCCTGGGACCTCACTGGCTCTTTGTCTCCTTTCTCCGTCTTCACACCCAGCGAGCTGCCCAGGGGGCACTGGCCGCACCATCTGCTCATGCACTTCCATCCCCTGCCCCAGCCCTGACACAGATCCCTGCAGCCTCTAAGCTGGACCATGGCAACGGGCTCCTCGCTGTCCTCCGTGTCCCCACACTGTCCCCATACTCTTCCAGAAGCCCAGCTAGGAACTTGTCACACCCCCCACTCCAAAGCCCGAAACAGCTCCGGGGCCAACAGCAAATATTTATGCCTGACATTCAGGCCCCTCTGGGGTCTGGTCTAACCTGACTCTCCCTCGTCACCCACTACTCTGATTCCTGTGTCTCTCTAGCCAGTGAACCACAGATTCCACCCCCCCCCCCATAGTGACACATGTGACTAATTTAGTGAGTCCTCACCAGGAATTTTTTGATAAAATAGAATATGAAATACCAGAGTGCATTGCACATAGAAAGTTTCCATTTCATGAAAATGCTGTTCTCGGAGTGTGTGCATGCGTGCGTGTGTGTGTGTAGGTGTGAATGTACTGTATCACGTTGTAAAATGCACATCTTACCATGGATCGCAGTCAAAAAGGTTTGAAAAGTGCCAAACTGAATTCCCTGTTTCTCTCCTCTGTGCTGGGCTCACTGCTCCCTCTCCACCTCCTCCTGCACCGTCTCCTCCTCCCCTCCACTCTAGTCTCCTCCATCCACCCAAAGCCTATTCATTCATCCACACTGTCGTGGTGGGCTTCTCCCAGAAGAAGACCCTGAGGCGAGGATGTTTCTTGGGAGATGACCCCAAAAAGCACCACAGTAAGGAAACGGGGAAGTGAAACAGAAAAGGAACCGGAGCAACCCGGAGTGTTCTGTGGCAGGCTCCTGCCGCGGCCCCTGGGCTCAGTCTGCTAGGGACTCTGGGGCTGAGGGAGCTGGGGTACTCGTGCACCCCCTCCTGCGGTCACTGATGCAAGATCCTAGCAGATGGGGGCTGTCGGGGTGGTGTGGAGGGGCACAGTGAGTGTCCAGAGGCTACGGACAGACCAGTGACAGAGAAGGACATGAAATCTGCCCTTATGCCCTGCCCTAGGCTCCTACACACACACACACACACACACACACACAGATGTCATCATTCCACTTACGTAGTGGACATTCCTTTTCCTACCTTTGTTCTTGAACTTCATTGCTACAAAGATTTTAATTGCTCAGAGACTTCATTCTGCCTTTGTTTTAGTCAGGGGCCCTTTAGATGCTTCTGTTTGCTTCCCCCAGTAAGACGGTGAGCTCCTTAGAGGGAGGGACCGAATTAGCCCAGTGCCTATGCCCTCGGCTTCCTAGTAACATAAGCCTGTATTTTCCTTGGGGAACATCCTTCCTCTGCTCTCAGTCCTCGTGAACCACTGTATTATCCCCGTGGTCACAGCGAGGGGGGCAGAGATGGGCGCTGACCCCAAATGGGTCACTGAGGTGTACTTCTTGTATTTTCTCTGTTGGCAAAAAGAGTCCCTGTGTCTGGGAGCCACTGGCTGCTATCTTCCCACCAGGGGGAGAAACGCTACAGGAGAATGTAGCCAACACAGAATGAAAAAGGGGAGACAAGATGGGAACCACCAGGTCCTGGTGCCATTGTCTTAGCCTCTGGAGCCAGCCTTCCTCAAAGCCTCTGGATGATTCTGTTCCCACCCCATCAATTCCTTCTTCCACTGAAGTCACCTGAGCAGCGTTTCTGTCACTTGCAACCCCAAATCCCTTCCACTGCAGCCTGCCTCACATCCTCACTGCACTGGCACCCGGGGGCCTGTCTGCTGGCGGCACTCAGTAGGGAGAAGGGAGGGTCTAGAGAGAGAAGAGATGGAACGCCATGCAGACACATGTCCCAGGCCACTGTGGTTCCCAGCCACCAGCAGACACAGACGCTGGTCACCAGCCCCGTCATAACCCTGACTTCCAAAAGAGATGCAGTAGACTGTCACAGACACGGAGTGTGGACAAAAGAGAGTAGAAGGGACTGGGTGGTGGGAAAGGAGACTGGCAACCGAAGCGTGTCTGGGGTGCCTGGGCCAGTCTCAAAAGAACCCTGGGTTCTAACACTGGGACCTCGGAACTTGCCGGCATATTAACCCAGATTCAGCTCCAGGGAGGCCCCTAGAAACACAGTTTGTCAGAGCTGGCGGACTTGGGAGCATCCTGTCGAGCCCTGAGGAGGGGCAGACGGGCCCGAGGTCACTCAGCAAGCTGGGCGCATGGCTGGAACTCGCAGCCGGGCGGGTGCTCTTCCCACAGCACAGGGCTGAAGCTAGAAGGTGGTCCAGTTCCCTCCATCACTGCCGTCGGGTTGCTGGACAACGATTGGGTTGCTGGACAGCGACTCGAACCTTCAGCCCTTCCCCCTGCCCTCAGCCCCCTCCGTGAGGATTTTCTCCAGTGCTCAGGAGACCAGTAGGAACTGGGTCCCCACCTCACCCTCAGGCTCAAAACGCCCCTGTGTATGGAAAAGCCACCATCCGCAGCCCTGGCTAGGACCAGACACAGCGTGGCCAAGACATTTCTAGTTAAACTGAGTACAGTTCCTTGGGGAAGCTCCCTTACTGCAGCCAAGCCTGTATGTCTGGCATGATAGAACCTTAAGTTACGATGAAACCAGTAATAATAACAGCAGCTGAGTTAGTGTTACTGCTCACTCTCTACGCGTCAGGCACTGCCCAAGCCCTTCACAGAGACTACCTCATCCAATCCTCAACCCTACTCAGGTGGGCACTACTCTCCTCATTTTACAGAGGGGGACACACACACAGAAAGGGGGCGTGGCAGGCAGGACGTGAACCCAGTCAGTCTGGCTCTAGGGTCCCCACAGAGGACCACTGGGCAACATGTCCTCTGTGCATAAAAGGGTTATCGGACCAGACCTGAGACTGTGTCCTGGGGAAGGACTATTTGTGAGGCTGGCCACTGGCTGGAAAAATGGATTTTAGGAGGGCTCCCGCCATTGACAGAACTGGTGAGGGTGACTCACGGTGCCCGGATTAGACACACAATGCAGTTTATACTGCACGCTCGCTTTCCTTCTGAGAGTCTGGGATTTTGCTATGTGCTAGGCAGAGGGGGCTTAGGTGACTGCCCCACAGTAAAAACCCTGGGCACTGAATCCGTCATGAGCTTCCCTGGTGGATGGCATTTCACATGTTGGCACTAGTCACGCATGATGCGCTGCGAGAGGCTCTCCGAAGCTTGTGCCTGGTTTCCTCTGGACCCCACCCCGTATCTGCCCTCCTTGTTTTGTTTTGTTTTTTTAAGTTTACCTAATCAATTTGAGACAGAGAGAGACTGGGACAAGGGCAGAGAGAGAATTGCGGAGTTTGAACTCACAAACTGAGAGATCATGACCTGGGCCGAAGTTGGACGCTTAACTGACTGAGCCACCCAGGCTCCCCTATACCCCCCTCCTTTGCTGACTTTGGTTTGTCACTTTTTGCTGTAAAACGTCATAGCTACATTACCACAATATGCCGAGGCCTGTGAGTCCCGCCAGTGTGGCATGTAATCTGGAAGTGTGTGGTCTTGGGGACCCAACACACCTTCAAACACTCTAAAGCTTATCATTTGAACGAACATCAGAGGGGTGCCTGAGTGGCTCAGTCAGTTAAGCGTCTGACTTTGGCTCAGGTCATGGTCTGGCAGTTCATGAGTTCTAGCCCCACGTCAGACTCTGCACTGACAGCGTGGATCCTGGAGCTGCTTTGAGTTCTGTGTCTAACCTCTTTCTCTCTCCCCCACCCCCGCTCACTCTCTGTATCTCTCTCTCTCTCTCTCTCTCTCACTCACTCACTGACTCAAAAATGAATAAACATTTTAAAAAGTTTTAAAAAATCAGAAGTTCTTGGCTCCGCTGGGTTTGGGTGACATTTTCTCTGGCCCCTATTTATACGTTGCCTCAGACTATGTCTCTGGTGTCACTATGTGGGCTACAGTGTACTGCCCGGCACTGGCCAGCACAGGGCCCCAAGGCTGCGAAGGCTCTCTGAGAACCATCTCCAAGAGGAATGTCTCACACCCATTCTGGCCACGTGGGTGTCCAAGATAGGCCCTCGGCCATCAGTAGTACCAGAAATGCTGTTTTACTTCTAGGGAAAGTGAGTCTCAGAATGGTTGTGTGATCCCCTCGAAAACTAGAGTCCAGGTCTTCGACTTCTGATCCAGGCAGCACCCATGATGTGTCCCAGGCACAATGAACAGAAGAGGCAGAGAGAACATTTTGTGCACTAGCAGGAGAAACCTGCCCCCTTCCCCCCCACCCCCCCNTCTCCAGACATGCTCCCAAACACGGTGAACAGACAGAGGTAATGTGCCAGAAGAATCCAACACAGTCCCTGTCCTGTGGAGCTCACGTCTCAGAAGAGGCTTTATTTAAGGGACTCAGTTTCCTGTGACCGGGAATGTCAAGCAGAGGCCGGGTGGTTGCCTGTTGAGAACCCTGCCTTCCAGCCTCTGACACAGAGACGCAGCACATCTCTGGGAAGCTGACAAGGTCAGAGAAGCATCTCTTGGGCCTGCCGTATTCCTTCCCCAACTCCTCCTCTTGGCCAACTGACCTGCCCCAGAGAAAGCTCAGCCCAGGAGATGCTGAGAAAGCATGGTGGGCTTCGGAAATAGACGACCCCAGCTTTGATCCCAGCCCCACCCGACGCTAGCTCTGGGATTCGGGCTGGTGCCATTAGCCCACTGACTCTCGGCTTCCTCGTCTGGGAATAACAGGTCCCTGGGAGACTGCGCGAAATCCACACCTGGCCACGTGCCTGTCACCCGGCAGGAGTGT
>NW_027528859.1:1680287-1728175 GCF_008692635.1 Crocuta crocuta | reverse complement strand
TGCCACCTACTTTCCCTTCTTCACTCCACCAACAGGAGGGAGAATTAGGTTAATTACACTGAGAAGAAAGACAAGAGGGTAATAAGGTCTCCAATCCTATCTTTTGTTCACAAGTTAAATAAATGTAAAAGTTCTTACCTAAATGATGTTCAGATGTTTGACCTCATTACCCTGGTGGTGGCCATCAGGTGGGGGCTGGTCACTGAGAAGATCGGGTCATTCAAGAACCACTTCGCTTATGTAAGGACGAATGTTCACTCTTACCTTGTGAGTTGAAATGTCAATTATTTTTTAAATGCTTATTTTTTATTCTCCAAGCAAGTTCCCAGGAGTATCAGGAAAGAAAGCAGTTGATGGCGATGACACCCAAATACAGGACTATGTCTCTAAGCCCCCTTCCCTAGCCTCTCCTTATTTCAATGTGTATAATCATGCACGATGTGCTTCTACCACCTGAGAGCATTTCCAAAAAGCATCTCCACATTATGACGTCACCTGCATGTCTGCCATGGCGAGGGGGGTATGATGTGGCCTCGAGAGAGTGCTTCTCCAGATCTGGTTCTGCACTAGGTAACTCCCCCCCTGCCCCCTCTCTGAATAGGTTTCCTCCTCTGCCAAGCAGTGGGTTTGGACTAGATCAGGGGTTCCTAAATGCTGCTCAGTTAGCAGCATAATCCGGCCTCACCCAGAACCACCTCTTGAGAGTGGAAATCTGAGTATATAATGACTCCCAATCCCCTAGCACTAGGATGTGCCCAGTCTGGCATCCAGCCAGACTAGAGTATCTTTACATTCTTTCCAGGATTGATATTCCACCTTTTGGGTGACCCCAAAGAATTGATACCTGGTAATAATCTTATTCATTTCCCAATTTCTTGGCATCTGAGTTCTTTTCCATTTTGCTAAATATGATTCTTTTAAATAGGTCATGCCAGCCCCCATTTTTCCTCACTCACAGGCATCCGCAACAAACACGGAGCCCAAAGGAAAGTCCACATCCTAAAGGTCCATTAAAAACTGATGGATGTCTCAGAATCCAGGTCAGTTTCAAAGGTAGATTTCTCCTGATTCATCTCTCAGTGACGACAGGACAGGGCTGGTAGATTTGATTTAAATCTAAGTGATTTAACTCTCCAGTCAGGAGGACTCAATTTGACCAATTTTTCTCCAACAAAAGATGTGTTCTTTTTTCAGAAATATAACCTTAAAGCCTCCTTTACAGCTCAGAGACAAATGCAGCTTTCTTCTTTGTTAAAAAAATCATGATCTTATTAGTATCCTTGAATGTCAAAGCTGGAAGGCCTAGAGGTCACCCAGTCTGACCCAGTAGGATCCCAAAGAGGTAGTGACCTCCCGAAGTCCTGCTGAGAGTCTGAGAGTTTGTGGCAAGTCAGGAGAAGGGTGGAGCTCTGGACCCCAGGCAGTGCCTTTTCACCACAGCCCTCTGCCTCCAGCTGAATTCACTGACCTTCCCAGGAATCTCATGGCTACAAAAGAATACTCCACAATGCCTAGGTTTTTCCTTTTACTCAAAACTAACCAAAGCATGAGCTATGAGCAGCAGCAAAAGAAGGAAAATGCTTTCCTCTCAATTCGCAAGCCCAGACACTAAGGTTTCAAACACTTAGAAAGAAGCCTCTCAGTTTTATAGCACTGTAACAACCAAAAAATACATATATTTTATGCCTACAGGAAAAATGGACTGAGAAATATAGACATGATGGTGTGGTGGGATTAATGATTTCCTTCTCCGTTTCCCAAAATAGCGGTGTGTTGTTTTGAAAATAAGTGTTGACCTTGCAACCACAAAAACACGTGAAGCTCTTGGAAAGGGGACATCGGGGGCTCTTAAAAAAAAAAAAAAAAGGAAAACAAAGGACAGCCATTTATATTGCTTCATTTCTGCTGAATACTATGCTTGTCTATTTTGGATATCTTCTCCAACAATAAGCATTCACAGCTACGCTAACATAATACTCTGTGGTGATTCATATGTCTGGATCTACAATGACTTCAGTGATGTTCAGAGGAGGTCTCTCCCCTCGGATGGTCCCAGAATAGCAAACTCATGCGGAAGATAATCAGGTGTGGTCTTACAATAATCTCTCTGACAACTTGAATTTCCACTTGTATTTTCCATTGTGCTTTTTGCTAATTTTTCCCATGTATAGGTCTTATTTCCCCAAGAATCAAGACAATGACCTCATTTTAGCTAACCCCTTTGCTTGAGAAGCAGTGTAACATAATCCAACTAAATGACTGGGGACAGTTTTCTGCTCCACACCCCATGCTAACTAGGTGACCAAGGGTGAATGAGTCAACCCCTATTTAGCCTGTTTCCCCATCTTTAAAATGGGGGTTAAAAGAATACGACTTACCTCATAGGGTTAACTCAGTTGGTGTTTTTTAAATACCTAGAATTGTGCCTGGCACAGAAGAAGTACAATATAATTGATAAATTTTAAAATACCTTCGCCAGCCCAAAAGTTAATGAGGTCATCAGCAAAATCCCAGATAGTGGGGAGCACTACACGACAAATGACCCAGTTTCATTAACAAATAAATTGCACAGAGAAAAAAGAAGAATGGAAGGAAGGAGATGAAGGGGGACCCGACCGATTAAAAGATGTTTTCAGAGTTATTCACACGTTTATGTTCATCGAATCATTATTCGCAATAGCCAAAAGGTGTAGGCAACGCAAGTGTCCACCAATGGATGGACGAGCAAGATGTGGTATATAAATACAATGGAACATTATTCGACCTTAAAAAGAAATGAGTTTCTGACACACACTGCAATGTGGATGAAGCCTGAAGACATTATGCTAAGTGCAATAAGCCAGTCACAAAAGACAAATTCTGTATGAGTCTACATATATGAGGTACCCAGAGGAGTCAAATTCATAGAGACAGAAAGCAGAATGGTGGCTGAGATGTGTTCTTTTTTTCTGAAATCTAACTTAAGACCTCCTCTACAGCTCAGAGACAAATGGAGCCTTCTTCTTTGTTAAAAAAAATTCATAATTTTTTTAGCATCCAAGCATTCTTGAATGTCAAAGATGGAAAGGCCTAGTGGTCACACATTTTGACCCTGTAAGATCCCAAAGAGGTAGTGACCTTCTGAAGCCCCACTGAGAGACTACAGAATAGACTTTTGGGCAAGGATAACAAAAAAGTTCTATAGATGTAAGTAAACTTAATGCCTCCGGACTATACAGTTAAAAACGGTTAAAATGGTCAATTTAGGGGCGCCTGGGTGGCTTAGTCGGTTAAGCGTCCGACTTTCGCTTAGGTCATGATCTCGCGGTTCGTGGGTTCGAGCCCCGCGTCGGGCCCTGTGCTGACTGCCAGCTCAGAGCCTGGAGCCTGTTTCAGTCTGTGACTCCCTCTCTCTCTGACCCTCCGCTGCTCACACTGTCTCTCTCTCTCTCCTAGAAATAAATAAAAAACATTAAAAAAAAATTTTTAAAAAAATAAAAAATAAAATGGTCAATTTAATGTTCCGTACATTTTACTATAATTTTTTAAAGAATTGAAAAATATATCAACCAATCACAACATGTGGAATTGGTTCAAAATAAACTCAAAACTGGATGAGATTTATGAAACAACTGGCAATGTGAGCCCTGACTGGATATTTTACAATATTAAGGAATTAGTGCTGATTTTTTAAAATGTGGTAATGGTTTTCAAGAGCCCTTACCTTATAGAGCCATCAACAAAAACATTTGCAAGTGAAACCGTTTAAGTTGTGAGATTGGCTTCAAAACAACGAGGGACGTCAGGGCAGAAGCAGATTGGAAGAGTCATAAAACAGGACTGGCCACATGGTGGTAACTGTCAACTCTGTGTGATGGGTACATAGGGCTCTTCATACTTTTCTGTCCACTGTATGTTTGTAAGTTTCCATCGCAAAATAAGGTCAAACAGTTTCTCAACAGTCTAGAATGGTTCCTGACACACCACTGCTGTAGGATGACTGCTGGTTAATGTCATCTGGTTAACTGCAGTCCCAAGGCCTAAGGAATATGGAAAGGCCCAGATCTTCCCTCGAATCTTCCCTCTGCATTCTCGGCACCAGTGCAGACCTTCCGATTGCTCATCCTTTTAAGGTGCCACAGGAGTCAACATCCCCACGGCTGGAGAGCGCTTTTCAGCTGAATTAACCTCATTTTAGAGATGAGGACCTGAGTCCCGGAGAGTTCAGTGAGCCTCCAGTGCCCACTAGCCTCAGGATCACGGCGGAAACCTGGATCTGTGGCTACAGAGCTGTCCTGTCTTCCCGCTCCAAGCAGCCACCTGTCTCCTGCTCCCAAACACAAAGTCTTGCTCTTTCTGTCCTCCTCTCCTTCAAAGTGAGCCCAGAACCCACTTCCTACCAATCTCCCTCAGTTAGGCTAACGCCTTTCCCCTGGCGCTTCCCAGGTGAGAGGGAATTCTCACTCTCTTCCAGATTGTGGGTCCTCTCCCAGACACTGCAGGTTAGAAGAACGGCCACCAGGTGGCCTTACCAGGTCTAAGGTCTGAAGAGCCAGGCTTTCCAGCCCTGTTCCCCAGGAGCCGGGACACTCAGCCCTGGCGGCACATTCATGTCACCAGCAGACATCTGAAAAGCACCAAATGCCAGGGCCCCACCTCCAGAGATACTGACCTAATTGGTCTGGGGTGGCCCCAGGCATCTTGTTTTTTTAAACCCCTCAGCTGTTCTAAAGTGCAGCCAAGGCTTCTGATATAGCCACAAAGACAACAGAATCCTTTTCTCAAATTCGCTAGCCTTTTTCACGAGACGGGACACTTCCCCCCTTTTCTTTTTTAAAATATATGGCTGAAATAAAACTACCATTGGCATAAATAAGAAGGCATAAATGGAATGCACAGTAAATACTGCTCAGGAAAAATGATTAAATTAGACTGAGATTTAAAGAATGCAATTTTTGAGGTTCCTAGGTAGAATGAGGTATCTTCAACGGTCAACCCCCCTTTCTGCCCCAGCTCTAAAAGGAGTCTTCTAACTCTTCTTTCTGGATATTAATTCAAAAGCCACCAGGATATGAGACCATCCCTCTGTCCCTGGTGGCTGTCAGCACAGCCTCGCTCTTCCATGCCTAAGGGGCTCCCCATGGGTTTCCAGTGCAGAGGTAAACACACACGCATGCACACCTCTCATATATCTACTTGTCTCCACAGCTGAGGCCATGGAAAATACTAGTCTTCAGAGTCATAAATAGTTAAAACTATCTTTTTTCCCAGGCAGATGGGACAGGTATCCACGCACAGTGCCTCCCTTAAGCTCACGGAGAAATCGAGCTCTAACATTATCAGATGTGCATGGTATGCCAGGTACCAAGCCCTTTAGGCGTATTCTGTATTCCCAATTCATCCACTAGGAAACAGAGATCCGAGGGATTACGCTCAAGGTCACAAAGCTCATCCGTGACGGTCCCAGGTCTTACATTCTGGTTTTCAGACTCCAAATTCAGTGGGCTTCCCATCGTACAGCCACACCCATCCCTCAGAGACCCAGAGCTACAGTCACTGGGGAGATCAGCTCCCTGGTGCCCTGGCAGGGTGCTCGCGCACAGCGCAGGCCACCGCTGGTGCCCACTCTTCGCCAGGCACCACGGAAACAGAGCTGCGCGCCGTTCTGCGCCCCCTGCAGCCGCGGGACCGCTCCCTCACGGCCCTTTTCGCTGCCAGCGCTGTGGTCTGTTGCAAAGTGCGAGCTCCTATGAGGGCCACGAGAAGGGGAGAAAGAACTGCCTTTTCACCATCACTCAGTCACTCAACAAATATTTATTGAGAGCTTTCTATGTGTCAGACACTGTAGACTCAACAGTGTGCTAACATGGAGAGAATGCGCTAGTGGTGCAGACAGGTACAAGTCGAAGAGTTACACAGATGCACACGCAGCTGTAAGCTGATGGGTGCTACCAAAAGGCACTGGTCGCTAGGGAACACAGAGCAGAAAGAGAAGAACCTGATCAGAAGGGCCAAGGAAAGCTCCTGGCAGGAAGTGGGGTCAGAGCTGAGCTCTGAAAGATGTGTGGGGGTTCACCAGACAAGGGGCAGTGGGCAGCGGGGTGCTGTACAAAAAGGAACTACGTGGCATGTACGAAGACCTAAAACAAGGTACAGATGCCACAGTGCTGAGGGCAGAGGGCCGAGGTAAGAGAGAAGAATGGTGATTAAGTGGGGGTTGCTCTACGCAGGACCTTAAAAGTGGTGCGAAGGATTGTGGCCTTTATCTGGAAGGCCATGCGAGCCACTGAGGGGTGAGGGTTCCCAAGCAAGGAGGTGAGCTGTCCACTTCAATTCTGGAAGTCGTATCTGGCTGCAGTGTAGGGAATGAACTGAAAGTGGGTCAAAATGGATAGAGGGAGACAGAAGGTCAGTGCAGTCTCCAAAGAGCTGCATGATGGTGGTGGCCCAGAGCAGAGCAGAGGCAGGGGCAGGGACGAGGAGAAGTAAATGGATCCAGGAGATACGCAGGAGGGATATAGTGAGAGGAGGAAGGGGTGTGAAGGATGACCTCTAGCCTCCAGAAACAGACAGAAGGTGGGGCCATAGCCCAGGAAGGGGGACCCTGGGAGAAGAGACCGAGGGGCTGCGATCACACACGACACGCTCCATCACTGGGCTCAGCCCAGCCCCGTGTTGCTGTCTTATTATGAAGAGAAGAAAAAACAGTTGAGCTGATATTTTGAGTAATAAGTGGGCAAGTACTTCAACATTTAATTTATATGTCACTAGTTTCAAAACTCATTTTAAAACCTTCCTATAATCTTACCAGGTTTACGTACACTGACATTATAACACCCAAATTATTTCTGATCTAAAAATAATTACCCCGTATGTTGCTTTGCCTGAAAAAGTGTTGAGAGAAATTATTGGCAAGGAATATTTTTCCATTGCCAAAGAACAGTGAGCCAATTACCAGCTATGCCTTAACTCATTTCATCCATTCTTAAGAAAACCTATCAGAAGAGAGACACATTTCCCAAATGCATTTCGGAATGAATGTCCCAGCAGGAGGGCAGAGCACTGTGAAGTGACTATGGAAACATGAGATGTATGGAGATCCAGACAAGAATCGGTCAACAGTCGGGAGGCGGGTTACGGGTACTGGCAAGATCAAGCAGTTCTTCGATTCTGGATCACAGGCTGCAAACTGTTAGCTCTTGGGCCATACTCAACCTTAAACAATCTTGTTCGTCCCATAGAGCATTGTTTTTAAAAACCGAGCCAACATTTTAAAAATCCAAATTCCTGGTTTTTCTTGAAACAAGTGTGGTAGATCTGGCCAATCTGGGCCAGCCTCCCATGTGGGAATGACTATCGGAAGCTGAGTAGCCAGCGCCCTTTGGCTGGGCAGGGCTCTCCCATCCGCCATGTCCCCATGACTGCTCATCTTCACCCAGCAGTAAGCGTCAGCGGATATTGATCACTGCACTTGCAATGCTGCTTTTCTACGGTGAAGAAATATTTCTCTGTACCAACATCTTTATTAAAAGAGGAAAAACAAAGCATAAACCAAGGAGACTGCATGTTTCCAAGAAAAATAGAAACAGCATATTTCTTAACAGAATTAAAACTATTCCAACAGGTGCAATTCACAAAGTGTGTGTCGATTTCTCTTTTCCCTGCTCTCCTCGCTCATTTATATTACCTGCCCAGTGCCTGCTGGCCCCTGTATGCTCCTCAATTTGCAACTTCTCAAGGCACTGAGGCCCCAGGTCAGGGATTCAGATACAGAGAAGGGACTCAGTTCTTGGGGAAGGGGATGTGAAAGATAAATGGCCACAAAAGAAACCGGTGTTCAGTGATTAGAACCAGGATCCAGGGTAAGGGCCAACTCAATGCAAATGATGATTCTGACCATGATAGTCACAACAACAGTTACTCATCACTANAAAAGAAACCGGTGTTCAGTGATTAGAACCAGGATCCAGGGTAAGGGCCAACTCAATGCAAATGATTCTGACCATGATAGTCACAACAACAGTTACTCATCACTGGCTGAGTACTAAGCACCATACTAGGTGCTTTACCTCTATTCCTTTTAACCCATTTTACAGATGAGAAACCCGAGGCTCAGAGAGGTTAGTCATTCACCCACAGTCCTGAGACTAATAAGTAAGGAAATCAGGATGCAAACTCCAGACCTAGGGTCCACCACCAGTGGTTTTTCTACTGGAGATGCACATCAGAATCACCCTAGGAAATATTCATAAATACATAGGCCTGGGACCCCACCCCAGAAGATTCTGACCTACCAAGTCTGCATGGAGCCCGGACAGCGCTATTTATTTACAGAGCTCCCCAGATGCTCTGTATGAGCATCCCTTGAGTGGAGAACCTTAGGCCTCCTTGTTCAAAGAGTGAATGCTGAGTGAATTCACTGACACAAGTGAAACAGGCTAACTTTCCCCATCAGCTGGTGTTACCAGGACCCGCCTCACAACGGACTCTGCAATGGAGACAATAGCTTGCTCCAATCCATCGCTCTGTCAGCCCCACAAAGGCAGAACTAGCATCTGTCGCACAAAGAGCCATTCCTTCTTTGATGAGGCACCCTAAAAATGGCTCTCCCATAGTACCAGGGACAGTATCCTTCAGGGCTATATGTGCAGAGTACTTTGCTCCAGTAATGCAGAAGGGAGAAACCCTGACTCGGGGACCTGGGGGGGGGGGGCAACCTTTGCCCTCATGAATGCCACGTGGTAACAGCCAGCCACACATGTTCAAGTTGTGGGCCCCCCATTTATTCTCCCTCTGGGAAAAATACTCCAAATCTGGTCACACCAAAAACTGACTTTATTACAGCTTCAGAGGTAATGTTACCTCAGCCAAGAAAAAGTTCGTATACTTCCCTTGAGCAGCTAGGTGTTCTAGATACCATAGATGATGGATGTAGTTTTGCTTTGGCCACTAGGAAGCCCAGGATCACATTTCTGATTCACTTCTAGCAATTGTGCAGGTCCTTGCGCACATGCCCCTCTGTACTCGCTTCATCCCACCCTTCAGTTTACGAGCTTTCTCTTAGTGCCTTTACTAATTCTCCAATTGATGCATTTAAACCATTATGCTATGGAAATTTCCATAAATCCTTTTTTTTTTTTATGTTTTATTTATTTCTAGGAGAGAGAGAAACAGCATGAGCAGGGGAGGGTCAGAGAGAGAGGGAGTCACAGACTCTGAAACAGGCTCCAGGCTCTGAGCTGGCAGTCAGCACAGAGCCCGACGTGGGGCTCGAACCCACGAACCGCGAGATCATGACCTAAGCGAAAGTCGGACGCTTAACCGACTAAGCCACCCAGGCGCCCCTCCATAAATCCTTTTGGTCTGTCTTACATTTGTAACCTTGTTTTATTCACTACAGAAAACTGAAAGATATAGTTCAGGGGTCCACAGACTTTCTCTGTAAAGGCACAGAGAGTAAATATTTTAGTATTTTGCAGCCTAGATGGTCTCTGTCATATATTCTTTTTAAAGAAATTTTGAAAGTGTTTTATTTATTTCTGAGAGAGAGAGAGAGAGACAGCGTGAGCAGGGGAGGGTCAGAGAGAGAGGGAGACACAGAATCTGAAGCAGGCTCCAGGCTCTGACCTGTCAGCACAGAGCCCGACGCGGGGCTCGAACCCACGCACTGTGAGATCATGACCTGAGCCGAAGTCGCTCAACCGACTGAGCCACCCAGGCGCCCCAATATATTCTTTTTTTAACAACTCTTTTAAAATTGTAAAACCGTTCTTAGCTTGCAGGCTTTAAAAACAAGTGCTGTCGTTTACTGACTTCTGATACAGATTAAAAACTGCATTAGGCCATACCTTACTAGAAATAACCACTATTCAAATTACAGTTCATATCCTTTAAGATGTTTTTATATGCATATTTTACTGAGATCTAGATTATACATACTATTTTGTGACCTGCCCTTTTCATTTAATAATACGTCATTAATGTTTTCCTACGTCAAAACTGGATACAGAAAGTATTGTATAGATATATCAATATTTATTCAACTAATCCTCTCTCCTTGAATATTTAGAAGTTCCCATTTTTCATTATTATAGATTATACTCCAATCATCACCTTAGGATAAAGTCCTAGAAATGTTATTTCTAGATCAAAGAAGGTACATATTTTAAAGTCATTTGATAAATATTCTCAGATGACTCACCAGAATCACCGATTTACACAGTATTCGCACCAGCTGTCTCTCTCCAGAACCTGCTCAGTGTTGAAAGCCTGAGGTCACGCAGAAGTCGCCTGCATCCAGTGTGGGAGGACAAAAACCAGCCCCCCCACCCTGATCTGGGACCACTCCAGAGCTCCCCGGGGAACCGACTGAGGCTTCTTTGCAAATGCAATGCAGTTCAACCTCTCACCTTGCCCAGTCCTGGTCCCTTCCCTCTCTTACAGGTGTTATTCCTGGAAGCATCTACCAAACAATAAATTTCCTGTATGCAAATCTCAAAGTTTTAGTTCCCCAGGGAACTCACCCTAAGGAACCAGTTCAGAAGTAGCTCTAGGAAGCAGAAGCGAATGAGACTTTAGAGGTGGCATGGAGACTTACCCCATGATTGGTGGGAGATGGGGCACTCAGCCCACGGCACCCTGAAAGGGTGCAACCAGACAGTTCACTACTGTGAACTGGGATGGGATGTTGGCAGAAGCCAATACTACACGCATTTGACAGGTTCCGGGGGAGGAGTAACTAGGAGATTAGGATGCAATGGCTGCCAGTGGGTACAATCGATGTGCTGGAGGAAGAAGAGAGGCTGACAATGATTAATCACCAACTGAAGCATGAAGATCAGAGGCCTGCCTGTCTTGGGAGCATATGAAGACACTAGCATCTCCTACAGGGGAAGCACGGAAAACGCGGAGCATCAGACCCGGGACTCCTATAAAAGGGTAGTGGAGCTCCGGGAAGGCTACGTTCTCAACCCAGATAAATCTGCCACGCCTAAATCAGGGCCCTGACCGGGAAAATGGGCCGTCAGACTTGGAGGAAGACAGACATCAGGACGATGCCCTTGAACACCTGAATCCTCGGAGTCTCCTGAGGCCTATGGGCCTGCAGGTATGATGCACTGCTCCCTATGGCAGGCTTGGATGTGATCCAGAAACAGCAGTCTGTAGGCTCCTCACTCAGGATTCGTCCCCATCTCCTTTCCTGACTGCCAGGCCAGAAACTAGAGCCAAGTCACTGTTGATGCCAGGACCCAGCTAGCACGCACCCAGGAACAGGGAGGTTAACTACACGCCCAGATGCTGAGGGTGGTGGACTGGGGGTGGGGGTGAGGGACACTTCGTCAGTTAAGGAGAGTTTGGCAATATGAGAGGACCCTCCCGTGACATAGGATATAAGGCCCTGGCAAGTGTCCTGGGGGGTGTTAGCACAATGGCTCTTTGAAGCCTGGCTCCCACTAAGGAAAGCTGAAGGGCCGGGACTCTTGGGGCCGTGAGCATACGTACTGGCTATACTGCCAAGGCCAGACACCCGACATGGAGACCATGTTCTGCGGGGGTGGGGGTTCCTAGCACAGGGGCCCAGTGTCATCATGATGCTCAGTAGTGGCTCTCTGCTCTGTAGGCCAGAGCTGATGACAGAAAATGCTGATCTAGACTGAGCTCTCTGACAGCAATAGGGATGACAGGGTCCCTAACACTGAGAAGCCAGACAGTAGCACTTGACTGCTAAAAGCAAGGTGGGTGCAATTATCCTAATGAATGGCAAGGTCAGGGTGGCAGTCGGAGGGCCCGCTCCGCAGAGATCTAGGAAGATGGTTAACAGAACACAGTGTCCCTAAGGGGAAGACAGATGGGTAGCCAATAAGAGTATTGCTGAATTTATACAACCAAAAAATAAAGGATCGAGAATGGGGGATGGGGAGGCTGAAGGCAGCTGTCCCACAGACCTGAAAACCTCTGCTCTGATGGAGAGGCTAGGGATCTCCATGAGGAAGGACCCTATCACAACAGCCAGTATATAGAACAAGGTTTCTCTCAGTCTCTCCCCCCGGAGGGGCTCACGGAATTTATTCCCGTAATCATAAACGTGGGAAAGAGAAACACCCAGATGTTTCAAAGATGATTAAGCCCAGGGTCTGAGCTGATGTCAATATTTGAGGACCCCAAGGGTCACCATGGCCCCCCTGTTAGAGTGGAATTATACGGGGATAGCGAATGAAAGGAGTTCTGGCCCAGGTCCAGGTCATAATGAGTCTACTAGGTTCACACACTCCTGTGGTTATGCCTCTGGTGAGGCACTGACCTCTCAGGGGTCCTTTGCCCAATTTTGACAGTAAATGGCCAGTGCAGCACTCATGGCCTGAGAAGCACATGGGGGTCAGAGGCCCAGGGCACTCAGTCACCCCACCTAGTTAGCCTCCTAGACCACAGAGATGCCGGGGTATCCACTATAGAGAGCAAAGGGGAGAGGTGGTGAGTAACAGGCATCCCCAAAGACCAGCTGTAGTTGGGGGCAGAGTGGGGGGCCACACTGTGTCCTACTCTTTCTTTTGGGGTTCCCTAGGAAGAGACTGCAAAACTGTGGAGAGGATGCTCCAGACGGGGTGAACTTACTGTTGAAAGGAAATGACTGCAAACGCAGAAGCACGGGATGGGGTGGGGGCCGCAGCGCACCGCCCAGCCGCTCCCCTTCAGCACCCAGACACCCCTCCCCCAGCTGCAGGCAGTGTCAGCTGCTGACCGCGTGGCTGAGCTCTCTCCAGGACCGGCCCGCAGCCAAAGTGAGCCGTCTTACCCAAGCTCTGGTCCCCTCCCCAGGGACAGCCCACATCCAGTCATGCTGCCACCTATCCTGGCTTCTCGGCCCCCCCTGTGGGATCAGCTGAGGCCTGTGCTGCAGCTGCCCCAAGTTCAACCTCTCTGCCAGCCCCACCCTGCTTCCCTTATTCCCTGCAGGTGCTGCTCCAGAGAACAGCCCCTCAGTGTAAACCTCCTGCGTGCAGACCTCGGCTCAGATTCAGGGTCCTGGAGAATCTGACCTAAGACGTCTCCGTTGTGAACACTGGCCCTGGCTGTTGTTTACAGCTGTAGTGGATCCCGTGGGGCACAGCCCCGTCCAGGGCTGCTGGGAATATCTGCGGCTGGTGGCTCACCACCGAGTCCCTCGGCCTCAGGGAGCCGCCTCATTCCAGGGGCCAGTCACTGGTTGGTGCAGGCAAACAAAGGCCCATTGCCTCAACTGGCGGCTCTGGTGGGGGGGCCCCTTAGGATCAGCGGAGGCTTCAGTGGAAACCGCCCAGCTGGTAGGCTCCTCCCTCTGCCCCTCCTGCCCTGCTCTAACACTGGTCCTCCCCAGAGCACTCACCAGTAAAACTTTTGCACACACTTCTTCCATCTCAGAGTCTTTTTCCCTGGAAGCCCAACTTAACATCACGGTGGCTTTGATTTTCAGACATGTTTAAATTTTGTATTCAAATCAGTTGTTTCCCGGGCACCCTCCTACACTGCTGGTGGGAATGTAAACTGGTGCAGCCCCTCTGGAAAACAGTGTGGAGGTTCCTCAAAAACTTAACAGTAGAACTCCCCTATGGCCCAGCAATAGCACTGCTAGGAATTTACCCAAGGGATACAGGAGTGCTGATGCATAGGGGCACATGTACCCCAGTGTTCATAGCAGCACTCTCAACAATAGCCAAATCATGGAAAGAGCCTAAGTGTCCATCAACAGATGAATGGATCAAGAAGATGTGGTTTATCTATACCATGGAATACTACATGGCAATGAGAAAGAATGAAATCTGGCCATGTGTAGCAACATGGATGGACCTTGAGGGTGTTATGCTGAGCGAAATAAGTCAGGCAGAGAAGGACAAATATCATATGTTTGCACGTATAGGAGGATTAGGAGGAACTTGACGGAGGACCAAGGGGGAGAAGAAGGGCGGAAATGGTGGGGGAAAGGGAGAGAGGCAAACCATGAGAGACTCTTGAATGCTGACAAAAACTGAGGACTGATGGATGTGGGGGGGAGGAGGGATGGGCATGGAGGAGGACACTTGTGGGGATGAGCACTGAGTGTTATGTGGAAACTAATTTGACAATAAACTATTTGTAAAAAAAAAAAAAATCAGTCGTTTCCTTTGTGGCTACCCATTTTTGAATTGGGCTGTTCTAACATTTTAACTTCTTTAATGTGATTGACCCATCATCCTCAACACCTCTGCTGAATAAGAGCTTTTCTCAATCATTTTACATCTTACATTTACTATATATGGTATTATTGTATTTATTCAGTCAGGCTTCTAGAGTCTCTATTCTGTTTCACTGACCAGTTCATTTGTTTCTAGTTTTAGAACACACTGTTTCAATCAGTGTAGCTTTGTCAGTCACTTTATTAGCTGCTGTTTGTTTTGTTTCAGATTCCCTCAAATCATTTAGGAACATGGCAGAATGCTAATACCATAAATCTTTTTTTTAATGTTTATTTTTTGAGATAGAGAGAGAGAGACACAGAGCACAAGTCGGGGAGGGGCAGAGACGGAGGGAGACACGGAATCTGAAGCAGGCTCCATGCTCTGAGCTGTCAGCACAGAGGCCGATGCAGGGCTTGAATTCACAAACCAAGAAATCATGACCTGAGCCGAAGTCGGACACTTAACCGACTAAGCCACCCAGGAGCCGCAGTACCATAAATCTTAATATCTAAGATGTGATTGGTTCCTCATTCCACAAATGCCTATGGAGCATTATTGCTAGGACCAGAGCACACAGAACATTCAGGACAGACAGGGGCAGAGGACTCACCCACGGTCAATTAAGTACAAATGTGTAGGAAACAGTAAGTGCACATCATGGGGAACCTTGTACAAGGGCTCAGGAAAGGCGTCCTTGAGGAGTGATGTTTGAGCCAGGATCTCAGGTAGGGAGGAGCAGGAGAATTGATCCGGGAGCGCTGAGCAGGGCAGGGACCTGGTGGAGGTGGACAGGATGTGCTCCAGGCAAAGGGCAGCGTGCCCTGTGGGCAGTCTCCAGCGGAGATGGGACTAGGGAAGAAGGCCCAGGCCACAAGAGCCAACTAAAGGATTCTGGACTTTTTCCTAAGAGCAGTAGGAGGCCACTGAAGACATTGAAAACAACAACAACAACAGCTTATTGAGATATAATTCACATACCATAGAATTCACCCCAGAATTCAGTGGTTTTCAGTATATGCACGCATATGTGTAATCACCATGGTCAATTTTAGACGATTTTCATGACCTAAAAAAGAAGCCCTAGACCCTTTGGAAACCAGGCCCTGCTTCCCTAGCTCTAAGCAACCACTCATCTACCTGCTGGACATTTCATGTGAATGGAATCATATAAAAGGTGGTCTTTTGTGACTGGCTTCTTCTTCCATGTAATATTTTTAAGATTCATCCATGTTGTACATCATTCCTTTTTTTCTCTTTTAGAGAAAGAGAAAGTGTCCAAGTGTGAGTTGGGGAGAGGGCTGGTGGGGGAGAGAAAGAGTATGAGAATCTTAAATAGGCTCTACGCTCAGTGCAGAGCCCTACATGGGGCTTGATATCATGACCCTGGGATCATGACCTGAGCCAAAATCAAGAGTCGGATACTCAGATGACTGAGCCACCCAGGCGCCTCGTACATCATTCCTTTTAATGGCCAAACAACATTCTGTTTTATGGATATACCACAATTTGTTTATCCATTCATCAGAATGGGCATTTGGGTTCTTTCTACCTGATTGACTATTATAAATAATGTTGCTATAAACATTCATGCCTAAGCTTTTGGACAGAGAATAAGTTTTCATTTCTCTAGGGTATATGTCTATAGGTAGAATTGCTGGGTCATATAGTAACTCTGTGTTTAATAATTTAAGGAACTGCTAGGCTGTTTTCCAAAGTGGCTGCACCATTTTCCATTCCCATCAGCAGTATAGGAGGGTGCCCATCTCTCTACATCCTCTCTAACACTTGTTATTATCTGCTTTTTGATTCTAGCCATCCTAGTGGGTCTGAAGTAGCATCTCACAGTGGTTTTGATTTGCATTGCTCTAATCACTAAAGGCTTTTAACTGAGGGCCTGATACAATCAGACTTTTGAACAGCTCACTCTGGAGAAAGGATCTGAGGATAGAACGAAGGGCCTGAGGCTGCAGGGGAGACACCATTGCAGCCGCCCGGGGAAGATGATGGCAGCTTCCCCTCTCGGCGGTGAAGACGGCAAGTAGGGAAGTTAGAGAAATAAGGTTAAAATCTACAAGGCCTGGAGATCACTGGATGAGGGCCTGGGGGAGGTGTCAAGTTCTTGGTTTACAGAACTGGGCGGAAGGTGGAGTCCTCCCCAAAGGAACACAGAAGCTTGTGTTTTAATTGTGATAAAGTATATTTAACACAAAATGCATCATCCTCACCATTGGTAAGTGCAGAGTTTAGCATGGGTATAGTCACACTGTTGTACAGCCAATCCCCAGGACTCTTTCCCCTTGCAAAACAAAAAGCCTAGACCCATTAAAACAACAACTCTCCACCCCTCAGCCCCTGTCAGCCACCATCCTACTTTCTGTCTATGAATTTGGCTATTCTAGAAACCTCAGACGGTATTTGTCTTTTTGTGGCTGGCTTACCTCCCTTAGCATAATGTCCTCAGTGTTTATCCATGTTACAGCACGTGACAAGTCTTCTTTTTTTTTAAGTAAATACACAGAAATATTTTTTGCTGACCAAGAAAAAGCACGGGTGTATCCAAACCACTCTCTTCTTCAATATCATGACTCTAAATTTTAATCTAGGCCTTCTTAGGGTTCGGATTCTAAAGATTCTTCCAACCCAGTGCTTGCTTTGGCCTGATACACACAGTATTATGCTGACACCCTGCTGTTCATGACCCAAACTTCCTAACCTTGACCCCTTTAGCATCTTTCAAATTGACAATATGATTCTCGGACAATCTGAAGGATAAGGGGCTCTCCTCAGAATTTCTTATTTGGTTATTTGCTGTCATTTTTCTTTAACTAAATTATCTATTGGTGGAAACTACACAGTTCCTCCTGAAAACCAGTCCTAAGCTTTTAATGATTTTGGGCACTCGACAGTCCTCCATCACACAAAAGTTGCTCACGTCTACCTCCCTTAACTCTGAAAATTCTATGATCTATTCTGAGAGATTTGGCAATTGCTGGGGCCTTTAATCATCTCGCCTGGCATGTGACAGGCAATCTTCTGCATTCACAATAATTTTATTACTTCATTATAGTGTAATCTTTTAGAACACATAATAAGCAACAATTCAGGAATCCAAATGCAAGTTAGGATCCAAGTGAGCCTCCAACGAAATAAGTGACCATAGCAACTGAGGTGGAAAATAGATGAAGCCCCATCTCCACACAGATGATGATAATCTTCATCACGGCTCAGTCCTTGGCCTGCTGGGAAGACATATTCCGGTTTCAGAAGCACTAAAATGTCGAGGGAAGATGTGCATCTTAGAATCAAGATACAGTGCACACAGAGGCAAAAGGAACATAAAGAAGAACTACGTACCGCAGCAGAAAGTACTAGCAGGTGCTAAGAGAATGAAAAAACACAAGACAGACAACAACCACACACAGCAGTTTTTATGCTCAAGAGTCCTAGTGCGGGACCCAGAAACCTGCATGCCTCACAAAGCTCCCAGGGTAAAGCCGACGACAAGCAATGAGGATTGAGATGAAGCTCTGGAATCATCAATAAAAGATTAAATTTAAAAAGTACTGGGGGCGCCTGGGTGCTCAGTCAGTTGAGCATCCGACTCTTGATTTCAGCTCAGGTCATGGTCCCAGGGTCGTGGGATCAAGTCCCGTGTCAGACTCTGCACTGAGCATGGAGCCTGCTTGGGATTCTCTCCCTCCCCCTCCCACTCCCCCTCAAAGCAGCAGCAGCAGCAACAGCAGCAGCAGCAACAGCAGCAGCAGCCACACATCTGCGGGTGCTGGGGTGGCTCAGTCAGTTGAGTGCCCAATACTTGATTTTGGCTCAGGTCATGATCTCACAGTTTGTGAGTTCAAGCCCTATATCAGGCTGGTGCTGACAGTGCAGAGACTGCTTGTGATTCTCTCTCTCCCTCTCTCTGTGCCCCTCTCCCACATGCTCCCATGCACGTACTCTCTCTCTGTCTTTCAAAAATAAATAAAAATTTTAAAAACAAAAGGGCACCTGGGTGGCTCAGTCGGTTAAGCGCCCAACTTCAACTCTGGTTGTGATCTCACGGTTCACGGGTTTGAGCCCCACATCGGGCTCTGTGCTGACAGCTCAGAGCCTGGAGCCTGCTTCAGATTCTGTGTCTCCCTCTCCCTCTGCCCTTCCCCCATTCATGCTCTGTCTCTCTCTCTCTCTCTCTCAAAAATAAACATTAAAAAATTAAAAAACAAAGTACCACATCCAAGAAGTGGGATAGTCATAATGCTTATCTCTGAGAAGAGCAGAGTAGGAGAGAACACTGCTATTACTTGTAAGAATTTTCCTGTTTTTTGCTACAATGAACATGCATATGAAAAAAAGGAAAAAAAAGGAATAAAATATTTTAGAAAAAAGTACAAAATGGCCAATATGAAGAAAGAAAATACAGTTATTTCTGGTGTTTAAATGCAGAAACCTGGGGCGCCTGGGTGGCTTAGTCGGTTAAGTGTCTGGCTTTCGCTTAGGTCATGATCTCGCGGTTCGTGGGTTTGAGCCCCGCGTCGGGCTCTGTGCTGACTGCCAGCTCGGAGCCTGGAGCCTATTTCAGAGTCTATGTCTCCCTCTCTCTCTGACCCTCCCCCGCTCACGCTGTCTCTCTCTCTCTCCTAGAAATAAAATAAAAATATTAAAAAAAAATAAAATAAAATAAATGCAGAAACCTTAGGTCCCTGAAATTAAGTGCCTTAGGGCAATTCGTGTCCTGAAGATCGTGAACAAATGAGGCCCCACTGCCCATGGAAGCCTTGCGTGATCACCGTCAGTTTGGTTTTGCTATAAAGCAGCGCTGGATGAACAAAACAAGCCCCGTCTGGCCCTACACTTGGTGTTCATTTCTCAGCTGCAGTCTCTGAAGGTCACAAGGAGCCTGGCTGAGGAAGAGATAAATGGTGATGGGTTTTATAAAGAGGAAGCCTCTTTTGGAGCCCACGAATCACTGCAAATGCCATTCACACACCCCCACATCCATCTTCAAGGGAAGGAGCAGAGGTTTATAAACTTTGCTTAACAGTTAGGCACTCCTTCCACCGGTGCTGTGGGCCTTGCATGTTCACTCTATTTGGTCATCTGGGTCCCTGTCACCTTCTAGGGAGGGAACAAGAGGGGCTTATAAATCTGCTTAGCAGTGTTCCCTCCGACGCCCAGGTCGGTGCCTGGAACACAACAGGAGCCTCGTGATTTCCTTCCCAATGGAAGTAGAGCCAGCCCTCTACAAGGTTCCCATGTCCAGATTCAGCCAAGTCACCTGTTCTTGCAAACTGGTCAATCCACTAACACAGCCCAGAAGTCACAGGGACTTCCTTGACATTGTTTGGAGGAAAAGGAGCGTGCCCACTCGTGGGAGCCATGAAGCCACATGAATGTCTGGGGGCATCACAGAATCCTCTGTCCCCATGCATTTACACTTCTGTTGCCAGCACTCACTCCCACCCCAGGTCCCCTGGGGGCTGCGGGGGGTGGGGTGGGGAGGGAGGGCTCACCTCCAAAATTACTATCTGCAGAGGTTNGATGGTGCTGGGGCTGGTGGCCTGGGAAGCAGCAGAAATGAGCATGAGAGGGGTGCCTGGGTGGCTCCGTCAGTTAAGTTACCAACTTTGGCTCAGGTCATGATCTTCACAGTTCATGGGTTCGAGCCCCACATCAGGCTCTGTGCTGACAGCTAGCTCAGAACCTGGAACCTGTTTCAGATTCTGCATCTCCCTCTCTCTGACCCTCCCCTGTTCATGCTGTCTCCCTCTCTCTCTCTGAAATAAAATATTTAAAAAATAAAAAAAAGAAAGAAAAGAAATGAGCATGAGAAGACTGTGCACCCGGGAGTCCAGTCTAGCTCTAGACGCAGCCCCTGGCACATCACTCACCTAAGTACAGGTTCATGCTCACGACAGACGGAGTTGCCTCCACTGGAGTGGGTGACAGTTGAGACAGGCAGCGACGCAGCACAGAAGAGCCAAACAGCCAAACCCCATGCATGACAGGGCCCTGGGAGTGCCAGGCCCTGAGCCTGAGGACCAGCAGCGAGGCCCTATCCTCCGGAGCCCACGGAGGGCCACAGGTCAGGGGGTGATCAGAAGGCTTGCTCAAGGATCGGTGGGTGAAGCTGCCCTGCTTTCTTCCAGCCCCTCTCCTCTTGCGGCCTCATCAGGCTTCGGCTGCGGGAGTTCTGGACACTGGGTCAGAAAGAAACCACCCTATCCTAAAAGAAGCACTCCACAGACTGAGCTGTCTGGCTTAAGAAGGAGGAAACTGAGGTTCAGAGAGGAGACTGGTGTCTCGCCCCTGGCCTCCTGGCGGTCCATAGCTGAGGATAGGCCCTGACCCTGGGGGCCCTGACTCTGAGGGCCTTTTCCTACTCCTACCCTAGTCAAATACATGGAACTGAGAGTTCTCATGTTAGGAACAGGGAGCCTGGAGGAAATTTCTGAGCAGGCACAGCAGGAGGATGATGGTTCTCTGTTCGATGAGACCAAAGCAGGAGCCCATGGCAGGAGAGAAGTGGGGGCTGGACGGACCGGGCGGGGCCTGTTAAAGGTGTGGCAAGTGTGCTAACCCACAGGGATGGGGACCTGAGTCCATTCCATGGGCAGCAAGGCCACAAAGGCCAAGGGGGAGCATCATGAGATCTAAAAATATGGAGGCTGACATGGCAGGAACGTCAAGGAAAGGGAGTGGTCAGAGAGGAGGCCAAGGCCCTCAGTCTGTGTGACCAGAAGGAGGAAAGTACAGGGAAACCAGAAGAAGGAGCCACACTGGTGGCCTCAGTAAGGGGCTCAGTTTTAGCTCTGTAGAGCTGTGTGTCTGTGAAAGGAGACATTTGGTCCAAATGTCTGTCATTCTGAAGGTAGGGGTAGGTGATGGAGTCCAGCGCAGAACTTGAGAGTAACAGGTCTGGACAACTGATCTGCCTCATGGGCTTCCTCCTAAATTCTCTTACCCAAACTTAGAGTATATACATTCAAGGATCCACACAGGATACCTGACTCTTTTGCTTTCCTATAGAGATGTCGGTTGAACCAATGCATTTGAGGGTGGTATGCAAGGGCACCATCCAATACGCCACCACGTGTTCCTTCATTCAGCATTAACTGACCATCTCCTGTGTGTCAGGCATTAAGCACACTATCCCCTGGTATCCTTTCTCCCTTTCCTTCTTTTAGAAATAAAACCATTTCCCACCTGTGGTAGACAGAATGATGGCCTCCAAAGGATATCCACGCTCTGACCCCAGACGCTTGTGAATATGTTACTTCACATGGCAAAAGGGACTTTGCAGATGCAACTAAGTAAACACTTTGAGATGGGGAGACTGTCGGGATCATCCAGGCGGGACTGACATAATCACAAGAGGGAGGCAGGACCCCAGAGTGACAAGAGGCAGGACACAGAATCAAGAAGTTGAGTGATGCAAAGAAGGAAGGGTATGCAGGTGCTTCTAGGAGCTGAAAAATGCAAGGAAACGGAGCCCACCCTCAGAGCCTCCAGAAAGAAGCAGGCCTGCCAATACCCTGACTTTAACAGGGCTCATTTTGTACTCCTGACCCCCAGAACCTTCTGAAAATAAACTTACGTTGTTTTAAGCCATTATGTGTGTGTTAATTGGTTACAGCATCAATAAGAAACTAATAATATTAAATCCAGGCAAGGCACTTGCCACCTAGCTAGAAATAAAATGTAACCACCCTCCTCTGCATCTTGTGCGCCCATGTGACCAGCTTCTAAACAACAGGATTGAACAGAAACAATGGGTACTGCTTCTGGACCATCGTCAGCTTTAAGACAAGCTTCCTGCTCTGGACCAGTGTCCTTTCCCTTCCCTGCGTCCCCTTCTGCTGGACAGAGATGTAGATATGGCAGTGACCCTGTTCCGGCCACACCAATGCGGACAAACCCTAAGAATTGTGGGACAAGAGTTAAGGAGCTTGGGTCCCTGCACGACCTTGTGGAGCAGAGATGCCCCACCAGCCTGGAACAGCAAGGTTGTCGGTTGGGAGGGAAGTAAATGTTTAACTTATTTAAGGCACTGTATTTTGGGGTCTCTTTATTACAGCAGCTTACCTATAGCCCAAGCACGCCGCCTAAAGAAGTCCCAGTGAATGCGGACAAACACAGAAATGGATTTTTACACTATGCTAGGATGATGCTACGGTACAGGAGTGGGCAGAGTGCCCAGCAGCACAGGAGGCCCCTAGGGTGCAAAAGAAAAAGATCCAGATCAGGATCCGTGACTTTAGATTGTTATTCACTCAACCTAAGCCCTCAAAACTCTCCTGCCTTACACAGGCCTACAGGATAAGGGGGCCACGGAAGAGGGAACCATCATTTCACGCAGCCAACCGCACTATCTGAAGCCCATGTGGCCAACCACACTACCACCATTGCCCGAGTCTCGCCACCAACAGTGGCCATTTTCAGCTCAAGAAGACAGGTTTATGGCACATTTATGTCCCCAGACCCAGGCTCCTGACCAAATGGAGGTGTCTGGCAACCTCCATGCTGACAGGCCCCAGGACAGGTGAAGGCGTGATCCAGACAACAATCTGCTCAAAACTGAAGAGCACCACCCATTCGCTTTTCCCATGTTAATGACCGGAGGCCGTCTGGGACAGGGTTACAGCATCTTACAGGTATTCACGCAGTGCTGCCCATTTTTCAGAATTTTTCTGGGTTTTGTGGTGGTCATTGGCTACTTTTTCTTTTTATGTCTCTTTCATTTTCAGGCATTCTCTTATGCCTGCTCTGCCGTGTGTGTGTGTGTGTGTGTGTGTGTGTGTACGCGCGCGCACGTGTGTAGAAAGAGAGAAAGAAAGAAAGAGAGAGAATATATGAAATTAACCCAAAATGCTTAAAGACAGGGTCTGGAAAGTGGTCCTAAAACACGAGTGAAATCATATCATTTCTTTGCTCAAAATCCTCATGTATCCCATGGCCATGAAGTCCTGTGGCATCTTCCCCTCTTGCTGGACAAGCCGGGTCCTATAACACTCCAGCACCCTGCGCTGGCCCCAGGGGCCACCGCGCTGGTCTCAAGTTCCCCCACAAGCTGCCATGGAGCCCCGCACCTGTTCCTCCTCTGGCCTGGACATCATAGCATCACTGGCTCTTTCACTACTCAATCGCTCCTCAAATGCCACCCGAGAGGTCTTCTCTGGACACCAATTCCAAATAGAACTCACTCCGCCCCCCAAATCAGCATCACTCATCCTCTTCCTCTTCCTGTGTTTTATTTTTCTTTCCTAATACTACCACCACCTGGCACAGTCTCTGGCCAGCTAGTCAAGGTGGAGTATTTATTTACTCATTGTTTATCCATCTCCTTTACTAACTAGCATGCAAGCTCTCTGTGGACAGGATATCTGTTTTGTTCACTGATGTATCACCACTGCCTACATTAGTACCTGGCACACAATAGATGCTTCATATTTGTTGAATAAATGAACAGTGCACCAAAATTATCATTGTGCAAAAAGCCGGTAAGAGGGACTATTTGTTTTTTGCCAACTCATCATTTTGAACCTATTTTTCACCTTGATCCTACTGTTTTCAGCCAAATCATTTTGTTTTTTAATATAATTTACTGTCAAGGTAGCTAACATACAGTGTATACTGTGTGCTCTTGGCTTTGGGAGTAGATTCCCATGATTTATCACTTACATACAGCACCTAGTGCTCGTCCCAACAAGTGCCCTCCTCATGCCCATCACCCATTTTCCCCTCTTCCCTGCCCCCCATCAACCCTCAGTTTGTTCTCTGCATTTAAGAGTCTCTTATGGTTTGTCTCTCTCTGTTGATATCTAATTTTCCTTCCCTTCCTCTATGGTCTTCCGTTAAGTTTCTCAAATTCCACATATGAGTGAAAACATATGATATCTGTCTTTCTCTGACTGACTTATTTCACTTAGCACAATACCCTCTAGTTCTATCCATGTTGTTGCAAATGGCATGATTTCATTCTTTCTCATTGTCAGGTAGAGTTCCATTGTATATATAAACCACATCTTCAACTGTTCGTCAGTTGATGAACATTTGGGCTCTTTCCATATTTTGGCTATTGTTGAAAGTGCTGCTGTAAACATTGGGGTACATGTGCCCCTATGCATCAGCACTCCTGTATCCCTTGGGTAAATTCCTAGTAGTAGTGCTATTGCTGGGTCATAGGGTAATTCTATTTTTAATTTTTTGAGGAATGTCCACACTGTTTTCCAGAGCGGCTGCACCAATTTGCATTCCCACCAGCAGTGCAAGAGGGTTCCCATTTCTCCACATCCTCACTAACATCTTTTGTTTCCTGAGTTGTTGATTTTAGCCAATCTGACAGGTGTGAGGTGATATCTCACTGTGGTTTTGATGTGTATCTCCCTGATGATGAGTGATGTTGAGGATCTTTTCATGTGTCTGTTGGCCATCTGGATGTCTTCTTTGGAAATATTCATTTCTTCTGCTCATTTCTTCACTGGGTTATTTGTATTTTGGGTGTTACATTTGGTAAGTTCCGTGCTCATGGAGTTTAAGAATAAATATTGTTAAAATGTCAATACTACCCAAAGCAATCTACACATTCAATGCAATCTCAATCAAAACTGTACCAGCATTCTTCTCAAAGCTAGAACAAACAATTCTAAAATTTGTATGGAACTGCAAAAGACCCCAAATAGCCAAAGCAATATTGAAAAAGAAAACCAAAGCGGGAGGCATCACAATCCCAGACTTTAGCCTCTACTACAAAGCTGTAATTGTCAAGACAGTATGGTGTTGGCACAAAAATAGACACACAGACCAATGGAACAGAATAGAGAACCCAGAATTGGACCCACAAATGTATGGCCAACTAATCTTTGACAAAGCAGGAAAGAGTACCCAGTGGAAAAAAGATAGTCTTGTTACCAAATGGTGCTGGGAGAATTGGACAACAACATGCAGAAAAATGACACTGGACCACTCTCTCACACCATACACAAAAATAAACTCAAAATGGATAAAAGACCTAAATATGAGACAGAAAACCATCAAAACCCTAGAGGAGAAAACAGGCAACAACCTCTTTGACCTCAGCCGCAGCAACTTCTTATTCGACACATCTCTGAAGGCAAGGGAAAGAAAAGCAAAAATGAACTATTGGGACCTCATCAGGATAAAAAGCTTCTGCACTGCAAATGAAACAATCAACAAAACTAAAAGGCGAATGACGGAATAGGAAAAGATATTTGCAAATGACATTTCAGATGAAGGGTTAGTATCCAAAATCTGTTAAGAACTTCCCAAACTCAACCAAATTATTTTAGAACAGTTTGTTTTCAGCCAAATCAACGGGTACGGCCCTGGGGGCACTTCCAACTATGGTCCAGCTTGTCACCTGGTGCCCTAACCACTTATTTGTTTAGAAAGCAGATCTAATTCCCCAGGCAAAACTCGCTCCACCGCAACTGCACCTTTACTGGGAGGTGCTTTACTGGAAAGCCTGCCTGCTGTCTGGGGAGCGGGCCTAATCATGAGGTTGGTAACACCAGAGCTCAGGAAGGCTGCAATTAGTACTTGACAAGCACTTCATGGTCGGCAGTTTAAATGTCTATGGCATTGTAATTCAGCTCCTCAATGAGGCAAACACGATACTAACCTCATCTGGGAAACTGGACGAAATGCCTCCTCGCATTGATGGCCTCCTAGTTACTGCAGGCGGTGAGGTGGGGCTCAAGCCATCCCACCTCCAGTTCAGGAGAGTGCATGCTCTTTAGCATCCTCCTAAATGCATGGCTCCTACACACGTTGATGGAGCACACACGGGGGAAGCACTAGGATGGTTTCTGTCTGTTGTGTGTCCACAGGGTCTCACTTTGGCTGAGACGATGACCGTGGTTGATCTTGAGGACAATCCCCAAGCACCACTGAGATGTTGACAGTCAAAAGTTGCAGATATAAGGGGGCACCTGGGTGATACAGTTGGTTGAGTGTCCGACTCTTGATTTCGGCTCAGATCATGATCCCAGGGACGTAGGATCAAGCCCTGCATCAGGCTCCACATGGAGCCTGCTTGGGATTTCTCTCTGTTCTTCCCCCACTCTCATGCTCACTCCCTCTCTAAAAGAAATTTTTTTAAAAAGAGCTGCAGATAGGAAGTTGTCCACCTGCCTGCTGAAGTAACTCTTTGAAATGCAAACAGTTCATATAGGAGATGCTGAAAAGGCACTTAATAAAATTCAGCCCTCATTTCTCAGATAAAAGAACAAAATCAAACCCTCTTAGTACATGAGAAAGAGGGTACTTCTGGGACACAACAACGTCTGTCACAAACACGCCCAGTGGTCACGCCACCAAATGAGAAGGCCTATGCTCACAACTTCTAGTCAGTTCTGTTCTCCAAGTTGATGACAATTCAATCCATGGACAAAGAAGCCAGGTGAAAACATCGGCAAGGAAAAGTGGAAGCTGACTATTGCTCACAAATAATATGATTGGTTACCTGGAAAACCAAGGAAACCCACAGGAAAACTACTATAAGCACTGAGAATGCTCAGGGAGGTGAGCTGGCTACAAAAGTAATATTCACACATCTAAGCTTTCTACATACCAGCAACAACTAGAAAATACAATGGCAGGGGTGTCTGGGTTGCTCAGTTGGTTGAGCATTGGACTTCAGCTCAGGTCATGATTTCACAGTTCATTGAATTTGGGCCCCTTGTCAGGCTCTGTGCTGACAGCTCAGAGCCTGGAGCCTGCTTCAGATTCTGTGTCTCCCTCTTTCTCTGCCCCTCCCCGACTCATGCTCCATCTCTCTCTCTCCTCTCTCTCTCTCTCAAATAAATAAGCATTAAAAAAGAAAAAGAAAATACAATGGCAAAGAACTATTATAAAGTAGAAGGATGTCAGTCATAATAGTAACGCAGATATAAAACACTGAGCTTACATTAGTGAAAGGAGAAAGATTTATATGAAAAGGACCATGATGTCCGGAGCTGCTCAAGAAATGTTTGTTGAATAAATAATTACCAACTGCTCTAGAAGGAGACAAAAGAGGTAAGAGTAAAAGAAAAGATGTCCCCTGTTCCTGAGTGAAATGATTCAATAGGGTAAAAATTTTGATTTGCCCCTAATTAATCTCTAAGTTCACCAAATTCCAATCAGAGTATCAGCTACATTAATACTATATTTAGAACTCAACAAAATGATTCTAAGTTTCTAACATAAGGATAAACACAGGTGAGGAGAGTTAAGAAGATGCTGGAAAAGAGAAGTATTGTTAAGGAGAGGGCTTGACTTATTAGATACTAAAGTGTAATATAAAGCTATTGAGATTTAAATAGTGGGGCACTAAGTGTCAGATATACTTATGAAACAGAAAATTTGAAAACAGACCACCTATCTATAAGGTATCCTTTCTAGTGTCCTTTCTAGTAAGTGGAGAAATACGTTCTCGACAAACAGCACTGGGACACTGGATTACCCATTTGGAAATATCGTTGCCAGTTCACTTTGTAAGAAGATAAATTCTAAATGTATGAAAGTGTTAAATATTTAAAAATTAAACCATTATTGTAGCAAAAGAAAAATACAATTATTATTAATATATATACTTAAAGTTATATTATATTTAATGGATAAAAATGTAAAAATCTATTTCACAAATCAGTAGGAATGAGCTATGCATATTCATGAAGGTAGCCAACAGATAGGACAAATGAATTCACTAAAACAGAGGGCTCATTAAACACAGAAATACATTCAACCTTTCCGATAAACAAAGAAGTGGCAAAATAAAAGCTCATCCACTGCCCAACGGGCAGAGCTTTAGTGTTTTGCATTTTAGTTAATGGTATCTCCCAGTTATGTGCTCCAGGAAAGCTCCCCCTCCCCCACTGCTGTCTGAGGTCAGCTCAGCAATAAGTAGTGAATGATTTTACTGTGGTCCTGCAGGCAGCTGAGTGGCTGCTGACGTCCTCTGTGTCTTCCAAGTCTGAGGTCTTGGGTAAGTCTCTGGCCTCAGATACTGTCTCTTGAAAGAGGGATAATAATAGTTCCTACCTATGTTACAAAGACTAAACAAGATGATACATATAGAAGTGCCTGACTCTGGTCCAGAGTAAGCTTTCCAGAAATGGCAGAGAGAGTAGAGTCTTAATATACTTAAATTTTGCATCCCCTTTGACTCAGCCAATGCCAGGGCTTAAGGAACCAGAATCACAGAGAGGCACACATATTTTGTTTCAAGGCTGTATGCTGCAGCTTTGCTTGGAATCAGGAAAAAACAAAACAAAACAAAACAAAAAACAAACCAGACACAACTCACATGTTCAATAAGAGAAGATTATCCAAAGAGCCGATGTCCTAGTGGGATACTGGGGAGTCACCTAAAAATATGGAGAAGAGGCTCCGAAATGGTCCAGAATCTGAAACCTCCTTAATGATACATAGTTCAAGACAAAAAGAACAGGTAACAAGCAGCAGATAATCTGAATTGTATTTTTAAAAAGTGTGACGATGCATGCCATGATAGCAACAGTGATTAAGTTAGAGAGTGGGGTTATAGTGATTTTCATTTTATTCTTATTTTCATTTTACAAATTTTCTTCAATAAACATAAATTACTTCTATAATAAGATAAAAACACCACAAGTTATCTTGTTTTTTTTTTTTAATGCACACTCTCCGAATATGAAAGTTGGTTGTTAGGATGGCTTTTCAAAAGATGCAAATGAGCTTGTCAGTATGCATTTCCCTTCCCAGCTGGGAAAGGTCCAGCCATGGAGATGGACTCCATTAGCGTGATATTGACTAAAGTCCTGAACAGAAATTGCTTGCGGTACTCAATGGTATCTATTTATTCCTCAGAACATTTGTCCTCATTCTGGAAAAGGGGGCTTGTGATTTCAAGATAGGGTACCTATCCCCAAAGATCAAAACCAAATATATTTTTACAATACCATTTTTCAGAAACGCAGAGTGAGGACAACATCTGTGGTAGAGAGAAACCTCTCCCCAGTCCAAAGTTTCTTTCCTTAGCGACCTGTATTTTGCCTGTGCAGTGGCCTCTAACCTGAATTCCCTGCCATCTGGATGGAATTCTGTGTCTTCCGCAAGGGCCAGCTGCCATCTCACTGCCCCCCTCCCCAGACTGCCCCGGCCGAGGCAGACTTGACTATTCCACAGGACAGGATGGCCATTCCTCTGCTGGCTCCTCCACTCGGTCTCATCTGCGTGTTTTCCGGCCAGCTCCTGATTGCACGGCTGCCTGCCTTGGGATGACTGTGGGTTTTCCCCACGGCCAGTCTGCTGGCACCATCCCACAGACCCCTGGCACCAGCTACGCACATGGTGTGCTGCAGAAGGACACTGGCTGCTACGCTCCATGAGGACAGGACCACGTTTGGTACCCACCACCAGCACCCAGTGCAGTGCCTGACACACAGAGGTCTTACTTCATATGCATCTGTTGGTAGGGCAGGCGCTGGGGGGCCTAAAATGAAGCCAAAGTTGCCAGTAAGAGCTTTTCTTTAGCCTGTGTTTATCTTCTATGGTCATTCTGACCTCACCTTCCCCAGCACAGTCCCTGAAGAGGCCCCAGGAACTCTGGCCTACAAGGGTGGCCACACACACTGGCTGAGCAGCAGCTCCCATGTGCTTCCCAGCTCCGTAATGGATCATGGTCAGCTAGGGCCTTAGTCTCTCCACATCTACTCCCTTTAAGCCTCATCAACTTCGTCCTGTCCCTAAGCTGCTGCTTTTCTGAATCCAAGTGCCAGCTGACACAGTAAATCCTGGGAAAGAAGTCTTGGAATCCTGGAGCGATGGGGTGATTGCATGAAGTGAAAATTTGTTTTGGGGGGTAATTTTCCTAGCTTGACATCATCAGCAAGATTTGAGCAGTATGACTTCTCTGACCTTATTCAAATCACTGATTAAAGAATGAATATGTATCTTTCTTTTAAAGAAACAAGATGTATCGGCTGTATACATACAACTTACAGAATCCTGTGGACGACCACTACGGACTACTTGCAGTTTAACGCCTTTGGCCTTTGAGATCCACACAACGAACAGATGCACCTAAATGGGCCATCTTCTCTACCTACTTGAAAAGTTACAAGAGATTTTGCCAAATACCTTCATGAGTTCACATGTGCCAGGCTCCCAGCCGCCCTGACCTAGCCAGTCCTGAAGCTCTCAAAAAAGTAGGTCCAGCAGGCTGCGTCATTGGGGAACTCAGAGAGAGCCCGGCAGTCACCATTTCCTTTTCTAAGTGTTCAGACCACCTCCTGAGCACCCACACTGGTTACAGCTCCTGCCGACCAACAGGTGACACTTGTGAAGCCCTCCGTGGACGGCTGGCAGGAACGTACGGGAGAAGGGTCCTGGCAATCAGAGTGGGCCCGGCGATAAGGGAGAAAGGGAAAGTGGAAAGCACAGCGGGGATGAGAAGAAAGAGCCAGATCTGGGCCAGTTGTGCACATTGTTCTCACTCTCTCAGAAAGAAGCACAAAAGGCAGGGCAACAAGTTCCGGAGGTGGGCACTCCCATCAGGGACACCCAGGGTTCAAGCTCCAGCTCTTCTGCAAACCATATGTGGCTTCAGCAAGTCAAGGCTCCTTTTTTCTCTAGTCCATCTGAGCTGCTAGAACAGAACACTACAGACTGGGTGGCTTCAAAACCATGGAAAGGTACTTCTCACAGTTCTGGAAGCTGGAAAGTCTGGGCTCAGGGCACCAGCAGACGTGGTGTCTAGAAAGAGTCCGCTTCCTGGTGCGTGGGCGGCCGTGGGAGAGGCAAGTGAGCTCTCTGGGACCTCTTCTGTAAGGGCACTAATTCCGTTCACCTCCCAAAGTCTCGGTCTCCGCATTCCGTCACACTGGGAGTCAGGATTGAACATGTAAACTTGGGGTGGGGGTGGGGGATATGCGCATTTAGTCTACAGCACTGGGACTCAGCTTTGTCATCTGTAAAATGGGAATAATGATAAGATGATCGGTGGGAAGTCAGGCGACTGGACCATTTGGTCTTTGGAGGCCCCTCCGAAAGCCAGGCACAGACAGTGGTGTATAATGGCTGTGGGTGTGGGCACTAGAACCAGACTCCCAGGGTTTAAATTAGTCACTTATTAGCCAGGCAGGTTATATACTTCAGGCAGTTTACTGAACAGTCTGTGCCTCAGTATTCTCATCTGAAAAACGGGAGCAAAAAGAATCCTTATCTCATAGGCCTTGATAAGAAGTAGATGGTTTAATACCACATAGTGCTTAGAAGAGAGGCTAAGCCCATGGAATGTGTTCGCCTTGTCGATGCTGGTGGTACTGATGGCTTCACTTAGCCACGCTCAGGCCTGCTCCCGGGCCACGGGGACAATAAGCCAAGATTCCCACGTCCCAGGTTCGTGGGGGAGCTTACACAGCCCCAAACACGAAGAGCTGACCTAGAGAAAGCAAACCACCATTGTCTTCTAAACTATTATCTACTCCAGACACCTCCTAGCCTGGTTTTCCTCCAAGAGAGTCAGAATGGTAAGGATTTGTGGCACGGCTGTGTTCTTCCTTTTTTTTTTTTTTTTCATTTCTGAGAGAGAGAGAGACAGCGTGAACAGGGGAGGGCCACAGAGAGAGGGGGACACAGAATCCGAAACAGGGTCCAAGCTCTGAGCTGGCTGTCAGCACAGAGCCTGACACGGGGCTCGAACCCACAAACCGCAAGATCATGACCTGAGTCAAAGTTGGACGCTTAACCGACTGAGCCACCCAGGTGCCCCACGGCTGTGTTCTTCCTAACGCTATGACATCAACGATGATTATTTATACTATACAGAGGTCTGAAGGCTTTTAAACCGGCTTCTTACACACATCCAAACCACATAAGAACATCTTTTCAGGATATATTTATTAGTTTGTTCTGGTGGGCCCCAAATCTCCTGACATCCTGACTTTTAACTTCCACAGGATGAAAGAATCCAATTGTTCACTTTCTGTCCTGAAAAGTAAATTCGGACTTAAAAACAAGAATAGATCGTTCAGTCTTTACATCCACTGTCCTATTTCTTCCCAAAACCTAAATGAGACCTACTTTAGCCCCCATTATTACCAGGACGCTGCTTTTTCCATAACTTTCACGATCTCCTTTTTCAGCTCATTGTAGGGCTGTCTCACGGCCATCACTTCACAAGCCTGGGTATTCCTACCTTGACTTTCCTCCAGCGCTTTCCAGTGCCATTATCTGATTTAAGCAGAAAATCACCCTGGGAGGGCAGCCGGAGAAGGTGCCCTCCCCATTTCACAGATAAAGAAACCGAGGCTCAGAGACCCCAGATGCCATGGGAAGACCCCAGGGTCCGGCCTTCCAACACTCCGAATTCTGAACACATCTCTCCCTTCCTTTCAGTTCAGCCCTAAACCATCACAACTCCCTTTCTCCAAACACCCAGAATGGAGTCATTTTGGTAAAGATCCAATTAAGTCTTCATACATCAACTTCCTTATCAGTGGATGTGCAAAAACCACCGTATTGCTGTTCAGAATCTCTTCCATCCAAATGGGTTTTAGGAATGGCTCTTCACTGGCCCTCGGAGAAGTGATCAGTGAAGGGCTAGAAAGGGGCAGGGCCTGCCAGGTTTCAAGAGGAAAGCCCCTGGGAGCTTTTCCGTCCCCAAACCCAGAGCCTGGCCCATCGGGGGAAGGAGGGGGCACCTAATCCTTGCCTGATAGCCTGACACAGTCAAACAGGGACAGGACCCCGGGACCAGAGCAGTGTGGATGACAACCTGCTTCCAAAGGGGAAATCCGTGCCGCCAGACCAGCCTCCCCTCAGCCTGACAGGCCGGGGGATGTCAGCGCCAGTCTTCTGCCCTCAGATCACACGGCCAGGCCTGCCAACCTGGCTTTCGGCTGCCGGCTTTCCACGACAGTCATTCCAGCCTGGGTCACTGCCGCTCTCAGCCTCCCTTCATCAAGAAAGCCACTAAGAGAAACACAAAGCTGACGGCATCTATTAGGCCCACCTACAGAACCAACTTGGAGTAAGCTCCAAAATCACTCCTGGGCCCTCTTCAGGCCCTGAGTCATTTTTCGATTGTTAAAATTAGAATGGTCTCATGGCAGACTCCTGAATCTAAGTGGTGTCACACAAGGCTGGGTCCCATTCCCATTCAGTGTTCTCAGGCATCTGTGGCCCGTGCAGCCCCAGCTGGGGTTTCTGGGGATACTCTCTCGCTCGCGCGCTCTCTCTCTCTCCCTTGCCCTCCGGCCACCCACAGAGCGGGCACCCACATCCCAGCTGTGCAGGTGGAAGGCAGCCACCGTGCACTAGTGGCCTGCCCGAGGCCACCCCGCAGGAAGTGACAAGGCCAAGGTTTACCTCAAGCTCCGCCTGACCCACCTTTCCCCTGTGCCCTGGTCTTGGTGATGGCCCCGGAGATGACTTTGTCCAGCTCCCACATGCCCTGGGAGTGTGTCCTTCAGCGTTAGCACCAGGAAGCCTCTTCGCTGACAGCAAGTATCAGAAGCCAGGACCTTGCAGGAGGCCCTTGGTGAGCACTGATTGATTTTTTAAAATCTGCTTTCAGACGCTGCAGGCCCAAAGATGTTTGCACTTCCAGGCCTTCTAGCTGCCTCTCCCCAGTGTCTCTCATGGTCAGTCAGCTACAGCCAGATGCCTGCCACATGTGAATGGCTCCACATCATGCCTTCAAAGTCCCACCTCCTCCCCCCAACCAGGGTTCTCCCACCTATATCCTCCAAGGTCAGCTCCAAGGTCGGCTACTCCGTGAAGCCCTCCCAGCTTGTAGAGTGTACCAGTGAGGATTCTTCTCCTCCTCTTCATGCGCCCGTAGCCCTTACTTGCATGTCCCCTAAGAGTACGTGTACATTGGCCTCGTAGTATCAATTTTATTTAACAAACACCTCGTGGCACTTCCTACATATTGGCCAGTGGCTGACGTCTTCGGCTGATTCAGCTTTTGTAACCATCTTATGAGGCAGGTGCGATCGTCACTCCTTTGTACAGACAAGAATGCTGGGGACGGGAAATGAAGCAGCTTGCCCCAAATTAACACAGCCAGCAAGGAGAGGCCAGGCAGTCCTGCTCCAGAGTCCATGCCACTAGCGTCACTTGCTCGCATGTCGTCCGTTGGCCACACTGTCCTGAGAACCCTCTAAAGGCAGGAGAGTCACTCCCGAGTCATGTTCGGATGCCCGCAGCCTGGCATGAGGCAGGGCCTCTGGGCTTGGTCCTGAATGGAGCTCAATGTCCAGTATGAGGTCACCTCTCCCATGTGGCCAGCTGACAGTGACCTGCAGTACAGATACTGGCCCGGACTTCCAGCTGCTCTGAGCCTGCCTTCCTCCTGTGGGTGGCCACCTCCAGCAGTCCTTCCTGAGATGCTTAGGGGGATGAGATAGGAAGGGCTTTACCATCCGTGAAGCCACTAACATCCATACACACGCCTTGCCGTATATAACTGTCCCACCCTCTCCGGGGCTTGACCTAAGGACCTTTGGGAACAGCCGCAGTGGGTGACTCCCCAGCTTCTGGCTGGATCCCGGTAAACCCAATCAAGGATGCAGGACCACAGACCCCTCCGTCTGGCTAGACTGCAGCCAAAGGTGGTGCAAGGGCACTGGGCTTAGCGTCTAGTGGACTTTGCTTACTGCCTCACATGGGCTCATCACTCTGAGCCTCAGTTTCCCCACCTATAAGCAGAGCTAACAGACTTCCTCTCTTACCAGGTTGTTACCAGATGATGCATTTGGAAGAAACAATAAACTCCAGTACTGCACCAAATCTGTAATTCTTGATGTTTAATTGTCAAAAGAATATCTACTAAGGAAGCTTATTGTAAGAATTAAATTAGAAACCAATTGCACTTCTCCCCCTACCAGACTTGGGTGCAAATAAGGTCACATTTCTTTAAATGTTCAAAGGTAAGAGGCACAGGCATCTTCCTGGCAACACCCGGTCTGGTGATCCCCGGACCACACCCCTGCGTGTGCCCCTGAGCCCAGCCTGCTGGCCGCGGCCCCTCCAGCTCCCCCTGCTGCCATGGAGACCACAGAGGTCAGGGGTCTCTGCTGAAACCGCAGCTGGACCCCACCCCCCCGAGGGGGTCAACCCCGGGACAGAGGAGTGCCAGAGCCAAGATGGAAATGGGGGGCCACCGTTCTCCACACTGAGCCCTTGCAGTCTGCATTTGTACCAGGGCCTCTTACACACTCAGGGGGAGGAGAGATTCCAGAATCAGCTCTCACTTCCACACCAACTGCCCTTGCCACCCCATGCCCCCGCTCCAAGCAAGCATCCTCCGGGAGTTCTTTTTGCCCTTTCCTGCCACAGACCCTGCTCGGCGCCCCGGCACTCCTCAGCCGCTCTACCAATGTCAAGTTCCGGAGAGAGGGAGTCAGAGTCTCCTTCCTTTATCTTCCAGAGGCCCTGTGCTCTTCAGACGATGGGGCTACTGACCCCAGCAACCCGGCAGCCTCCTAACAGTGAGGGAGGGGCTTCTAGAACGTCATCTGCATACAGAGCCAGACAGAGCAGGACCTTCTAGTGACTCCTTCCCCAAGTGCAAGCACCAGGCCTTCCAGATGACCCAGACTAACACACAACAGACGTCCTCACCCTCGGAAACCGCAGCCAGAGGCCAGTATCACAACTTTCTGCCTCGACCCTACCGCAGGACAGAAGCGTGATCTATCCCCACTGGGTACCCTACTCCGTGGCATCTGTGGAACACCTGCCGGGCACCATACACTTGTATTTAGTCCTCAAAACAACACCGGTGTGTGCTCTCGAACCTCCATGCTACACATCAGAGAAGGGAGGTGCTGGGAGAAATGACCACACAAGGTCACCCAGCAGGGCTGAGGGTTGGACCTGGCCTCTCTGGCTGAAAGACCAACTCTTTCTAGAACACCTTTTCTCCTCAGGTGCATGTGGGAAGCACCTGGCATGGAGCCAGCACATGGAAGGACCTCAATAAGAACGTGTCCCTTGGTTTGCGCCACCATGGAGCCACAAGGCTAGAATTAGGGCCAGTTGAGGCGACAACTTCCAGGGGTCCATGAGTAGCCAGAGCAAAGCCAAGCCATGACCTGAGGACCCAGCATCCACAGGAGCCTGTCTGATGTGGCATCCGGGGGCTGCCGGGACCCCTAAACTTCTCAAGTTGCGCGCTCATCCCCACACTGCCTGGCCCAGCACTCTCCAGGTATGAACCACATGCCTGCACATTTGCTGGGGAGACTCAAAGCTCTTCTGGAGAAAATAAGTAGTGTTAGCTCAGCACTCCTGTGCTGCCATGGGGTTGGCCAGGTCTGGCATTTCAGATTTCAGGCTGGCGTGCCAGGCTTTGCCCCCTCCCCCAAACCTGCAACCCTCTCCCTGATTTGAGGGCTGGGACCCCACTGCTGGCCTGGACCCCAAATTATTTCTTATAGCAAATGGCCCTCATTCCCATATCCCCAAATTTCTACCCTGGGACCCCTCATTAGATAGTTTGGCTTTGGCTGGTCTTGGATGTGACACCTGCCAAAGACGGACGACTGGATTTCTGATGACCCAAGATATCTGACAGTTGAGAGGAAGGCATGTTAACTACCTCCCGTTCTAGATGCTTCTGTAAAAGCACCAGCTAGGGTCAGAAAACCTCAGCCCCCTGCCTATCGGCTTTCACACTGTTATAATCTAATACTATGCCTTTCTTCTTTATTAGAAAGTTGAATGAATCACCCATGTGAACAGCATCTCAGCGTCTTTTATAAAGATGTTATTGGAAATAGCCAAAGGCCCTGGAAAAACAACCCAGAATTAATTACTCCTTGTGCTTGGTTTCAGGCATATCTTACACCTGTAACTCCTTATAACTTTTGTAAACCCTTTCACTTAATCTATTTCTCTTCCCCTCTCTCCCTCTCACTCTCCACCCCTCTCCGCATCTTCTCTCCATGTAGAAGCAGGGCAGACATTATTATTAGTCCCACTTTATAGATGATAAAACTAAGGTGTGGAAAAGTTAAATGAGTAATTCAATGTCCTCCAGCACTGAATCTCAGAGATGGCATCCGTGCGGACTGCAGAGCTCGTCCCAATCAGCCACCCTGCCCTCTAAGCTAAAAGAATTGTCTTAAGCCTAAAGGGAAATGCGTCTCATCACACAGGGATACCAGAATGTTTCTCTCTTGCCTTCAAATCCAGCATTCAATTGAAGCAATCCGTTCCTCACAGATACCTGATAACATCTTCTCCCTCTGCACCACTTAGAGGCTCGGTTGTGATTTTATCCGAAATTGTTATATTTTACATTGTGTTTAGCACCATTCATGCAGGAAACATTTGCTAAGCACTTACAATGTGCCAGGGGCCATGCTAGGTGCTTGGACACAGACCCCTTCATCCAGGCACAGATATTACCGAGTGCCTGCAGGCTCTGTGCTGGGCACTGGGATGTGGCAGGTGCCAAACAGATGACATGCCTGTCCTCACGGGCTGGCCCAGCTCGCAGCCAGGTGAGGAGATGGACAATAGCCAGCAGTGACGAACTGCGCTATGAGGACCTCACCAGGGACAAGAGCCTGGCTCCAAGGGCCGGGGAAGTTCACCACTGAGCTCTCAGTGGTGAATCCTCCTAGGAATGAATGGGGTCAGAAACAACAGAGAAAACCCATTCAGTGAAACTCACACACATATCACACACTTTTTCATTGGCCTTGAACATATGGTCCCGCACCAAATGTGACTACATAGCATGTCACAGGTTCATATACATTGTAAGAAAATGACAGTAAAATTGAGTGGGCGCCTGCTGCATGTGTCCTGTGTGCTCAGCGATTTACGTGAACGTTCTACATCAACCTTCAAAATAACCCCCTGAGACAGTGGCATCCCCATTGCACAGATGATGGTCCGAGGCCCGGGGGAGCAGCACCAGCACACGCACACACATCATCTGCTTCCAAACGTTCCGGTCTTTCCGCAGTGCCCAGCCGACTCCCCGACACAGCACAGGCCTCGGAAAACATACAGAAAGACATTCTAAGCATGCAGCACAACCCCAGGAATCCTCACGCACTCATCCATTCATTGCACAGATACTTCCTGAGGACTGACAAGGTTCCAGAAACCACTAGGCACTACAGTGAGCCAAAACAGGGCTATTCTCCCCACTTATGGACTTTATGGTCCCCTGGAGGAACAGGGAGATGGACAGTAATCAAACAGTCCAACAAACGTAAAATTACCACCGTGGTAGCCACTAGAAAGGAAAGACTTGTGGTTCTCGGAGAAAACAGGGCAGGGGATTGATTCTTCTCAATCAGGGAGAATAGAGAAAGCCTCCTTGAGTTGCTATCTGAAAGATGAAGAGAGGTGGCAAAAGCATTCCAGACAGTGGAATGGCTTGTGCAAAGCCCCTGTGTGGGCCTGGGATTGGGGGGGAGGGCACAGTCACCTGAGAAACTGAAAGCACACATATCTAGGCCCAGAGTGAGAAGGGACAGCGTGCAGCACCAAAGCTGGGGCGCGGCCGGGCCAGACTCTGCAGGGCCTCCGAGGCCACAGAAGTTTTGATCCTACCCCCAGGACAAGAGTGCATCCCTGCAGGGTATCAAGCAGGGAGGCCACCTGCTCAGAGTGCTTGGTCAGTGGTCCTAACTGGCCTCTGCACCTGGGGGACAGCCCCTGCACCTGCCCCTGGCCTGTCCCATTGCCTTACTCATGCTGCGAGGTAATGATCCCAGGTGGCCTTGCTGCTTGCCTCTGAGGGCACGGCTGTCATGGGTTCATCTGCGCATGCCCCGCACCCAGCCCCAGGCCTGGAGCTCCAAGGGAAACAGCACTGCTGCCTTCGAGGTGATCCAGGAGAGACACACACAGACACAAACACTGACGCCCCAAGTAAACACTACAGGAGGTGACATCTCCGCAGGTGCAAGGGAAGCAGAGCGCGGATCTGTGTGAGCCAGGTGTGTAGACAGACGTGCTAGAAGTGAGGAGAGAGTACAGCGCGGGCTGTGTGTGTGTGTGTGACTGAGTGGGTGGACAAGGAAACGGGAGAGGGTGGGGCCGAGTTAAAGGGAGAGACGAGCGGCTGGGTGAAGTTCGCGAAATAAAATTAAAAAAGCATCAGCTACTGACAACACGTGCCACTTGCCTTTCTGGGAGGAAGGTAAGAAACTACAGGAAGATGCCATTCGCCGGGTGCCTACGCAGGAGACCTCGAAGTCACACCGCCCAGACTGAAATCCCAGCTCACCCCCTGGTTGGCTGCCGGGTTCGGCAAGTCATGCGACCCCGCCACGCCTCACCTGTACGTGCAGGTGTGGATGGTACCAGCCCCATCACATTGTTGAGAGGATTACATCAGCCAACGATGCAAAGCACCTGACACGGAGACCAACGCGTGCTACGCGGGATAGAGGCGAGTTACTGCTGCTGTGGTAGGCCCTTCTCCTGCGCTTGCATACACACTTGCAGAGAAATGTTTCCACTTCCTTTTCCTATTTTTATAACAAGATTAGAAGCTCTCCGAGGGCTTTCCGATGTTTCTGGGACTCACAGAGTCCAGCAAGGAGCTCAGAGACGTCAGCTGGGCCCCCAGAGGACGCCCAGAGTAGAGTGACAGGCAAGCCAATTCTCCCGTCAAAGTCAAAGGCATGAGACCCAGCCCAGCTGGGGACGGTAGCACGACGCTCTGACCGGCATGCCCTGGAGCGTGCGTCCGGGGCCCTGTCTGCCGGCTAACTCCCCGAAACGCTTCTGTGCATTCTCAGAACAGCTTCAGTGAATGGGCAGTCCTAGAAACAAAGTGATTTGGATAATATAGTGATTATTATAAGGAAGGCTGTTGCTTTCAGAATCAGTTCCCTCTGAACAAAGTCAAGTGGATCATAAGCAGAGTGTGAAAATATCATTTTCTCTCTGCCCCCTCCTGACCCCGCGCCATGAGAGCAGCAATAATGCATCACTCCACAAAATCTTCCTTTGGCTAGATTTTATCTGAATGGTGACTGGTGATGGCCTTGCCAAGTGGCAGGAGAGGGGTCTGTGTTAGCCAGCAGCTGCACAACGTGGGCACTGATGAAGACAGATGAGTCCATTTACTGAGTACACTGGATCTACCACTAATTTTCTAGATGACAATGACACTTCATCCTCCCAGCACTGGAGGCTGCTCAAAATAAGACTGGAAAAGTAGAAAACTGGCAAAAAAAATTCCCCAGTCAGCCCCCAAAAGGCGTCACCGCGTTCATGCCCTTTACTCAAGAATTCTCAGACCCCCGAGCTCAGCCCTTAACTGATTTACTCGTATTATGCATATGATTCTAACACTAATCAGCCTGGTTATCTGACTTGGGGTCCAGACGAAAACCAGATCAGGGAGATGGTCACCTCTAACAAAGAAAGTCAGCCTTGCCCAGGAGCAGGGAGTCTGGAATAAGTCTTGCTATTTAGAGGATCACAGGACACCTCTTCACTCACTATACCCCAGACCTGCTGCTAGAGCACCTGGCTCGCCCAGGCTGACGGCTTGGCTGCATTCCTGCAATTCCTACGAGGACCAGAGCCCAGTCCAGCCTCCGTCGGCTCTCATGCTCCCTGGAGGCAGGAATGGGATATGGCAACCTGATTCCTACACCCACCAACTGCTGGTTCAGAGGACTGCTCCAACAAACCAATCTGAAACCATAATAGTTCTCAGACGCTGGAAAGTATTTATGTCCTCGGTTCTGGTGTATCTTGGAAGATGCTATGTATGCTTGTCAGGGGACAGGAGAATGACATCAGCTTTGCACATAATCTGTTGGAACATCTAACAAGTAACCTTTCCCCTTTGCATTCCACAACTACAGGGACCCCGAAAGTACCAGAAAGCAGGAACCCAAATGAACAAATAAAGAGCAAGCAGGAAGCTCACCCCCCAAGGCTTGGCATTCAGAGCACCTCCTCGATTTGTTAGAACTATGCCCATTAATCCTCTTACACCCAGAGAGCTGGGTTCCAGGCTTTTAGATCTATTTGTTTGTTCAATAAATACTTATTGAGCTCCTGCTCTATGCCTGGCCCTGAGATAGCGCCTGGAGAGACCACAAGGGAGCCAGACACACTCAGGGCCTGCTCTCACAGTGCTCACGACAGGGCAGACATCCCCAAGTCTGCTACAATTAACAGAGAGAAGCAGGAACTTCCCCGTGGTCTTAACAACGAACCTAGCACTAGAGCCCAGACCGCCAACCCCATCTGGGACTCACACTCCCATGGCTTCAGCCTGACACACCTGCTTGTTCCTAGAAAGGGACAGAGAGAAAGGCATCTCACCAGCCCCATGGCACATCATTACATAAGCCTGCAGAATGAGGATAAGATTAAGGAGCAGATGAATACGGATGCTCTTTGGGTGAACCATGCCATTTAATTTTCTCACCTTCCTACAATCAAAATAAATAACCAAAAAAGTAAGCAACGGGGAGCCACCTGTATTCACAACCAAACACAGGGAATGACCAAACAGGTGCCTCCAAAAGGGGGACACGCCCCCCCCAGCATCCTCCGAGGACCCCTACCGCGATCGGCTCACACCACGTGCAGTGGTTTCTGTGTCACTGACCACCTGTTTAGACCACGAGCTCTTCAAGGGCAAGGTTTGCATCCCATCTGCCTCTGTGTCCCAGAGCCTAGAACAGAGGCTGGCAGAAAGGTCCACCGATGAGAGTGGGTCACACTCGGGCACTGAGGCAGAGGCCANCCAGCAAGAGGAGTGCAGTCAGCTGATGGCCTTTCCTACAGCTTCAACTCTGTCACCACAGCTAATTCAGCGAAGGACACAAGCTCGCAGGCAGCCCGCAGCCAGTGGCTGAGTTGCTCAGGGACTCTAGAGGCTGGTTACTTTGGTCCGACGTGGGACCCCTCTAGGGGCAGGCTTTGCTCAGAGCACCCCACTGACTGGCCCAGACTTGTTGAGCCTCTCCCGCCCACCTCTCCTTCCCCCTCCTTCCGCGTGTATCTTCCCCATCTCCTCTTGTATCTCTCATGGGCATCGCCCCCAAGAGCTCTTGCACTTCCAAATCCATCTCGGCATCTACTTCCAGAAGGACCCGGAACAAGTGTGCATGGCATCCACATGTTCTTCTACGCTTCCCACCTTCCTTTGAAGGCAGGTTGACCTGTGACTATCTCCAGCCAATGACACACCAGTAGGAATAATGTGTGTGTCACTTCCAAGGAAAGACGGTTAAAAAGCCCACGTGCCTTCCCCGTGGATTCCTCCCTACCTCCATCTCTGTGAAGCCACAGGGATGCGAGAGTCACAACACAAAAGCTGCCTGGATCCCTGCGTTCCCGCTTAGAGGAGAGCCACTCAGAAGGACCTCTGACACGCCTTGGACTTTGGGCAAGCAGTATGTACTTTTTATTATTTAAGTGACAGAGGTTTCAGGATCTGTTTGTTAATGCAGCAGGACCCCATTCAACCTGACTGACAACAGACATATATCCTATACATCTGTTTAGCACCTCTATTTTCACGGCCCTCTTACACTTCCAGCTCGCTCACTTCTCTGCTGAGACCAAAGATCTCTGCGTGAAGATGCTGGTGTTACTCTGTGTCCACAGGAGGGAAGGCTAAATGCACGAACAAGCCCCCGGTAAAGATAAAGTTAAGCTAAACTCTTAGCCCAACGCATACTAGTTTAGCACTTGCTAAACGGGCCCTCGGGTGTGGGTTCCACCCACTGCCCCCATGGGTGCCTGGCCAGGTCTGAGGAATTGGCTGGAGGCTGGCATGGCCCAGGGCACTGCCCTCACACTGGGGAAGCACCGGGGTGGTGTTGGCGGGAATACACAGGAGGCAGCTACAGCCCGGCAGCCACTCGATCCTCCGAGATGGAGTCACCTGCGTCCCCAAGGTAATGGGGGCGGGGGCAAAGAGCTAGAGGCCAGTGGGGGAGAAAGAAGGCAAGATGCTATGATACAAGGCAGAAGGGAAGATGTGCTGCTTGCATCCCCTTTCTCCAACAGCCCTCTCAGCAACGCGGTGCCAGAAAACAAGATTACAGATAACACTGCTTTACATTTACATCCTGTCGTGAGGTCCCATATCCATGATATGTATTCCTTATTACAGCCCTGTGAGGTCAGCATAGTTGTCCCCATATGGTACAGGAATAACGACAACAGTGACAATACAGCAGCAAATATTTATCGGGCACTCAGTGTACCAAGCATCAATTTGATTACTTTACCAGGGTGGTCTCATTTGTCAGCCCCATTTTATAGATGAAGAAATGGAGGCAAAGTGGCTTGCCCCAGGTCACCAGGCAGATAAGTGGTACCGATACAAACCCAGGTCTCCTGACATACTGAGGAGCACATCCAACAGATGTCAGGAGCTCAGGGAGCTGAAGGGTCTGGAGACAGAATTTGGCATTCTGTGCTCAGCCTCACCCCTGCAGAATGCTCTCTCCTTGCTCCCCTACAATGTAGTGCCTCGCTTCAGGGATTCTTGCCTGCCAGATGCACCCACCTGATCCCCCAGGGATCCCTCTCTGTTGCCCCTCCAGCCCTCCGTACCCCTCTCAGTGCTGCCCACTCCCCTCCAAGTCCCCTCACTCTGCCTCTCCACCTCCACTCAAGCCTCAGCATCTCACCCTTCAACTGCTGGAATAGCTTCCTGGCTTCTGTGTCTCTAGGCTCATCTATCTACCATCTCGGCTCTGCATTCCCACTGGCCCTGATCATGTCACATCCATGTTCGAAACTACCACCCCACATGGCACCTCACAGTTCCAGAATAAAGTCCAGCTCCTTGACACATTATTCAAGGCCTTCCACACCCAACACGAGGCTACCTATCCCTTCACAAGCCCACCACTCGGGAAAACATAACAAGTCAGTGCTCCCCAAACACACCTCACACTTTGTCACTTCCATCCTTTGATCTTGGGGATCCCTCCTGGGATCCAACCTCCATTTCTCTGTGCATCCCGGCTTCCCTGTGTCAACATTAGATTTGCCCTTCCAGCCCCACCTTGACTTCTCCTCCTCCAGGAAGCCTCTCTTGACCTACATGTGATCTTCCCTTTCTCTTAATCCCCTTCGCATCTCTGGTTTCTTTCTTGATGTAGCGTTTGCCACGTGCCTGACTTTGTGGATATCTGTGATCAGAGCCCCGTCGCATCCACACCTTTCACAGCCTCTGATGTCCTTCAAGGAATCACTTCTTCTCCACTCCCCACCCATGTGGTTGGGCAGGTCTGACCTCACTGCCCTCCCCCTCCAGGAAAGCCTGGCTGATGTCCCAGACCCATCAGTGTCACGTGATTGGTTCAGGGATGGACACATGACCCAATTCAAGCCAATGAGAGCCGAGTTGGGGACTTTTGCTGAAACATTTGGGAAAGAAACCCTGGAGTTTCTAAACTGGGAGCGTGTAAATTTGCAGCTGGTAGGGGCCATCTGTGCCACCACAGATGTATAGGTAGAGGCTGCCTTAGAGTGAAGGCAAACACGAGGAAATCAGAGTGAAGGGACAGAGAGAGAGAAACATTCTTTAAAAATATCATTTCAGTCCCTGGATTCAACCATGCCTGAATACAGCCCACTCCAGGATGTTTCAGTCATATGAACCAGTTAACATGGGGTTTCTATCACTTGCAATGAATCCTAAGCATTTCACCTCCTAAGGGCTGGGTACCATGCTGGGTAGTGGGGCTATAACCACAGAGAAGAGATAGTCTAATCCTAAAAGGGTTCATTTTCTATCCTTTTATTTCTAAAAACAACTGTGTTGAAATATAATACATATATCATAACATTTATTCTTTTAAAATGTATGCTCTCTGGTTTCTGAATATTCATATACCTGTCATTACCATGATCCCTTTCTGTCTTACCGTGAAAATGACAAATATGTACTTGCCCTGTTCTCCCCTATGCACCGGCTCCTCTCTTGAACCCAGGGCTGGGCTTTACCCCCTTCTGAGCCACCAGCAACCGCAGCAGGTGCTCAACTAATGCCTGTAGAGTTGGACTCTGTGGATATCCTTGAAAAGCTCAGCCTCCATCCAACAGATGTTTGGCCCCTTTCTAAAGCACAATGAATGAGACCATGGATTTGGCAAAGCCACTCAAGAAAAGGACATGCTCACCTATCACCAGGTTTTCTCTGGATTTTCGAAGCTGGATCCCTGCATCGCGGTAGACTTCCTGAGAGGTGCACACCTAGACTGTGCTCCTTTGGCTCCCTGAATTTTTCCTAAGTTTACTACAGAATTATTTAAAATAGTAACAAGTGGAAAAACATATAAATTCAACCATAGAGGAATGACTTAACATTTATGGTGCACCCATAGGACAGACTAGCATAGAGCCACTAAAAAGCCATCTTTGCAACTGAGGAAATGGGAAAGTACCCATAATATAATGTTACTTTAATGAAACAAAATATAAAAGTACACATAGAGCAAGATCTCAAGTACATAAAATAGTAAAACCTGGCGACTAGAAGAGACTAACACTAATTATTAGGTGTAATTATCTTTGATAGGTGGATTATGGGCAATTACTATTTTTTGTCATGCTCCTCTCTAATTTTCAATTTTCCTAAAATGCACATTACTTTAATCAAAGTAGAAAAGCCAACACTATTTCTTAACTCATTCCTTGGTTATTATTTAATTAACGTAGCTACCAAAGAATGAGAAACAAATGCCTGAAGAACATTCTGAACTTCCTGCATAGCTATTTTTTTAAAAGACGATGTCCTGCAGAATCTTTTAACCAAACATGTAAGTAATGTAATCCACTATTTTTACCTTTTTACTTTGACTGCCAGGAAGCTCAGAACTAAAATTTAATAATCAAAATTGCAGTAACCCAGGTTCTTGGTATAGTAATGTCCATGCTTCCCAATGGTATCTGCTGCTTCCTTTTGTTTGCACATTCAGTTGTCTTGCTTGTGTTTTTATACACTCAACTCTACTTTGGAATACATAAAAAAATATTTGCTGATATGATTTTATCTACAGCAAAGAAAAGAGGTCCTAACACGCAGATGCACCCTTGGAATGTTTCAGTTTTACAAACACAAGGTCACTGAGTGGGGTTTTGAATATTCTACTGCTATGCTATTTACAGGAAGAGTCAATCTACAGAGATCCATGCAGGAGGCTCCTTTATTGAGACAGGCTCTCCCAGTGATCAGATTCACCCAATACTTGGTAAATCTCCATCTCTTTGAAGGCTGTGTGGACAAAAGTCCATCCTGGCTGCCCACAGTCTCTGGCCATTGACAACAGCCAATGTCGCAGAGCCAGCCAAAATCCATTCATCACCTCCATCTTGTGTTCAAATCTACAGACAAGTGACACAGCCAGAAAATGATGAGGGAATATACAAACCCGCCAAGACGCCCATCTGAATAAAACAGACCCCGGACACTCTAACATGGGCCCCAGACATCCTTCGGATCACTGTGGATTTTGCTGCAATTACCCACACTGATCACCCCTTTTACTTCAGCTCAGCAAGCAAGTACCTGTACTTGAAGATGGGCCACTTGAAAAAAAACAAGCATTATATCACCTGGGTGTTCTCGCAAACATGACACCTCATGGCAGGAGATGACACACATGTTTGCTTGCAAGCCAGAATTCTTTTTTTCTGGTGATCACTTCACTGACCCTTCACGAGACTTCCAAAGTGAGAAAAACAAAACATACAGTCTGAGTTTTTAGTTTTGGCCATCTCATCACAACTAAAGTAGCGACGTTTGACTTGTGGGTTCACGCCAGAAGAAAACGAAGGAAGGGAGGCAGGAAACACTTTTTTTGTTGTTGTTGTTGCTTACAGCATGCCAGACAGAGCCCTGGCTGCTGGGCCTGCCAGCTCAAGGCATTTCTTCACCGGCCTGTCCTCAACCCCCCAGCATCACATCACCACCCTACAGAGTACGTGTAACAGCCCCCACTTTTCCAGATGTGAGAATCTAGGCTTACACAGATTCAACACCCCACTCAAGGTCACCCAGCCGGGAGATAACGGGTGTCTGACTGGAACCCAGATCCGACCCACCCCAAAGTCGGTGCTCTGAGATTACCCCGTGCCCCCTTCCCACAGCCTCCTGCATCTTCCCACCAACTAAGGAGCTCCATTCTCTCGACTTTGGGCCCTCTCATTCAGAAAGTCATCAAGATGCACTTGAAAAATAAATGTAAAAGCTTCAACCCGCACCCTGAAACCAAGCACCCATCCCTTTGCTGCCACAAACAAGCTAATGTGAAATCTCTTTCAGGGAAGCTTTCCGAAGGGACTAAATTGATGATGAAAACATTATGCAGCTGACAATACTTAGCAATGATGCAAGCACGGCTGCCCTATCTACAAATGCCTCTGTCTCCACGAGCCGGCTCTCTCCTGTCCCTTCTGAAAGAATACGTATGGAAGCAACGGAGAAGCAGTAGGGAGAGGCATGCCTCCTTATAATTGCATTGCCCTGCCCATTTATGCGTGCCAGACAAGTGCCCCAGAGAACTTGAAATGTTAGGGCAAAGACGAGGGCGATGGGAATGTCATTCAGAAATTATTCCACACAGGGTTAGCTCTGCTCAGCCACCTAGCTTGCCTCCTCCCGGGGCAGAGGAAGCCTCTCCGCTTGCAGCAACCTGCGCGCACCACCACCAATTGCCACCCGTTCCGTTCCTTCACCTTTTATTTACAGCGCAGAGCAGGCTGGTTCAA
>NW_027528859.1:1678494-1679976 GCF_008692635.1 Crocuta crocuta | reverse complement strand
AATAATATGCAATCCGGAATTTCTGCTCTTTCTCAGGGGACAAAAAAAAAAGGGTCAGACAGGAACGAAGTGGAGCCCAGGCTGCATGGTCAGCGAGGCAGCGTGAACCTCCTCACTAAAGGGTCTGCACCTGCGCTGGAGCAGAAGCTCCCGGGAAGCTCCGGGAAGCCAGGGTCAAGCTCAGCGCCTGGCCAGGCTCGCTCGGCGCGGTGTTGAAGGCGCCAACAGAGCGCACTGCACAGGAAATCACTGCCCCCTTCAGGCCGCGTCTCAGACGCGGCGGCCGGAGCGTTAGGGGCTCCCTCAGTCCGGAAAAACTCGCAAACCAGACCTCGCGCGGCGGGCGATCGCTCCTCCAGGCCCCCTCGGCGCACGCCGGGAGCCTTTAAGCGAAGGTCCGCGCCGGGGCTTCAGCCAGCACCCGAGCTGCGAGCGTGAGGAGGGGGCTTGGGATGCGAAGCTCTGGGCTCTGCGGCTCTCCTCGGAGGAGGCCGGGAGGGCCAGCCCGCTGATGCGCTCCAAGTCCGTGCTTCAAGTCTGCGCCCGGAGAAACTGCGCCTGCAGCCGCAAGGCCAACAGCAGCGGCGCCGCCGGACACCCCCGCTTCCTCCGCAGCGAGACCTGCTCAGGGCACTCTCGGAGCAACTAAACCGAGGGGGAGTCTCCCCATTAAACCGCTCCGGCTGCAGGCAGCGCCGGGCACATTCAGGCAGCAGCCTTCCAGAGCCAGCGGCCCGACACCTGCTCGCGCGGTGCGGGCTCCGAGCCGCCAGCGCGCACCAACGCGCCCAGCCCTCCGGCGCGCTCTGGCCCTTCGGGTCCCGGAGCCCTCCAGACCTCAAAGCGCCGCCGGGCTCTCCTGGGGGCCCGTGAGCAGGCCATGGCCTCTCTAGCCCCGGGTGGCCCAGTTTGCGGTCAATGAGCCTGTTCCTCCCACCCGGCAGTCCACAGCCCCACCAGCGGGACATGGACAGGGGCAACCACTGCAGGCCTTTCAGAGGGTCCAGTCCCCACGTTCGACACTGCTTCTCTGGTCAAAGGAAACCCTAGTCTTCTATCCACCTCCCCCCACCAACACATACATAGACACATATAATCCCAGAGGGGAGAGAAGCTCAGCAAATCTTGGTGCCAGGTGTGCCAGCCAAGCCCAGAGGGACCTCGGAGCGAGCACTAAGCACCAGCCCGCGGTGCCCTCGGCAGGCACGGGTGGCTCAATCAGGGCTCTGCCCAAGGGCCGGAGCTCCCCTCGGTTGGGCACTCCCTCACCCACCGTCCCCCACAGCCCCGACGGCGCGTGCGGCCGGACACTCACCGCGGTGTCGTAGAGCCGCAGGTCGAGGAAGTAGGGGCGCAGGAGCGACTCGTTGCGGATCTGCTCTATGGCCAGTTCCACGGCGGGAAGCACGCCGCGCCCGATGCTGCCCTTGGCCACCTCCTTGGTGAGCGGCATGAGGCCCATGATGGAGAGCGGCGGGCTGC
>NW_027528859.1:1653310-1678269 GCF_008692635.1 Crocuta crocuta | reverse complement strand
GGACGGGGCCGGGCCGGGCGCGCCGGGGGAGGGGGAGGCGCTGGCGCAGGGGCGGCCGCGGGGAGGGCCGCCTTCCCAGCACACGCACACGCGCCCCTGGCCCTTCGCCGCGCGGGCTGCCGATGTCCGCGGACCGCGGGGGACCTGAGTGCCCGGGGACAGGGGTTGGGGGAACGTGGACTGCGTGCTGGTACACGCAGTGGCCGCCGCCGCTCCGCCGAGCGCTTCCTGCACGGTGATTTGGGACTGCTGCTTGGAGGTCTGGCTGGGAAGGTCTGGGCTGCCTGCGCGCCACGGAGGCGTCCTAGAGCCACCTGAAGCCTTATGCTCTTCTGTTCCGCGCGGGCGTCCGAGGAGGCCCTAAGCGAGCCCGAAGGGGCGGCCAAAGATGCCAGCGGCGCTCGAACATCCCTCGGTGCTAAGGTGTCGGCGCCTAAGGCCTTGACTGAGAGTCCCCCACTTTCCCCACCAGACTGAGAAGCCGTCCTCTGCCAACCTCAGAAGAAACCAGGGTGGTCACCTTGCGTGTGCTACCGCCCCCTCCAGGCATTTGACCTCCCCGCGTCCCCACTCCCCAAGGGCTCCGCCCTACAATTCTCCCTCCCTCTGGGTGGGATCACGGCCCAGAGCACATCCGTGCTCCCCTCGACTTGGCCCTCTCGGCTGGGTCGCACTGAAGGCATTGGCTAACCTTAGGCAAGGCAGTCTTGTGATCTGACTTAGCCCCTCCGTGCTTAAAGAATAGGAATTGTAGGTCAGTAAAATATAAAATCCCAAAGGTGATTAATGAGGGGGAAACAGTAGGACATCAAATGAGAAAACATCCTTGTGCTTGAACCAGCCATTGTGGACCGTATCAATGACCTTGTAACAAGGTTGGCAGTTTACCCTTCACTGAACATTTTCTACATGCCTTATAATGTAATCCTCACAACAGCTCAATGAAGTAAGTACTGTATTTATCATCCTTGCTTTACAGGTGGATACACTGAGGCTCAGAGAGGTTCCACAGCTTGTCCAAGTACACAGAGCTACCAAGGTAGGACCGGACCCCAGAGCCAGCAGACCTCTACCTAGTGCAGTGGGAGCCAGGATGAGGAACAACTTCCCCTGTGGGAGGGCACTGCCCTGACTTCCCATTGTTCTGAACCTCAGTTCCCTTGGGTATGTGGTGAAGGAGTTGGACCAGATGATGTCCACAGCCTTCCTCTTCTGGGGTGAGGTAGGGACAGCCCTGAATCACAGGCTAGGTTATCAGGAAGTATGAGGACAGAGAAGAGAGTCTGAGCCCAGCTCCTGGAGAGTACCTTGGACAGCTCTGGGAAACCCAGGCCAAGTTCTCTCTGTCCCAAGTCCTCTTTCGAGGCTTCTGCAGACATCACTCTTGAGCTCACTTAGCTGGAGGGTTTGCGTGGGCAGAGTCCACTGAAGCATCTCTACCAACAAAACCAGAGAAGGTCCAGAGGACAGGTAATCTCGCTTAGCCAGTGCCTAACGTGACATCACAGATAACCTCCTGGTCACAGGTCCTGGGCATCTGCCCTTCCTCAACTTCTAAGGTTTTTGAAGGAGCATTTTCCCTTTTTTCCTCCCCCCCCCCCTTAGTCATTTGTGTTTTCCTTGTAAGCCGTGCCACTGACACTTACATCTGGGAATAAGTTGAAAACTGGGATAACTGCTTGACATTTACTAAGTGGTTGAAGGGCCTGCCTGGCAACCTGCCTTTCAGCCCCTCTGTCTCCACTTATGGGGTGACCTGGCTCCAAGACATATGGCTGGGACCAGCCCTGACCTGAAGATCACCGGCCTCGACTCTCTCCATCGGCCTGGCTCCAGGCCAGGCTCTGATCTCATGCTCACTTCTAGGCACCCCTTTGGTTCCCAGATCCTACCCTGGACTGTGTTTCAGTTTGGACAACTGGATTCCTGGCATGCTTCCAAGGCCTGAGTTTCTGCCTCGGTCACCAGCCTCGAGTCAATATCCCCCTACAGCTGGAGTCCAGCCTCTTGCTTTATAATAATCACACATTCCTTCAACAAATGTTTTACAGCATCTACTATGTGCTGGGCCATGTCCTAGGAGCTGGGGAGACAAAGATAAACAAGCCAAACTAAAATCCCTGCTCCCATAAAATTTACATTCTAGTGGAGAGAGAGAGAGAGAGAGAGAAACAATAAACAGAAATAGTAAGGAGATATCTTAGCATGTCAGCTTGTGAAAAGTGCTATGGAGAACAAATGAAGCAGGAAAGAAGGTTGAGACTGACAGAGTGTGGCTGCAATTTGAAATAGGAGGTCACAGAAGGACATACTGAGGTGACTCTTCAGCAAAGACCTCAAAGAGGTAAGTAAGCAAGACATGCAAATAGTGTTCCAGGTGGAGGAACAGCAAGGGCAGAGGCTCCGAGACGGGAGTGTGCCCGGCATGTTCAAGGAACAGTCAGGAAGCCGGTGTGGCTGGAGCAGAGTGAGCAACAGGAAAACTGGTAGCACTCAAGGTCAAAGGCAGGCGGGACCAGGTAAGACCGATTCCACCTGATGAACTGGGGAGCCACTGGAGGGTACTGAGTGGAACAGTGACATGATCTGATGTGTTTGAACAGGATCAATCTGGCTGCCAAGTGAAGAATCCTTGATAAGGGAGGGAAGGTGGAAAAGGTAGAAGCAAGGAGATCAGCTAGGAGGCTGCACACGGTGGCAGGAACCAGGGTACAAACAGAAGAGACGATGAGAAGCCGCTAGGTTAATAATTGTTCTTATTATATTCTCAAAAATTTTTTAACGCTTATTTATTTTTGAGAGACACAGAGAGACAGAGCATGAGCGGGGGAGGGACAGAGAGAGGGGAGACACAGAATCTGAAGCAGGCTCTGAGCTATCAGCACAGAGCCGACTCGGCGTTCAAACCCACAAACTGCCAGATCATGACCTGAGCCAATGTCAGACACTTAACCAACTGAGCCACCCACGTGCCCCTTGCTCTTCTCATGATTAATGGGAATAATATGCATCAGCAGATGCCAAGTCCTAGGACTGTGGTAAACACTGATGTACAGGCTCATCTACCTTACGAGGGACTTAGCAGAGACTTAAGAAAGCGTCAGCCCTGTTCTATATGGCTTAAATTCTCGTCTTAGCAATCCTTTCTCCCAAGCCCTCTCCCTCCACATAAGAACCAGAAGCCAGTGTCCAAACCCTGGCTCAGAGGTTGGGGCTGCTCTGAAAGATGATGCCCGTTCCCTTTCAGAGGAGGTTGGAGGCTCCATGGTCCATCTGGCTGCCTTTGAGCAGGATCCTGACAGGGAGGCTTCCCTCTGCTGTCCGTCCTTTTTCCAGGCAGGGCTGGACACCCCTTGCCACGCTGGTGCCAGCGGCTGGGATCTGCCATGTGGCAGCTGTCTCCTCCCAGGAACTGGCTCCAGTTTCCAGCACTGACCTGTCATCCATGCCTGCCTCTGCTCTGGCTCCAACAACACAGAGTTCTTCTTTCACTTTTTTCTTAAAACAAAAACAGAAAAAAAAAACAAAACAAACAAACCATAAGTCATCTTACAAACATCTTCCATGTATTTCTTTCCCCACATATTTCTTATTTGTGTTTACATTGAAATGTTTCTTTCAATCAAGTAGCTCATCTGGGTTTTTTTTGTTTAAATACCTTGTTTGTTTTCATTCCTTTTTTTAATGGATAAGTTATGAATGATGGCTCCAAAAAAGATTAGCTGAATGAATCTAAGTTGCTTTTCCCTTTTCACAAGACATGTTTTTTTAAACCATAAAACTGGGTTTCAAACCATCAAATGTGGTCTGGTGACACAGTTCGAGTAATAATAATAGCTACCGCTTATTAAACACCTACCTACTCTGTGCCAGACACCTTGGTATGCACCATCTTAATCCTCACAACTGTCTGAAAAATAGGTGTTAGGATCCCAGTTTTGCAAATTACAAGACTGAAGTCCAGATGGATTAAATAACATGCCTAATGATACTTGGCAGAGACAATGACAGAGCCCAAACCCGGGCTGTCTGACCCCAAACTCCTGCACATTTCTCTACTCCACATGCCTCTCCTTGAAGTCATACCCTTCTATGACTGAGGAATTAATAGTCTTAAAGAAGTAGAGAATGTTCCTGAGGGTCAACACCAGAAAAGTTTAAAATGACTTTCGCCACCAAAACGGAGATGAAGCTGGCCTTCCTCCTGAGTTATCAGAGGAGAGCATCTGGCTGGGGAGTCTCTGACGAAACCCTTCAGGAGGTAATGCCGAGCCGGGGGTAGACCAGTAGAGCCTGGAGCCACTCCTTCTGCCCATGTTCTTTGTCAGTGTGACGAAAGTGGAAGGATGGGGGAGTCACCTTGCTCCATACCGGCTGGGCAAGCTCCAAGCAGACATAAGCAGGAAATTTGGCTCATAACTGAGAAATCTCCAGAAGGACACAGACTGGCAAGGAGGCCAAAAGCCCCTCCCCCCCCTCATTTACAGGTTTCACAAACAATAAGATCCTTTACAAAGCGGGCTATCAGTGAACAAGAGGCCCAGTTTAGGAACAGAGCTTTGGACAGATGGGTAAGTCTCTGGTCTAACCATTCACCAAACTGTAGGAAGCAGACAGTCCTGGGCTCAAAGTCTGGTTTACCAGTCATTAGCGGTGCAACCGTGGGTGAGTCACTCACTCTCCGTTTCCTCATCTGTAAAGTGAAGATAAACAATTCCTCTTTCACAGCAAGTTTATTGCGAAGATTAAATAATTACAATGGCGAATATATTTCAGGTGCTCACGTGTGCCAGGCACTGTTCTAAGCACTTTTCATATCACTAATTCCCTTAGTAAGTAGGGTAATGCATACGTGCATTTAAGGTACTTAACATAGCACTAAGCTCTTACTAGGCATGCGACTAATAACTGTAATAGTAATAATACCACCAGAAATGGCAAGATCAGTGCCTCCTGAGGCTCCCACTCCATTATTTGGTCACTGGCAGTTTTGTGCATTGTTTCTTAGGCTCCACCAAAGTCAGCCTTCCAGTAGCACTCACTCTGGATCCCGGTGGGACTCACTACTGGAGTCCGTGTCTCCCTCACCCGTGGCATCCTTCACCAAAGACAGTTCATAGGCAACGCTGCATACCACCGCCAACCAAGTCCCCTCTTCCTCAGGAGGAATGTCCCCAGATTCCTCAACTCTCCCTGGCCACTCATCTGCTCCTGGCTTTTTTCAAGGGTGATGTCCAGAACCGATCACAAGCCTTCCATGTGGACCAAGAAGCACATAGAATAGCAGGGCCATCCCTCTGTGTTCAGGCCTCTGGGCCGCTGTCCTTGCAATCTGGGGTCACCTGCATTTTGCCGGTAGCCACATCACACTGTGGTCCTCTGAGAGGCCAGGTTTGCTTTCTGTGGACCTGTAGTGCTGTTTCAAATGAACAACAGGCCAGATCTCTCTGAGCCTACTGACCAGCAGTTTAACTCGGGGGTCTGTGAATGGGGCGGAAACATTTCACCCATGATTATGTCCCCGTGTTCCAGCCTATTGAGGGCATCCAGATTAGTAACCACAAGCACAGGGAGTGTGGCTGAACCCATATCCATGGTTGGTGGTGAACCCACATCCATGCCTAGGGACCACCTCTCTCTGTGTGACCACCCAGCATGTGTACAACCGGGACTTCTAGAAAGCCCCTGAGGGTCCACACCCAAATCCCATATTGCTGACCTCACCCTTTTAGCCTCTCAGGACTCCCAGACTCTGTTGTGTCCCCCACTCCCTGCCCTTCTTTTCACTCATCTCCCAAAATATCCTTAGGTGCTCTGGCTGGATCCCATCCACAGTGCCCTGCCCTGCCCTCACAGGTACATGGGCCTGGAGACATGGGCTCGTTGAAGGCACTAGATGCGCTCTGGGATTCTCCTCATCTCTCCTTTCCCTCATAATTATGCTCCCCCCACTATTTCTGTTAGCTGGTCATTCTCCACCAAAACATCTGGTGTGCCTCTGTCATAGGTCTGGAGGTGAGAAAGTTCTTCATTCTTCTCCCCATCTGCCCACACTCACTCCAAGTACACGGTGCAAACCTCTTGAGTGGGCTGTGACGCATTCTGGCATTGAGTGCCGGCGTGTTCCCACAGCTTCCTCCGTTCTAGACCCTCACTTCCAGTTTCTCTCTGTGTCCCTAACTTGGGGTGGGGAGAGGGGGTTCATTGCATCAAACCACAACATACAGACAGAAAGTACACAAATCTTAATGCATAAGTCAGTCAGTTTTCATAAAGTGATCACACCGATGTAAACAGCACCAAGAACCTGAACATGAGCAGCACCCAAATGCCCCGGCTGGGGCTCTGCCAGTCACTGTCCTCCCTCAGGGTAACCAGCATCCTGACCGCTAACACTGTAGACTGGTTTTGGCCTTTCCTCGGTCTTGGTATCAATGGACTCACCCCGTGTCCTCTTTTGTGTCTGGCTTCTCTCACTCAACATTGTGTTTGTGAGCTTCATCCATATTGTTGTGTGTCATTGTGGCTCTTTTAGTCTCATAGCCTTGTGGTTGCCTTCGCCCTTGACAATCTGACTTGATCTTGTGAATCCATGTGCAGCCCCTTGATTTTCTCTCCACGTGCCCCCAGCTGGGCCAGCTGCAAGTCTCACCTGTATTCCCACCTCTGGTCTCACCCTTCAATCTACCCTTCATTTACCCCCTCTCCGCAGCTTGGCTCCAAGCATGCCTTCCCAGCACAAAACATTCTATGGCTCCCTGTCACCTAAGGGGCACTAACGCCCAAGACTGGGGCTACAGGCTGCTGACAATCTGGCTTCAGCGGCCACAGCTTCAGCAACCAGCTCTACCTCCCACATCTTCTATATTCTAACTACTCAGAATGTATTGGCAGGTCCATAACCAAGCCTGCCCTTTTTCTGCCTCCACAACTTTGCTTGTGCTATTCCTTCAACTTGAATGTTCTTGCCACTCTTCCTCCCATGAGTGAAATCGTTCATGACCCAGATCAAATGTCACATCCCTGGGATGCCTCCTCTAGTCACCCAGCAGAAGTAATTGCTACCTTCTCCCAGCTCCCGTGGTGGGGCTTGGCTCATGCTGAGAGGTATCACCTATCACTTCTTTAAAAGTTCATTACCGCATCTCACCCATTCTGAGACACACATTTGTATTCGTCTCTAGCATCAGGATGCACCTCCCCACTGATGGTATCTTATAATTGGCAGTATTTTTTTCTCAGTGATACATAAAATAATGGTGTCTTAGATTGGATGAAATACAGTTTTTCATTTTTCATCTCAGCACATTCTAGAAAGAGTCTCTGACACCACACTGCGTTGTAGTTAGTCTACATCTGTGTTCTTTCCCACATGTGAGACCGCAGGCACACAAATGCACACAACATGGGTTTGTTAAATGAATAGGTGTGCATTATTCATTATTGCCCGAACACCTTCTACATGCATTTCTACAATGGGGAGAGGAGGTAGTGTGGGGAAGTCCTCTCAGTGAGGCTCTTCATGAGGTTTGTCACAAACGGCAGGGTACTGAGGGCCAGGTGACAGCGGGGGAATCTCACTTCGCTGGCACTGGAACAGCTTGGGAGGGGGGAAAGCTACATACGATTAATTTAATGCCAAATCCTTGATCAGCAAAGCCAGCTTCAATTGTAACAACCTTCCTATCGGGAAAATATGATTTGCTCTTCAAGGATCTTATTTACGGCCTGGTTTTCAGGAGCACGCTGAGACAGGAAGCTGTACATCCTATCTTGCCAATCTTGCTCCAAGCTTTAAATAACAACAGTGAGACTTTTCATTTGCCTTTTCCTAATGAAATCACTTACTCCCTCTGCCCTGTCCCCCAACCCAGCTCTCTAGTATATTAAATAGCAAAGGGCACAGGTGGGCTGGCATCCGACTTTAGTGGTATTTCGGTTACTCTTTGCCCTTTTCTTAATATTCCAACTGTTCAAATTCCATAGGTGATTTTAGTCAACTCCAGCATGTTCTAGTGTTTTCCATGTACTTCTAAAATTTGGAAAAACAGCATCCGTTGTCAGACGCTTTGGGATGATCGACTTGATGTGATGAATGGTACTGTATCTTCCTGAGGTTGCACCATCTTGCACAAGTCTGATTCTTCTGACTTCAGATGGATCTGTGTCTATGTTTCAAAGACTGGTTTGGCAGCACCCGGATGGCTCAGTCGGTTAAGCATCTGACTTTGGCCCAGGTCATGATCTCACAGTTCATGAGTTCAAGCCCCACATCGGGCTCTGTGCTGTCAGCAAAAAGCCTGCTTCGGATCCTCTGCCCCCCCAACCCCCCGTCCCTCCCTTGCTCACACTCTCTCAAAAATAAATAAACATTAAAAATAAATAAATAAAAGACTGATTTGGAAGGAACTCTGCTCCTATGTTCATCAGGGATCCTAAACAAGCTAACAACTTTATAGGATTTGCTCCAGTTAAGGTCAGTTTGATAAAGAACTCACTATACATATCAGGTGTTGCTTTCTATTGCATGGTTTTCTTGGGTATTTCCAGGGCATAGAGACTGCCAGGCCGATGAGCATGATAAAGTTCAATAGCATGGCCATCTGGACTTCCTTTGGGGAGTTTTTTTGATTGATATCTTTATTTTGTCAGGATCTTGGAAAGCACTTAATTCTTTTATACAATGTTCATTATCTCTTAGCAAATTAGATGCCTCTGGGAATTTTCTAAATTCCATCTTCTCCTTTAAAAGATGGATACAATCACTTGCAATGTGAAAACAACAAATAAAAAGTTTCTTGCTGTCAAGAGCAGTGACCTCTGGCTAATAGGACCAAGAGAGAGAAGTAATGGAAGGGTAAAAAGAGATGTATTTTTCACCCTCTATCCTTCTGTACTGTTTGATTTTTTATTTTACTACGAGCATATATTTCTTTTATTAAAGAAAAAAAACAGCTTCCTGTATCACTTTGCTCCCTGTTTTATTATTGCTTTTGGTTCTATTTTTCTCCCTCTTATATTTTCATTTCGAGACATTCAGCTAAAGGATGATTCAGTTCATTTACAAAAATTCCCAACAACAACAAAACAACAAAAAGACTGAAGAAAAACCCCACTACATTTGGTTTCTACTGTTTACTGTTGCTTTTTCTCTTCAATTTTCTTTTTATTTATGCTTTGATTTTTTTTCAATATTAGATTTAATCTTATAATAGAAAAATAATATAACCTTTTGGTCTCTGAAAAATAAACAGGGGAGGAGTTAGGGACCCTTCGGAGAATCTGGAGGAGAATCTAGAGATCCCCTTGGCAGAGGAAGGCACAGACACGCAGCCTCAGAGACTGTACCCCCATAATATCTATTCAACACAATCAAGGGCACAATGTCTTTTCTATATATTATCTCATTAAATGATGTCATTAATAATTCTGTAAGGCATTCTTATGCCCATTTTACAGAAGATAAAATGGAGCCTTAGGCTGAATGTCAAGAGAACACAGGAGAAGGGACAAACTTTGGGCTATCATTCTGGACTTAAGAGGCCAACCGGTCTTTTCTATCATACCGCAGTTTCAAGGTTAAGTGAAGTGTTGATTTTCTAGCTTCTCCTATCGTTTCTGTTCGCTTTGCTAAAAGCGGGTACCTGATGCCTCACTGTTCGTTTCTGTTAGCAAGCTCCCCTGTGGCTTGCATGTTCTTCTGTCCACATTATCCTATGCTGCTATGAGTCTCCAAGAGAGTCAGTTTGATTTACTGTCACTTTGGAGGTCCTCAAGAAACACCCCAGAAGGGTCACGGGACCTGGAGTTCAATCTTTCTCACTTCAGCATCCCTGTCGCGTAACAACGTGGGCCCTAAGAGCAAGGAAGGGAGGTGGGGGTGCAGGAAGGAGAGACAGAGGGAACCCAAGAAGGAGACATGGAAACTGCATTTTGTTCCCAGTATGCTGGCACTGGGGAAGCTCCTTGGCCTCGGCTTCCTTTTTTTAAAATAGCGAGAATGATGATCATGGGTAATTTTAACAACTCCAAGTGTGTGCTGGGCTTTTACCATGGGCCTCACTCTGCTTGGCACTTTATAACTAGGAAAGGGCGGAGCTGGGACTCTAACCCAGGGCTGAAAACCTCCAGGGCCCTCTACCCTACTACCTGATGCTCCCTTACCCTCACTATCATACCCCACCGGGCCCACTCTCCCGAAATGACTGGTAGGAAGATCAAAGGGATGTGAAAGGAGATATGCCACACCCTTCCAAATATCTCTTTTCTCTCTTCTTGTGAAAATTATTTCTTGCCAAAGCCTACATATTTAATGTTCATGAAAATGATACTATGATCAATAAAAAATTAATGTTCTGTGCCTATTCTTAGGCATTTATTTGTCTCCCAATCCACAACGATAACATTGAGCTTACTTCAGGAGAAGTAGCATGCATCTGGGGTGCACTTCCTCCCTACCTCAGGTAACCAGGGTGTTGCTAGGGCTTGCTACTGCTTCAGCGGCTCTGCCTACAGGTGTTTGGGGTGTTCAGCCACGACAGAGAGCAGGACCAGTGTCCCTCAGCCTGGCGATCTGATCGGCTTCTGTACTGGCCACTTCCGGTCCCCTGACAGGCCGAGCATCCCAGGTCTGTGCCGCTGTGCACGCGAAACCTCCACCCGGACAGCTTTTCCCTCTAAGTCTAAACCACACCCGGTTAAATTCCACCTCCTCCGTGAAGTCTTCTCTGGTTATCCCTCCGAGGAGACGACCCCTCTGTCTTCTGAACACTCAGCCCTTGTCTCTCACCGAGCTTGGCCAGCCTGCTCGCACCATCACTGCCAGCACTCAGGACCCCTCTCCCACCAGGCCGCAGCCATCTTCCTCTGCCTCCTCTTCAGCCCAGCCCGGGGGCCCTGGCAGGTAGTAGATGCCTGGCACACATCTGTTGAAACGCACTGGGGACGCCCAGGACTCCTCTCCACTTTTTCCGGCTCTCAGAATCCTCCGATTCAGATTCATTGTCACCCTTCTGACCCGCCGTGTTCCCTGTTCTCATTTCCCCCCTCACTATCCGATCGACACTGCATGTTCTGGGAATCCATCGCTGCCACCGCAAACCACTCCAAGATCCTGCGGCTTAAAATAGCAGCCGTTTTGCTTAGGACTATCCTGTGAGCTGGGCTCAGCTGGGCAGTTCTGCTGGTCTCGCGGGTGATGGCTCGCGGGCACATTCAGTTGGCAGGTTGGCCTGGGCTGGGCTCAGCTGGGGACGCTGGCACATTTGGGATTCTCTGGCTTTCCGGTTGGCCTTGGACACCCTCCCTTTCCACATGGCCTCACACACCGTCTCTCCATGAGGCTTCTCCAGCAGGGTAGCCAGATTTTATGTGTCAGCTCGGGACTTTGAGGGGAAATCGCAGAAACCCCAGGCTTTCTTAGGGTTTCGGCCCAGACCAGGGACCACGTCACCTCCATCACATTTCATGGGATGGCAAGTCACAGACCCAGCCCGGATCCACAGGGGCCACCTGTCCCACTGGTGCTCCCTTCCACTATGCCACGCATCAGGCCTGTTTGACCCTCTGCCTATCCTGCTCCTGTGAGTGCACCCCTTGAGGGCAGAGGCTGTGTCCCCAGGGCCAGCCCAGTGCGTGGCACAGGGTGAAAACTTAGTAGAACTCAGTAGAAGTTCACTCTGGATGACTTTTGTCACAGCAAGACCGTGGGGCATCCCTGACCCTCTCCGGACCTCACCTTCCCCATCTATACCATGAGAGGTTGAGCAGATCTTTACGATCTTTTGAGTGTAGCTGACATTCTGTGATTCCAGTGGGCACGGTACCGGCATCATGTCCGGCTGTTCCCTGGACAGGCCGTTTTTAAGCCTCTGCTCCTTTTCACACATTATGCTCTCTGCCTGGACAATCATATTCTTTTCCCGCTCATCTTTTCAGGGCATAATGTCCATTTTAAACCTCATTTGCAGAGGTTGAGTAAACTACCTCCTGGACTCAAGACGCATTCATCATTCTTTCGATGCAACACCCTTCTGCTTTGTCTTCCGCTTCATTCGGGTCCCCATTCCTCCCCCAACCCCCAACATGGTCACCCCTCCAATGTGCTTACACATCGTGCATTACCTACCCTTGTACAATATCCGTTCCTCTGGCAGTGGGTGGCCACGCCCCCTCCTCCTGTCCGTTTTCACAAACACTGTAGACATTCTTAGACATCTCTCCGTGTGCACCTGCAGGGGCGTGGCTCTGAAGTGCGGACCTAGGATTGAGAACTGCGCGGATCCTGGGATGTGAATCGGTCTCACCAGGAAACAGAAGCAGCTTGAGTAGTATTTAAAACTCAGGGACGTGCAGGCAGGGAATCGGTTACTTGCAGAACGGAGAGGCTGAGAAGCTACATGGGGACAGTGAAGCAGCCAGAAATTAGCAACAGTGGGAAAGTGCTGCTGGAGGACCAGCCAGGGGAGAGGTTATCTGGGAAAGCTGGAGTCATAACTCACCAGTCCTGGCCCCTTGGAAGGAGGCGCAGCTGCTGCTTGGAGACACCACCTGAGGCTGAGAAGAAGACGAGAGATGCCCTGGCTTCTCCCTTCCGCCCTCCAACCTCCCGTCAGTGCCTCTCAGTGGAAGTCAGCTGACAAGGAACCTGGAAAACACCCCCTGCGGGGACCAGAGCCTCACAGTACAGAGCAGGACAGGACAAGGAACATGGATCTCAGGGCACCCAGCCTGGGGCCAGCTTCTCAGTGGGCACATACCCAATGTCATGAAAATCTGCCAGACTGCTCTCCAGATGACTGTGCCAGCTTAACGCGGCCCACATCCTTAACGACACTCTGCATTCTCCACCCTTCTCATTTTTTAAATTGACAGGTATGAAATCGAATCGTGCTGTCATAGTCTGGGTTTTTCTCAATGACCGGTGAGGCTGAGCATCTCTGCATAGACTTCTACAAGATTCTGCTTCTGTGAAATGGCCTCTTCCCAGTTTGCAAATAGTTCTTGGATAAATCTAGCTCATAACCCCTTATGAGCCCCTCGTCAGATTTAGGCTTTGAAAATATGTCTTCCCCCTCTGTCAGCTTGGTGACCTTCATTTATAAAGAAATCTGTAGGGGCGCCTGTGTGGCTCAGTCGGCTGAGCATCTGACTCTTGCTTTCGGCTCAGGTCATGATCTCACGGTTTGTGAGTTCCAGCCCCACATCGGGCTCCGTGCTGATGGTGTGGAGCCTGCTTGGGATTCTCTCTCTCCCTCTCTCTCTGTCCTTCTCCTGCTCACTCTTTCTGTTTCTCTCTCAAAAATAAATAAATAAACTTAAAAACATTTTTTAAAGAAATCTTTAGTGGGGGCACCTGGGTTAAGCGTCTGACTTCAGTTCAGGTCATGATCTCATGGTTCATGAGTCTGAGCCCCACGTTGGGCTCTGTGCTGACAGCTCAGAGCCTGGAGCCTGTTTCAGATTCTGTGTCTCCTTCTCTCTCTGCACCCCCGTCCCCCAGTCACACCCTGTGCCTCTCTCTTTCTCAAAAATAAACATTAAAAATTTTTTTAATAAAAAGAAATCTTTAATTCTGCCGAAGTTAAACCTACAGGTTGCCAGCTATCACCTTGGGTGGGTCGTGGCTCCCGGCTGTGCTGTAATTAGCTAAGTGTGCGACTGCTGAGATAGGGGAAGAAACTTGGTGTTTCCTCCAGGTTCCCTCGGTGGCCCAGTTTCGAGCTATTGTCTCAGGGAGATGTTCTCTGCTCTGTTCCCAGGCTGTGTATTTCATCGCTAAAGAAACCTTTGTTTTCTGGGTGTCAACTTCCCAGAGAACATACTAGACATTGTCTTCACAAACAACACCACAATTGCAAACAGCAAGGCGGAATATGAAGGAAAGACGCATGTAACAAAATTGGTTTCCAAACCAGGCCCCTATCAGGAAACTGTAAGGAAAGGAAGTAAATAGAAAATTGAGAGTTGGCATTTCTCAGTTCTCACTTTTCTCAGGTGCTGTGTCTCGAGGAAATATAAGCATCTCAAGTTCATTTTCATGCCCCTCATTTTAAAGCATTCAGAAAGCTGGACACTTCCTGGTTGCGAGGAGACAGAAGGAACTTGGGTACATGTCGGACAGACCCCGCTCCAACATGTGGCTGATCTGGGGTTCCCCGCAAGTCACCCCGCTCCTTCGGGCCCAGTTTTCCCCAACCTGGAAAATGGGATTTACCATGGATTCTTTCCAAAGAAGCTTTAGAGAGTGGAAATGAAGTGTTTGCAATTTTTATAGATTTTTGTTTTTTAGTGATAGAAGTTTTTATTTGTTTATTTATTTTGAGAGAGATAGTACATAGGAGGGGCAGAGAGAGAGAGAGAGAGAGAATCCCAAGCAAGCTCTGCACTGCCAGTGTACAAAGCCCAATGTGGGGCTCGAACTCACAAATCATGAAATCATGACCTTAGCTGAAATCAAGAGTCAGATCCTTAATCAATTGAGCCACCCAGGCGCCCCTGCAATTGTTATAGATTTTTAAAGCACCTACTGTGTACTAAGCACTAAGGTTTCTTTTTCTCATTTAATTTTCCCAGCCATCACAGGGAGAGAAATTTAGTATCCACATCTTACAGGTGGCAAGGCTGAGAGATTCAGAGGTGCAGAGAGGTTAAATCTGTTCCCAGGCTTAAACATGTAGGTAGGATTGCTATGCCCTTGCCCCTAGTTGGACTAGAAACTGTCGTAGGAGGTCACCGAGGGGACGTGACCGCTGGTTGACCCCTGGACCCCAGCTCGAGAGGCTCCTTGCCCCTCCCCTATCCTTGCACTGTGGTGTCACTTGCCTTCCCCACTCCCAGAGCCTGCTCCAAGCACATAGCCTTGGGATAGAGGTGGTGTTAAGGCCATCTGGATGTATATATGACTTAACCCAGTTAAAGCCTCCGTATAAACTTTTAAGGGGTGGTGGGCGGTCGCGGAGATCCACTTGTCTTGCGGGGCGTCCAAGATAAGCCTCTTACGTAAGTTCTGTTGCTTATCAAACCTGCCTCCTACCTGTTTGGGGGGCCTGCCTCTTCCTCTCCCTTCCTTCTTCTCCCTGCTCTCCACACACGGGGCCCATTTCAGATCACGGCTGGGAAGTGGCGAAGAGCTTTCGAAACAGCAGAAGCATGGAGTTATTTGGGGTGGGGGCTTTGGCTCTTCCCTCAGGCAGCTCTCAAGTTCTTTCAGGCCACAGAGTAGCTCCCTGGAAATATGAATGAGCCACAGCCCCACTTTCCCTGCCCTGGGCCTCCAACTGCAGACAGTGCCGCCCAGAGCGTCCCTCCTCACCCCGCTCAGGCACCCTTGTAGCCCTGGCAGACCCGGGGCTCCCCAAACCCAGATGCTGAGGCTTGGGGGCTCCCTCGAGATGGCACTGAGGTGCTTCCTATGGCTCCGAGAAGGGGAAGGGGTGGGAAGACTGGGGCTACCCCAAGGGGCAGAAGGTGAGTGACGGCCCCAAGGGATGCGGCTTGTCATTAAATAACGGGATCCTGAAAAACCAGGGCCATCCCTGGGAGTGAGGCTTCCCCTTAGGCTTGTGGAGCCACAAGATGTCCCAGGTCCCCAGCCCCTGCCCCACTGCCGGGAGAAGACGCTACCTGTAACCTGGGGGCGCCAACATAGGACAGAGGCGCTTGAGGACAGGACCTGGGAAGGTTCTGAAATTGGGGCGGGGTGACTTGGGGTAAACACAGCCATAGGCATGCTCGGTGTCACTGCTGCCCCTGGGTGTCACCTGCCAGCTTAGGCTGGGGGTCCTGGAGCTATGACTGGGGACAGTGGTCTCAGATGTCCCCTCTCCTTGAGGCTGGATAGAGACTCTTTCTAGCTGAGCCCCATTCACAGGAAAAACCCGGGACCCAGCCAGCAAGCAGCTGAAGGGCCAATGCCGATGCTTCTCTCCTTGGGTCCATGGCAGCTGCTGAACCGTGTACCAGGCTGGCTCTAGGAGCAAGGTGTCTTCTTTCCTTTCTTAAAAAGTGATTAGCTAGTCACAGAATGTCAGAGCCAGAAGGGACCTCAGAAGCGGTCACGTGGGACCCTCCTCACGGTGCACCTGGGAAAACAGGCTCCTCCGAGAAGGTAAGCCCGTCTACACGGCAGCAGAGCTCTAAGCTCAGATGATTCCCGGCGCACTTCCCCCACCCCCCTCCCCCCCAGTCACGAGAAAAGCCTTCGTCCCCAGAAGACCTCTGCTGAATTTGGAGCCGGCAATGAAAGCCAGATAGTCCTCTAGACTTTGAAACCTCAAAGGCATCACCCTCTTGCTTTGAAAATTTCATCCCAATTCATTTGGGCTCATGGGGTTTACAGAAATCTTGTTGCTCCCAAGAAAACAACAAAGAAATGATGGCTTCCTGAGTCGAATCCCTGGGAGGTGCAGGACTCAAGAAACGTTCTGCTTCTCATCTCGCAGAGCCCACGGGGAACCGGAGAAGTCCCCAGTCTTGTGTTTCCCGGGGAGCAGCATGACAGCGCTGGAGCAAATACCAAAGGAAGTAGCGATCGTCAAAGAACGAAAACAGTGACTTTACCATTCAGACACTTAAGATGCAAGTTTCAGTTTTGTCCCTGATTTGCTGTGTGACCTTGGGCAGGCACCATCCCATTCTGGACCTGTTTCCTCGCTCAGAATTTGGAGGGAAGATGAGATACTCTCTAAGCACCATTCCAGGGTCAGCTCTGCCTGGGGTTCCAGCCCCTCCTCCCCCCACCGCTGCTGTCACCTTCAGCCTTCCCTCTGCACTTGCACCTTCAGCCTTCCCTCTGCACTTGCAAAGCCTAGGAGGGTTGGGAATGCATCTCCCAGCAACTTTTCTTTCCATTTAAGTTCAGGTTTACTAAGTGACTTGCCACCTTTCTGTTTTTGGTAGTGACAGCTAATGGATAAGGAGTTCCTTAGGTGCTTTGTCTGGATCTGACCAGGGAGATCAGCAGAAAGACGTTATCTAGGTTGCTCCGGGCTGACATTACTGCTAGAGGATGATGTTAATTCTGCTGTTTACAGAAATAAGTCCAGTGTGAGTCGAGGCTTTTTGGTGTTTAAAACCAGATGGTATTTCCTGCCTTGATCAGCCTCGGAGCTTTGGTTCCCATGACAACCCCGAAGTTCCGCCTACTGCAACTTCCCCATTCTCCAAGCTTCTTCCTCTTCCACCATTGTGCCAGGGTCCCTGGAGAATAAAGCCAGTGAGCAGCATGTGCACAACACTTTACAGTTTACAACACACTCCCGTATTTATGGTCTCATTTACTCCTCACCACAGCCTTGCCAGACAGCACTTGCTTTTCTCTCCATTTTACAGACAGGAAAACCAAGGCCTCAGAGATGAGCTCATCTGTCTTCTCAGACCCCAGTCGTGTCAGCAGGACTCGAACCCAGGCTTTATAGCTTTGAACGTCATGTGGGGTCTGCTCCGCCTGGGTGGATAGGAATGCCCTGCAGAGCATCTATTTGCTGAGGGCTTCTAAGGGGTCAATTCTATACCTATATTGGGTCTAGATCAAGGTGTGGCATCTCTAGGCAAGTTAACTTCTCTGTGCCTCGTTTTCCTCCTCTGAGAAATGGGTAGTAATAGTGGTACCTCCAGATGGCTGAGGGGATTCAATTAGTCTGTGTGTAAAAGCACAATCAGCCCTTCCTGGATTCAGTAGGTCTGAGAAGCCTGGGTTTCACTCTAACCGTGTGACCTTGGGCGGATCACTTTGCTTGTTGGAGCCAGCTTCCTCTCTGTGTAGAAGATGACAGTCTCAGCCTCCATGCGGATGTTGTGCGTGAGATTAATGCCCGGGAGGGGACTTGGAGAGTGGTCTCACACCGCAGCATGTGCATGCATCCCCTGGGGGCCTTGTGAAGATGAAGGTTTGGGCTCAGTAACGTGGGACACACCTGCATTTCTCACCAGCATCCAAAGGGTGTCAAGCCTACTGGTCCAAGGACCGCACTTTGAGTAGCAAGGCTGTATCTTCTAAGAAAGCACCATGCAAGTGTTACTTCCAGAAAGCCATGGCCACAGGCCACGAGTTATAAGCTCAAAACTTCAGGAAAGTTGGGGAGTCAGCAGGAGTCCATTTGGAGAGTTTTCTCAGGGGGGAGATTTCCATCAAGAGAAGGGCTCCCTAGGCCCCCCAGCCCCGGGATTCTGTATCCTGGGACCCCCACAGAGCTCTGGGAAAGCTATACCTGATCTCAGGGCTCTCAATAGAGGATGTAAAACTGTGTGTCACATCTTGTACGTCAGAATATTGCTCATTGATAATGACTTGTGCATTTCTTTAAAAATAAAAATAAACTTTTTAAATAAAAGTCAAGGTGACCTAGGAATGCTAAGGGATCCAGGTAAGAGTGCATGGTAGAACGTGGATCAAAGTAGAGCCATTACACAGGTCTAAAGAACACAGGCTGCACCGTGTGCTTTGTGTCTAATTCTTTGTTCTGTCTTCTTCCTTATTTAATTGCAGATTGTGAACTCAATTATGTGCGCTAAGTTCATTGTTTCGCAATAAACAAATGTTTTCAGTTCATTCCTGCAATTCATTTGGTTGGGTGCATCTCAGGTCCTAGTTATAGGACACCTCAGGTCTATAAGCCAGCTCCTCTGACAGCCACCAGCCCAGGGGACGTTCATGTAGTAGAGCACAGTGTTCCCTGCACCGTGGTGGCTGCAGGGCTCCCTGGGCCCTGGCCCCCAAAGAACAGGGAGAGAAATGAACGCTTACAAGTGGCTGCTGCCCCATGTGCACTCGCCCTGTGCCAGGCACCATGCTGAGCACTTGACATGGAATATCACCCTATGAGCCAGGATTCTTATCACCCCTAGTGGATCACAAGGTCCGTCAAGGCGGGGACTTTGCTCTGGCTCCCTCGGTGCCTCCCCAGTGCCTGTGACGGTGGTCCTTCGGTGTCTGCAGAGGGAGCATGCCTGCTCTCATCCCAACAATGAGGAAACAGAGCTTTGGTTACTCAGGGAAGACTCCCACCACCCACACAGCCCTCTGGTGAGCCTGTGGCTTCACATGCCCTGGGGAGCATTCTCTCAGAGGGTTCTGACTCAGGCTCTTCGCCACTGTCCCTTGTGAGAAGTTACTAAGATCAGTTTGCCCTGAGGTCACCTACCTCATCGATGGAGCCAACCTCCAGAAGCTGCAGAGACTGCGTAGAGATCCTTCTTCATGGCAGAGGCTCCTCTCCCCTCACACACAGCCTCCCCCCTTTATAAAGTCCCTGCTCTCAGGCTTCATTTGGAGATTAGCTTATGGCAAGTGGTCTAGGGGCTGTTTGGGGAAGACCCCTGGAAGCAGGGCAGGGGGCTGAGGGACTGGGCGGAGGGCGCAGGGCCGGTGGCCGCTGCGGTGGGGTAAGTGGGAGCTCATGGGCCTAGGACCCTCGGAGGCATCAACAGCTGAAGAAGTCCTTCATCCACAGGGTGTCCATGCCAACGCAGAAGGGCTTCTGAAAACACCCATCTGCGATTCAAACGGAGTGTTTCTGATTGTGAGCAAAGTGGAGACAATTATTCCACTGAAAGAGCTGCGAGCAAGTGAAGCGGAGAAGCTCCGAGGCCCTTGGGGAGAAGAAACGAGAGCCAGAGAGGGGGCCTGGAGCACATGAGGTGACCTGGCACCGGGAGAAGGTCCCCGCCTTCCGAAGGGGCTTGCCTCCCCAGAGCCAGGACCAGGAACAGTGGTGCCCCCCCCCTCATTCATGAGGGTTTTCTGGAGATGCTGGCCCGAGACCCTCCACCCATCTCTACTCTCTGATAAAGAGCACAGAAAGCCGTGTGCACCTGCGTGCATCGGAGGGCCAGGGAAGGAAGACCCCAGGGTGGCTGTGGACCTTTCACACGGTGAGAAGGTGGAGATGAGCACACTGACAGAAGAAAGGAAGACCAGCCAGGTGATGAGCTCCCCTCTTCTTTCTTTATTAAAATGATGATAAAATAGGTACGAAACGGAGCTCCCCTCTTCTTTTTTATTAAAATGATGATATAATAGTACAAAACTTAACCACTTGAACCACTTTAAAGTGCAGTTTAATGGCATTAAGTCCTTCCACAATCTACAACCATATCATTTACTTCCAGAACTTTTTCATCACCCCAAAAGTAAAGCCCCTACCCATAGAGCAGTTACTCCGTGTTTCCTCAGCCCTCCAAACTCTGGCCAGCTCTGTGTATTTGCCTACTCTGGGCACTCTGTCTTAATGGTATCAGAACACGTCATCTCTTGTGTCCGGCTTCTTTGGCTTACTCTAACGCTTTCAAGGTTCGTCTCTGTCACAGCAGGTGTATTTCCTTCCTTTTTATGGCTGGATAATGCTCCATTGTGTGGCTACACCACATCTTGTTTATCCCTTCGTCTCTTGATGGCCATCTGGATCGTCTCCACCTTTTGGTTAATGGGAAGAGTGCTCTGAATATTTGCATACAAGTTTTTTTTAATACCCATTTTCAATTCTGTGGGGTCTCTAGTTGGGAGTGGAATTGCTATGTTACATGGTAATTCTAGATTTAATTTATTGATGGCCCACTCCCCCTTTTTATAGACTTTCATAGAATCACAGGGCACAAAGGGACCTCAAAAATGACCTAAGATGGTTTTTCTCAGACTTTTGGATTCACACATCAGTAAAACTAAAACTACCACCACCACCACCCCTTCTCCCAAAGTGGAAGGGACTTGCATCAAGGTCAACCCTACAAAAGGCATATATTTACCGTCAGGTAAACTCATTGCCTTATATACCTGCTTGTCTCCCCTCATCCCCACCTTTGGGTCATGGGGGAACCAATTGCTGGGTCCCATTCACATCCAAAGTCTGAATTCCCCCCTCTGGCTGCCCAGGTACGGGCTTGCCCAGCCTTAGGGGAAGCTCCCTCTCACAGGCAGCTCTGGTTCCTGGAAGGCTCCTCCTCAGGGATAGCTGGCTCTACTCCCATGGTCTCCGCAGTATCTTTGCCCCATCCCCTGGGGCCTCACAGACCTCGGCCTCACTCTACCCACTTCAGGACTGGAACCCACACCACCTTCTACTGCCTGTATGCTCTACAGGGCTCAGCACGCCAACATGACATACTCATACCAAAGGAGGTGGAGATGAGGCAGTCCCCGGACTTGTAAGGATTCTTAGAAGAAACAAAGAGAATCTCCAAGGTATTTATAGTATTTCATGAGCAAACCCACAAAAAAAAAAAAATTGTGAACAAGCCATACAGACTAACAGGTTTTATTTTTGTTGTTGGCTGGGCTTATACCAATGGAACGTTTCTCTCTGTGTGGAAAGGCAGCAAGACAGCATGGAGAAAATGTGGCTCCTCTAACAGGGAGAGGTGAGATCTGCATTGAAGCCCACCATCGCTGGTTAACTGGGGGACCTTGGTGAGGTTGATAACTGTGTGCAGATATGAACAGAGGGGATAGAGAGAGAGAGAGACAAACCAAGAAACTGACACTTAACTAGGGAGAACAAACTGAGGGTCACCAATGGGAGGTGGGTGGGGGGATGGTTGAAACAGGCGATAGGGATTAAAGAGTGCACTTATTGTGATGAAAAAAATATCTGCGTGCCACAGCCACTGAATTGGTAGAAAGGGAATTTGAAGGCTGCCTGATGGGGCAATTGTGAAGGAGGCGGGACAGCTTACAGCCGCACCGGCACACCGCAGGCGCCTGCTCTAATGGTTATCACTGGAAGAAATCTGAGCAGCATTTATGCCTTCGATGAGCAAAATCAAAGTGAGAAGACAAATTCACGGTTATTTAATACACACTTGGCAAACAAAACTCCTTTAAAGGATCACGTTCCTGCATGGCAATAACCATAAACTAATGAAAAGTAACATTTGTGGAAACCCACTCCGCAGGGCTGAGGCAAAAGCGCAACCTGGTGTCTTATCAGAGGACACGGGGCTTGCTGAGGGCGCAGGGTAAGGCTAAACTCTACCCCAGCCACCCGGAGGTGGGGACAAGGCCCCTCTGAAGAGGATGGCCGTGCCCTGTGTCCATCAGCCCTGGGGAGGTGGCTCTGACAGAAGCTGGGGACTTGGGATCGGCCCGACCCACTGGGCAGGGCCCTGAGAAGGGAGCCCGGGGTCGTCTCCACGCTAGAAGGGGCTAGAGACAGACGACCGGGGCTTTCTGCTCCATCCCGCTACGGGGGATTCTGTGTTTGTCCCTCCTGTCATCCCAAGCGTTGGTGAGTCACCATCTACAGAGACTGGCTTCTTAGATGAGGGGCTAAAACTCAAGGCAGGATCGAATCCGCTCCTGGGCTTCATGTGACAGAGGAGCAGAGGCCCCCTGAGGCTAGCAGGGAGCCTGGCTGGCCCTGCAGGAATAGGGAAGGAGAACCCACCCAGAGGAGGTGACTCGCCTACCCCATCTTCCAGGGAGGAGATTCATCCCCCGGCCTGTCCTCCAAATTTAGTATTGACTTTATCAGGGAAAAAAATCAGGTGTCCTTACATGCTGAACAGGATCTATTAGTTAAGAAGACATGATTATCTTTCTTGAAATGGACAAAGACTGATGGGCACAGATGATGCTTTACAACGCCCTCGGGCTGGGCTTCGGAATCTTCCCAGGAAGGGTCCTGAGCCTTCGGGAGGCATTCTTGGCAGCGCAGGTCAGTGCGGACGTCAGCAGCCGCCCAGCCGTCAGATCCTGGCCTGTGTGGCGGTGTCCTTGGGCAGCTCCAAGGAAAGAGGAAACTGGAAGGGGTTCCTGCTTCCTCTTTGTCTCCTGGGTCCGCTCCTGCAATCTGGCTCAAACGCCTTCCTGCTTCTCTCTGTCCACCTTGCCGGGAATCCCAGTCACAAACACCCAGAGTCCGGCACAGCTGGAGTGCGGGGATCCAGTCAGTCCCCGCGTCCCTGGGCTCTGATGCCAGCAGCGCCATCTAAGCTGGGCTACCTCTGGCCGCTGGCCCCTTCCTCTGGCCTTACTCCCCCTCCCCAACCATGGAGTGAGCGGTATGGGTTGGAGAAGGGAGGGAGGTGGGGGAGGGAGAGAGAGAGAGAGAGAGAGAGACTGATTTCAATGTGCAGCAGCTATAGTGGAGAGTTCTCAGATATGCACAGCTCCATGCAGTGTGAAAAGGGCTTTCTCACTTTCATCTGATTCTCAGCACCATGGGGAGCACTAGCCCCTTCTAACCAAGAGGGAAATTGAGATTCAAGGAGAAGAAATAAGCCCCCCGTTACTCAGCAAGTGGCTAAGCCAAACCCCGGTGCTAGGGCTGACTCTAGATTTGGTGCTCATTCCAGGAAGACAGGTTGCTTCCATGCATTCCGAAGAAAAGAACCCAAGTCAAAACAAAAAAACAAAAAAACAAAAAAAAACAAACAACAAACAACAAAAACCAAACAAAAAAACCCAAACACACACACCCCAACCCAAATCAGAAACACAGGTACCTAACTTGTCTCCAGCAATATGTAACCCACAAATGTTATACGCGGACTCAGTTCACACAGGCTGTCCCTCAATCTGGGTGCCCTTTCCCTTCCTCACCTGCCAGCTCCCCTGTGGGGCCAAACCTCAGCCGTCACAGATGACGTTCTCTGTGCCATGGACCCAGCACGCGCTGTCATGACAAGACTCCTCCCACAGCACCGCAATGTTTTATTTACATGCTTGGCTCCTCTAAAACCCCGTGGGTTCCTTGAAGGCAGAGATGGGTGTATTTTCATCTCTGGATCTAAAACACAAGCAGGGGCAGGCTCAGGCTGGATGCTCAGTGAATGCTTGGGGAACGAAGTATGAAAAAGTAAGCATTCCCCTTGCAAAACTGGCCAGCTTCTGTGGAAAGGTCTGGCACCAAAGGAAGGAAGGTGGGAGGATGCCCTGGGAAGTGGGGGGCGTGGCACGGATGCCCAGTACACACCAGGCAGGACCCCGCACTCGAGCTGGATGGAGAGTCCCCTGAGCAAGGTCCCAATCACGTAAAAGTCAGGGGACTCCCCCACCCTGACATCCTGCTGGCAAGCAGGGCGCCTCGGCCAAGAGCCGCAGGGCATGGACGAGCAGCGAGGCCCCCTGACCCAGCTGAAGTCTGAGTGCCCCCTTGCCTACTCCCGGCGGCTGAGGCCTCATGGCTGCCGCTGTCCCAGTCAAAGCAGGGTTTCCCGGACAGTGTCCAAGGAGTCTGTCTTGCAAGAGCACCATGAAGCACTGCGATCAAACATACTGGAACTGCTATGTACGACCTGGCCCCCTGAAGAGGCCCAGCGCACACTGCGTGCTGAAGGTTCTGGGGTGTCCGACCGCAAGACAGTCTGGTAACTGGGCTTTATGCTGGTGCCTGCCAAACCTTTCTGGTCAGAGAGCCTCACCCTACTTCCACATATACACTCTATTTTTCCTTATGAAAAACCCATTAACATCCTATGGAACTAGTGTTTCAGGGAACACGCTTTGGGGAATGCTGGTGAAGGTCACTGAACAAGGGAAACACGTACTGTGGAGGAGATCAGACCCTTGCAGGCAGCCTGGGGATGTGTGTGAGATGGCAGGGGCCACCAGGAAGGGGGAAGTCATGGCCCAGAAAGGGTGCCAGGAATCTCTCAACAGTCTGCACACAAACTGCCTTAGAACCACTAGAGTTTAGTGAAAAAGACAAGCGAGACACCTGTCCTGAGCCTCGGTTTTCCTGTCTGCGAATTGGGAATCAGGCCAGCTGTGTCTGGGGTCATCGGATGGCATCATGGGAGGCTGCACTGTGGGAATCTGACCGTCCAGCATAGCCCCATGTATGGGTCAGAACTATCTGACAGGAGGCTGTACCAATACAGGGGTCATGAAAAAACAGGACAGCAGCAAGAAGCAGACACACCCTCAAGGCCTGTCACTCCAGGCCCTGTATTTCGGGGGCAATCAGCCCCAGGTCCCTCGACAACGCCTGGAGAGAGGAGGCCATCCCTTTTTTTTTTTTTTT
>NW_027528859.1:1630061-1652572 GCF_008692635.1 Crocuta crocuta | reverse complement strand
TTTTTTTAAATATTTTTATTTATTTCTAGGAGAGAGAGAGAGAGAGACAGCGTGAGCAGGGGGAGGGTCAGAGAGAGGGAGACACAGACTCTGAAACAGGCTCCAGGCTCTGAGCTGGCAGTCAGCACAGAGCCCGACGCAAGGCTCGAACCCACGCACTGCAAGATCATGGCCTAAGCGAAAGTCGGACGCTTAACCGACTAACCCACCCAGGCGCCCCGTGAGAGGAGGCCATTCCAACAGCAAGCGTCTCCAGTGCTTCCCGCTCCAGGCGGCTACGTGAGTTGCTGGAAAGGCAGGGGCCCAGAAGCGCCCCCACTGGGCTGTGGCTGGCCTGCAGCTGCACTCTGCGCATCTTCCAGATGCACAGGATTCTCGGGCGTGGCGGTGAGGGTGGAGGACACTGCGGGCAGGCTGCCGCACACAGTAGGTGTGGCCGGTTCTCATTAAAGGCCGGGGCTTGAGGCGCATTTATAAAGATAAAGATGCCTGTCCGTGAAGGCAAAGTGAAACCTTTTCTCTTGAGTCATTTTGCACATCGGCAGCTGCCGGCATGAGCGATGAGTAGACAGAGGTGTTGGCCCAACAGGCAGAGGGCGCGTGTGGGGTGGCTCTGGGCTCAGCGGAGAGGAGCAGGCCTTCGGCTGGGGAGGGGCATGGGAGAGACCGCAACCCCCGAGGATATGTGTCCCACAGAGCTCGTGGCAAAGACTGCAACTGTGAAGGCTGCTGACTACTTCGTCAGCAGTAGACCAAATGCTTTCTGCACACTGGCTCTCAGCTCTGGGCAAGAGGCTAAGTGACCTGTCCCTGCCACACAGCTGGCCAGCCGAGGGGCTGGAGCCTGAGTCCAGAGCACAAACTCTTTCTACTGTCATACTGCCTCTCGAGGTTGGGATCACCCACTTGCATCTTCTCCTGCCTCTCGAGGTCCCCAAGGGTGGGACTGGCTCCAGGCAGTCTCTGTATCCCCAGCGCCCAGCACATAAAACAAATGCAGCAAGCACTGGCCAAACGAATTCCTTACTTGAAAACACTTCCAAAAGCTACTGGATTTTAGAAGTCAGGCGCCGCTAACATACAATGACATGGGAGAAAATTACAAGAACTCCCTTCTGAGGAACATAGCATTAAAAGGGTATACAAGAAATTCCAAATGCTTGGCTTCTTTGTCTAGAAAATGTGAGCACCAAAGTCCTTCCGCAACAGAATCTATTAGGGTCTTCTGCTCCCACCAGCAGTGCAGAAAGCCCGACAGTGATATGGGGCGAACAGCGTAGACTTAGAGCATCATCCTGCCCAACACCTGATCTTGCAGGTGAGGACACTGAAGGCCGGGAAGGAGAAGGGATCCAAGATCCCACCATGGGCTTACTCATCTCCTACCGAAAAGGCTGCCCTTGCAACAAAGAGAAACGTATTCAACATACACATCCTGAACACCTGTCATATGCTGTATGCAGTAGGTGAGGCCAAGCACTGGAACAGTTTCAAACAAGCAGTAAAGGACCCCAGGGGCTGAAAAGTCCATTTCATACAAGGAAATCAAGAAAGGCTTCACTGTATGGTGACTTGGATCACAAAGAACAAGTTAGAAGTTCTCCTGAAAGATGCATCAAGGAAGGCTAAGCATCCTCCAAAACACGCACTGCCCCAGCTAAGTTTAGAGTTGCTGCTAGGGAGCCACCCCCAGAACAAAGACTACATTTCCCAGCATCCTTCACAGTCAGAGGATGCCATGTGACCACTGGAGGCAAATGGGACGAAGAGGGAGAAATGGAACAGGAGCAGTTAAGAGGAAAGTAGTTAATGGCTGTGCCTCCTCCACTGTCCCTTCCCGCTTTTTGCCAACTAGAAGCAAAGATGCTGAGGCCCCTGGGGAGGGCAGGGCCGCAAGGCGAAAGGAGATGGGTCCCCAAATCACAGCATGAAGTCACCTGTCATGCAGAAGCAGCCATACCAGACTTTATGTGAGGATAAGACTGCCATGTTTGAGTCTGTTATACCAACGAGCATCACCAACTACTGCAGCAGGGAAGGGAAGACAAGTGTTCTGGGCAGAGGGAACGTGACAAAGGCATGGTGGTGTGACAAAGCGTGGTCTGTTTCAGGGAATGGGGAAGAGCCGATGGTGGCTGGAGCACTGGCTGTGTGAGGGCAGTACTGGGATTCAGAAAGCTCGCGCTGGTGACCACAGGAGGGAGATCATGTACAGGGATTGTTTCCAGGGGCCCTGGTGTTGCTGGCACTGCTCTCAAAGGAAGAGTGGAAGTTGTGAATGGTTTCCTGTAAAATCTGTCTCTCGCGTCCCTGTGGAGGAAATTGAAAACAGACACAAAGTCCTGTTAAGTCTTTTAACTATGAGTTCAATTGACACAGTGTTGTTAATCCTCAACTTACACTTTAGAAACCCATGGGTGTCGCAGGGGAAATAAATTATCTGATTAAGAGAGTACTGAGTTTAATAAAAACACATGGAGTCAGAACATCCTCCAGCACCCACAATCAAGCACGCAAGGCTGGAGAGGGCCCCCGAGATGCAGGGGTCCAACCTCCCAGACAAGGACAGGACACAGAGCCCAGGGAGCTGGACCGACTTGCCCTGGGTCACATGGCCTACAAGGGAAGTTTCCTCCCCTGACTCACTGTGTGTCTTTCTAGCCCTCAGAGTTCCAGGGGGTTGAGTGGGAGATGAACTTCTTTCTGCTACAGAGTTTGAACTGCCTCAATGCCCCATGCGCAAAAGATGTCAGATTCCTCATCACAGTGATTCACTTCTCTTTCTATCTGTGCAACATTCCCCTGCATCCCCACTGCTCAACACACGTTTTGAGATGGGAAAAAAGGGAGGATGGAGATGTTTCTTTCAGCCCAGAGAACATCTTCACTGAATACCTGGCTGAGAGGCAGCAATACACAGCAGTTAAGAGCCAAGACTGGAACCAAACAGCCAAGGTTCAAATCCCATTCCTCCCACTTACTAGTTGGGTGACCCTGAACAAGACACTTAACCTCTCTGGGTCTTAGTTTCCTTATCTGTAAAATGGGATAGCAATGGCACTCAAATGGTTGCTGGTGACAGCAGACCTTACGTGGGCAGCAGGAGGCTGACAGGTCCTGTTGTCAGAGGATAGCAGTGTTGTCTCAGTGTGCGTGTATACACACACACACACACACACACACACACAATTTTTTAAGTAGGCTTCATACTAGGCAGAGCTTGATCTCATGACCGAGATCAAGACCTGAGCTAAGATCAAGAGTTGGATGTTTAACCAACTGAGACACCCAGGTACCCCCAAACACATATTTTTAAAAAAATGTTAATGTTTATTTTTGAGAGAGAGACAGAGACAGAGAGAGATAGAGCACAAGTTGGGGAGGGGCAGAGAGAAGGACACATAGCTCCAGGCTATGAGCTATGAGCACAAAATTTGACACGGGGCTTGAACCCACAAACCGTGAGATCGTGACCTGAACTGAAGTCAGACACGTAACCAACTGAGCCACCCAGGAGCCCCCCAAAGACATATTTTTAAAACCAAATTTAAAAAACCACATTTAAAAACAAATGTGGCAAACTGTAAAGCAAATTAAAAATGAATAGTCTCTGGTAGATTACTCTCTGCCAGGAGTACAAAGAAAAAAAAAAGTCTACCGAATGAGCCTTTCTCTTCTTTTTGTGGCCTCTCCAGACCCCAGAGAAGGGACCTCTACTGCTGTTGAGGCCTTCTTGGACACCGGAGGGGGCAGTAAGGCCTCCTGGCATGCCAATCCTTCCAGGTAAGTTAAATCAGCTAGAAAAATGCCCCCAGGAGCTCAACAACACAAACCTAAAGGCAGCAGGGCAGAGGACAGAGCACCAGATGCGGTTGTAAGGACAGTCAGTCCCTATTCTACCGCCCCCTAGTGGCGGCATCCCAGACAGGGCCCCTTGCTGTCGGGTGTCCTATCTATAAAATGGGGACAGTAGGACATGTTGGGGCTGTGATGATGCTCAACCCGAGATAAAGAACAGGGTGACACTGTGCAAACTGTAGAGGGCTAAAAAATAAACAGGAGGGATGACAGCGATGTCATTATTAAACACTACCTTAGCCTTAATTGCTGGAGAAAGGAGGTCAGGATGAGACAGGGTTCCAGCACTCTGCCTCCTACTTAGGAGGGAGCCGTGGATGATGAAAACCATAATCGTTCCTCGAATCCACTGCTGATTGAAGATGATGATAATAATTGCCCCTAAAACCCCCTGAGCTTCAAAGGACCTGCATGATGATTCTTAAAAGGGAAAAAGCGAATGGTCATTAAAAGTAGGAAAAAAAGCGTTCAGTCTACCTCATAGTTAAAGAAATAGAAATTAAAACAAGGCACGGTTTTTGGACTCTTAAATTAATAAAAATTTAAAGACAAACTAATAGTACTCAATCCTGGCAGGGATTCACACTGATGCTAGAACTATACTCCCACAGCTGGTAGAGATGTTCACTGGCTCTTTCTGGAAAGCAATTCAGGAAGAAACGCCGTATACCTTGATTTAGACTCTTTGACTCCAAAATTCCACTTTTAGGCATCTATTCTGAGGAGGTAATTAGAAAGCCTTACACACAAAGTTGCCCACTGCAGCACTCACTATTAATAGAAAGTTTGGACTGCTACCTATCCAACAAGTAGGGATTTAAGATAGATTAATTTTAGTACATCCGTGTAAATTTATCATATTAAAAGAATTTTTAATGACATGGGTAACTGCATATATTTAATGTTAAATGAAGAAAGTAGGATGTAAAATTATAGATCCAAATTTATCTCAGCCATGGAGAGAAAAACATTTGGCACAAAACACTGCAGCGTTCGTCCCAAATGTGAAAAGCCTTGGCCTCTGGGTGGTTGGGTCGTGATTCCTTTAAAAAGTCTTTTCACCTCTGTGGCACTGTGCAAATTTAGCAAAATGAATGTACACTGCTTTGATAATCACACAAAAAAATGGCAGTACAGAGAAGCAATGGCTTAGGACCAACCAAAGGTGAAATACATGCAGGTGAGCTTCCTGACTGACCTTCTCCGACGCAGAAACCGTTTCAAACTGATAAGCAGTCTCCAACACACATTCCAATGTGAGTACCGGAGGGGAGGGTCACCCAGAAGGTCGATGACTTGTAAGGCTGAGGATCCATACTGCTTTGCTGATATTTTTATGGCCAAGTTAGGGTTTTGGGCTTATATATTTTAGAAAATTTTTTATAGTTTTTTATTTATTTTTGAGACAGAGAGACACAGCACGAGCAGGGAAGGGGCAGAGAGAGAGGCAGACACAGAACCTGAAACAGGCTCCAGGCTCTGAGCTGTCAGCACAGAGCCCGATGCGGGGCTCGAACCCACGACTCATGACATCATGACCTGAGCTGAAGTCAGATGCTTAACTGACTGAGCCACCCAGGCGCCCTGGCTTATATTTATTTTTTTAAAAAAAAAACATTTTAGGCTAAAGTGTTCAAACGATTTTTAACTGTTTAAGAACTACATTTTATATCACAACCTTGTTATGTGCAAATACATAAAACTGAAACAAATTTTACCCTCCTACATTTTCTACCCTATTCTGTTTTTAAGCTACTGTAGGGGTGCTTGGGTGGTTCAGTCAGTTAAGTGTCTGACTTTGGCTCAGGTCACGATCTCATGATTCATGAGTTCAAGCCCCGCGTCAGGCTCTGGGCTGAGAGCTTGGAGCCTGCTTCAGATTCTGCATTCCCTCTCTCTCTGCACCTCCCTGACTCACATCCTCTCTCTCAAAAATAAACATAGGGTGTCTGGGTGGCTCAGTCGGTTGAGTGTCCGACTTCGGGTCAGGTCATGATCTCACAGTTCGTGGGTTTGAGCCCCGCGTTGGGTTCTGTGCTGACAGCTCGGAGCCTGGAACCTGTTTCAGATTCTGTGTCTCCCTCTCTCTCTGCCCCTCCCCCACTCGTGCTCTGCCTCTGTCTCAAAAACAAATAAAACCAAAAAACAAAAATAAACATTAAACTAATAATAATAATAATAAATAAAAAGCTGCTGCCAAACCACTAAATTGAGTGCACACCCTCTGAGCCTGACAAGCTGTGGACCATGGCCATTAAGACATTATGACACTAGTGGGCAAGGAAATCTGGGCCCCCTCTCTCATGGGTCCTGGTGTGGGTTCTCGAATGTGTACAGACCATTTGAGCCACCAGGGGGTACTCTCCTGGCAAAGGCTGAGTTGCTAAAGAAAAAGTATGAACACTGAAGGGAGGATTGGTGCCCTGTAGCAATCAAGAAAGAGGCAGGGAGCCCTGAAGTTAGAGTGAGGCAGGTGCAGCCCAGAACAGCTGAGGCTCAGGGCATCCAAGAGCCATCTAAAGGGCTCCAAAAAGCCACAACTGGCTTGCTAAAAAGCAGCACATAGCTCCAACGGGAACCCGTGGGTGGTACAGACGATAAACCTGTTTTTGTAATGCTTAGCGTTGCCGCAGCCATGTTTTTGCTCCCCGGCATGTCGTGGTACGTGGCCCTCACTTTCACAGGACTCTGTAGCTCAGAACTTCCCTCTGCACCTGTTTCCATGTGGGATCCCCTGGCTTTGAGGGTGGGCGCTGCCTGTGGGAAGAACGTGGGTGGGACAGGGCAGACCCTCAGTCGCAGGTCGGAAGCGCCGGGTCTCCTGGTTGGGAGCGGTCAGCTGGCGCTCCCAAAGACCACTTACAGAAGGAATGTGTCCCCCCCCCCCAGTTCACATGTCGAAACCCCATCCCTGGTGTGATGTTATGAAGGGGTGGGGCCTTCAGGAGGTGACGGTGCTTAGACGAGGTCACGAGGGGGGCTCCCACGATGGCATGAGTGCCCCGTGGGACAGGGCTTGCTTCCCCGTCCCCTGCCGTGTGAGGACACAGTGCGAGGTCGGCAGTCTGCAACTTGGAAGAGGCCCCTCACAGATATCGACCGTGCTGGCACCCTGATCTTGCCTTGCAACCTCCATGCTGTGAGAAATAAATTCCTGTTGTTCACAAGCCAGCCAGTACGTAGCCCTTGGTCATGCAGGGGCCTTGGTCGAACCAAGACCACCACCACCAGCTGTGCTGCCTTTGCTTCTCTGGACGGGGCCTTATCTGGTGCAGGACGCAGACCATTACAGAAAGAGAGTGTGGGGGCAATGAATCTGAGAGAAAAATTGTCCCAGTTTGTGTAAATATTAAGAAAAATGTTCTCCTGTGGAGCAGCGAGACCCTTCACTCTATGACAGCAGTCAACCTTCCTGACATTTTCAAGCTGGCGCAGTCTGCCCCCTTGCTGGGATCCCAGACTACAAAGGCCATGGCTGTCGAGGGCAGAAGGGAAGTTCTGGAAGCATTTGCAGCTACTATCTACCATACCCTGGGCCAGGCTCTAGTGGCACCCAGCTCCTGGCCTGTCCCCCCACACCCTCCATGGTCCTCACTGGCCCTATTTCTAGTACCTTACCTGTCTTTTCTTGGTTGGCTTCACTTCCCCTACCTCCATCCTCTCCTTGGCTCACACATCTGGCCTCTGGAGCCAGAAGCAGGAAGGGTCCTTTAACCCCTGAGCCACATTCACCTACCATCCCTCACCTACCTCCTCCCCAAAACCCTTGGCCTTACTTGACTGGATCCCTCTCAACCACCCTGAGGCCCTCATACGTCCCCTGTGGCCTCTCCTCACACCACTCGTCCTGATCTCAGCTTTGGCACTTCTTTAGTTCTTGAGAGGCTCTGCACACCCTCTCACCACAGGGCCTTTGCACATGTGCATCCCTCTGCCTGGTCTGCACTCTTCTAGCCCTCTACCCCATGACTCCCATCTTTCTTCAGATCCCAGCCCTCCTGCCGCTTCCTTGGGAATATCTTCCAAGACCTTGCCTTTCCAGCCTCCTCCTGAAGTCAGGAGCTCTCCTTAATGTGCCTGTGTGGGTTACCCTGAGGCAGGGCAGCAGAGTGGTCAGCGCACAAACTCTGGGTTCCAATTCTGGCTCTGACATTTACCAATTATGTGATTTTAGGCAAGTCCCTTAACTGCTCTGTGCCTCAGTTCCTTCATCTATGAACTAGAATTGGCCTCAGTGGCTTCTATGAAGTTAAATGTATGACTAGACATGACAGGCTCAGAGCAGGGCTGGGCACAAAGTGTGCTCAGTGCCTAACATCCACAGAGTGCCTGGGACATGGTGGAGAGTCAAGGGTTATTTCTCATGACTAAATCAATGCTCCAAAGACCCCAGTGCTTGCTCCAGTTGACTGGTGCCCCATGAGCCACCCGGGTAAGCCCCTCCTACTAGCCCAGGCTCGCCCACCTCCAGCAGCCCCATGCCTGCTTCTCTCCCTCCCTCCTCATCTACAACGGAGCAGAAGCGGTGCTGGGCTGGGAGCCAGGGCTCGCTGTCCGTCTCTGAGCCTCAACTTCCCCCTCCTAAAGGGAGGCGGCCGGGCCCATGCTACAGATGAGCAGTGTACAGGAACAGGCTACTAATAGCGGAAGAAGAACTGACAAGAGAGACTCAGTGGAAAACGCAAGCGCTGGAAGTCCTGCCAGCCAAACCACTCTGAAGGCCCGCCTCGCAGCCGACGAACAGGTCAAGTAATGACGGCGACGATGGCACTAAGACCCACCTCCCGGCAAGGAGGGCCGGAGCCGCCCCCACGCAGCCCATGCTGGGGCGACACAGGAAGACTGGGTGCAGGTCCCGCCTCTCCACCTGGGCCGCCTGCCTCCCTGGGGCTCCGCTCCCTGGCCCTGGCCACCAGCAGCCAGACGGGGCGAGTGTGAGGACACAGCCTCCTCGGCTTAGCTGGGGAAATGTATGTGGAGTGTCTCGTGAATGATAAAGCGAGACATGAATATTTACTTGCTGTCGGCGCTCCAAGCCTGTTCAATATTTGTGCACACGCCCGGCAATACCCAGAAAGCCCCGTGAGACCGGTCACGCTCTCTGACACAGCCTCGTACCGTGGAGTGCAGCCTGAGGAACAGAACAACAGAAGGAAAAGGAATGAGGCGGAGATGCCCGCTGTGGTGGTATTTGTAACGGCAAAACCCCACACGCCGCACGACTGTCTTACAAGAGGGGGGCGGTCAGGCAAGGCGTGAAAGAGCAACAGGTAACGGGGCCTACGCGTTGCTGGAGCGAGACAGAAAAGTCCATCCCGTGTCGGAGAAAAAAAGCAGAAAATGAGGGAGCTTTAATAGCCCAACAGCACTGTACAACTAAGGTCTGCAAAGTGAATGGTGACTTGCTTCTCATTGTTTTCACTGTTCTTTTCATGTGTGCCTTGAGAGGGGAGGGGCATGGTTAATCTTTAGTTTAAAGCTGGTGAGACAGAAATTTAACATCGGACAAAAATGCAGGCGCCAACGACAACAACAGTGATTGATGGGTCTGTGTGTGCCAGCGGCCCTAAGCATTTTGGTCCTGGCGACGGCCCCACTGTCCCCGGCCATCACAACAGGTGAGGAAAGTAAGACACAGAGAGGTGATGACTTCTAGGTGACACAGTGAGTAAGGGGAGCAGTGGGTTCACACCCATGTGGGCCTGACCCCACCGACCTATTAGACAAGTGCTCTGATCCCACTGTGCACTGGAGGGTAACACCCAGACTGTGGGTTGAAATTACCCCAGGGAACACTTTTGCTGAATCCATGGGAAGACAGACCTGGAAAAGGTACAGGGACATAGTGAGTGCTGGGTCATGAGAGGCGTGCACAGGGGCCTCCTCTGCCAGATGTTCCAGAGAAGATGAAATCAGACCACAAACGTCCTTGGGAGCACGGAGGGCCTGGGGCCCCAGCTAGTGAAGCTCTCCATTGTTTGCAATGGGAAAAAAAAGATGGAGAACAATACCTTGCCTGCATTCAGTTCAGAAATCGCTGCCAAAATCTGCTGCCTGGACCCATCTGTCTTAATGCCCAGCTCCTTCAGGTCGCCGTCAGTGAGTGTGAGGAACGCTTCCATATCCACCTGCAGAGAGAAGGGGGATCTGCTACCATCTGCTTGACACCATACCTCTTTTTTCCAACCACAACAGAGATATCATGATTATGGACTATTAGTGCTTATTAGTAATGAATTAATTATGATTTACTACTTCCAATTCCTGACTTTACGATGAAAGTTTAGTTGAAAGTATTATTATGAAGTACTAACTCTCCTCAGCTCTAGGCCTGGGAATTTCAGGACAGGTATATTTTGGAAAGTTCTAGAAAGGGCCCTGACCATTTAACAAGGAAGGAGAGCCTCCAAGACTGTAAGGTGGGTGGCCCGAGGGGTGCAAATCCGAGTCCGCTATTAGAAAGTTGGTTCCAGTGTTGCTGTACTTCAGACGATGTTGGGAACTGCATAGAAATGGCGGTACTCACCACGTTTCCCCCCAGAGGACAAGGGAGATGCAGACTGTGGAAAGACAGAGTGAGAAAATAAACAGGCAGAAGCGATAAAGGGAAGAAGGGCCATGGAGAACTGAAGCAGAGGAGGGCTCAGAACCAGGGCGTCTCAAAGCTGTACGGCCCTTGGCTTCTACAGGTGACATCCTAACACCCCTGCTAAGGCCTCAGCTCCAGGAAGAACACTAACGGGCCTCCCCGCTCCAGAGTCTCTCCTTCGAAAGTCAGATGTGGCTCGGAAGAAGCAAGCACACCCGCCCTCACACACAGAGGGTGGAGGCCGGCCCTACACACCCCAGATCTATCCTGGAGTCACACTGTCAGGTGGGGGCGGGGAGGACACAGACCGAGTGGTTTACACCTTACAATGTAAGGTGAATATACCACCGTCGGCCATTTGGGGACAGGGAAACCGAGCCATGGAGAGATTCGGTTTCCAAAGTCACATGACAAGTCAGTGAAAGCCAAGATTTGAACCCAGGCAGCAGGCTCCAAGAGTCCTCGCTCTTCTCCATGGGGTCACGTCACCCTTCGATGCTGCAGCCGCCGTCCCTGTGTTCCCTCTTGGAATTTCTGAGGGCAGCGGCCTCCTTGTTAACAGAACTTGATGCTCCCTGAGGACGAACAGGTCCTGTCACCTGTACGGGCTCTCGAATATTAGACCCCAAAAGAGCAGTCATCTGGGAGAGGTAGGAGGGCGCTGGCCTCCCACAGCCTCATCTCCAGCCCGTGCTAGGGAGAAGAGGCAGACACGGACAGACAGGCCTCAATCCCCACACGCCGCCTGGGGCCTCGGGCAGGTACTTCCATTTCCCACCTGAAATGTACGGATTCTCTCACCACCTCACCTATAGGTGGCTGTAGGCTCTACAGAAGCTTTAGGCAGAGCTTTGTGAACTACATTTATAAATTATGAAGATACTATAGTTTTATATTATATAATTCTGCTGTCATTTAAAATAAAGTTTCCTGGGCACCTGGGTGGCTCAGTTGGTTAAGCGTCTGACTATAGCTCAGGTCATGATCTCTCGGCTTACGAGTTAGAGCTGAGCTTCTGTCTCGTCTCCTCCCTTGATTGTTCTCTGTCTCTCAAAAATAAACATTCAAACAAGTTAAAAAAAAACTTCCGTAATTTATCCTTAGTCCTCCACTTTATTTTTTCAAAGTTTATTTTTGAGAGAGACAGAGTGTGAGCAGGAGGAGGGGCAGAGAGAGGGAGACACAGAATCTGAAGCAGGCTCCAAGCTGTGAGCAGTCAGCACAGACCCCGACGCGGGGTTTGAACTCAGAAACTGTGAGATCATGACCTGAGCTAAAGTCAGATGCTTAACTGACTGAACCACCCAGGTGCCCCGTTAGTCCTTCACTTTAGAAGTAGGTTTTGTTTTAGGGGCACCTGGGTGGCTCAGTCGGTTAAGCATCCGACTTAAGCTTAGGTCATGATCTCACGGTTCCTGAGTTCAGGCCCCGCATCAGGCTCTGTGCTGACAGCTTAGAGCCTGGAGTCTGCTTCAGATTCTGTGTCTCCCTCCCTCTCTGTGCTTCCCCTGCTCACACTCTCTCTTTCTCTCAAAAAAAGGAATAAATGCCAAAAAAAATTTTTTTAAAGTAAGCTTTATGTTCCCTCACAGATACCGAACGAGACTTTAAACAATTTTCTTCAAGATATTTGATGTATGCAGAAATAACAGAATTTTTTTCTGAAAACTTTTCCCTATCTTTCCTTCTCTATTTTAACTGTCATTCTACTTTCCCGGATTAAAAAAGCCCTGAACCAGGTGCGAGTCAGTGGGGAAGAGTCTGCTCCCTTACAAGCCCCAATCTGAGGTGCAGGCATCCCCCGTCTCCCTGTCTCTCTCTGGGATGACAGTTCACGCGGGGCTGAGGGCCTGACAGAACAGATGACATGGTTCTGACAGAACCCGCCTGCCCCTGACAGTGCCAGACACTCCCCTCTCCCCACACACGCGCCCCCCGCCTGTCCCCAGGCCATCCTCGGCACCTCTCTGTGCTCTTGTCCAGGGCCATCTCGCCCCTTCCCCCGCCGTATACCTGGAGTCTCCCTCCCTGTGAGTCTGCCCTAACTCCCCTACCGACCCTGGGCCACCATCCACACCAAGGCCGGAGATCTTGCCGGACCTCATCTGCCTCCAGACGGTGTTTCAGAGGGTCATGTCCATGCTGGCCAGGCCCTCTCTGCTCCAGATGTGCCAGCCTCTGTCAGGACTCGGCCAGGCCAACGTGCTGATGGCTCTCGGCACACGTCTGCTCCCTCTTCCCAGCTGCCCTTCTGGCCTCACTCCCCTCATATAAGGCTCAGTCTATGCTCAGCTGAGGGCTCCTCTGGCCCTCAGTCTATAGGCCCCTTCCTTGGGCTCCCGGACTGTGGGTGTTTCTCCCTATCCCAGGGTCAGGCACTGGCAGAGGGCCTGGGAGGGGGACAGAGACCCGAGGAGTGTTTGCTGACTGACCGAGTGACCACGTCAGTCGATATTCGACTGCATCCCCACCTGCACTGATCTTCTCAATCTCTGACCTCTGTCAACCCTGGGGGTTGCCAAATCCTCACAGCTCATTTTAGGTGGAGAAGCCAGGACTGAATTCTCCTCATGTGAGTACTGCTGAAGGGTTAGCAGGATGCGGCAGAAACATCTGTGTCCTTTCAATATTCATGCCCTACTTTTTTTGAGTAATAGAATCCGAGTTGTCAGCGAGGCACATTTCCATGAAGCTAAAGTACTGTATTTTTGAGTTTCCCTTGCATATGAGTATGTCAATTGACAAACTTCTGGCTAATGAGATATGAGAAGGTTTATGTTACTTTGAGGAAGCCTCTCTAAAAAAGGAGAGCATGTGTCTTTTCTCTGCCTCCTTCCATCCTGCCACCTAGAATGTGGATGTAGTGGCTGGAGCTCCAGCAAGCATACTGGACCCTGAGGACAAGGGCCACACACCCTAGTGATGGTGGAGCAGAGAGCTAGAAGGAACTTAGACAACTCACCTCAAAACTTCCTGTGCGGGGGGGGGAGGAGCCTTCCATTTTGTTTAAGATACTATTATTTGGGGATTTTCCAATACATGCAGCCAAATCCATCCTAACATAAGTAGAGACGTGAAAATTATTTGTCTGTCTTCAGTTGCAAAATGGCAAGAGGAGAAAACGTATTAACTTCACTCCTCTTTCAAATTCTCAACCAGGACTAAAAGCACACAGTAATAGTGAGGACTGTTTACCAGCCCTGGAAGTGCATGCCAGGTTCTTCGAGGAGTTCCTTATGGGACTGCAGCTGTGGAGACGGGTAAGGAGGTGAGGGCAGGGGTGAGCAAGGGTGTTAAAACCCGAGTCCCATCAGAGCCTTCAAGGGAGCATGGGATCTCTGTGTGGACAGACCGCCAATCTCACACAGCGCTACCTAGCTTGTATGCTGTCCAGAGAGGGGCTGAGCACAGGGGTGGGGGACAGCTGAGCTGGCTCCCGGCAAGGGTGCCGGCTCAGCGAACTCACACACAGAAACCCTCCGGCCAGCGGCTCCCAGCACCCCTCCAACGGTGCTGTCTCAGGCCTCCGCACGTCCCCCAATCCCAGAGACTGTGGGGACTTTCAGCTGGGTGGGTTGAGACCACCGCAAATCTGCATGGTCTGCTTTCTCCCTTCCCTTTAAAGCTCCGAAAGCTTGCCATCTCCTCTGGAACATACTTCAGTTCCCTACAAGGGACACCTGCAAGAACCGGACAGCGGTGAATGACAGGTGTGCCCCCAGACAGGCCAGCTCCAAACCTGGGGTGAAGCCAAGAACTCAGAAGCACCGCTGCCTTAGGGAACCGACAGATCACTGGAGACGTGCTCTCTGTACACCCCAGGAAGGCATGGAATGCAGGAGACAAAAGCAGGCAGCCATCAGCACACGGGGAAGACTTCTTGGCGATGAGAAAAAGTCACCGCTGAAGTTTAAAATGCCAAAGACGCAGGGAGGACACACCGGATACGGCAGAAAAGCAAATGGAGGAGGGAAGCCGCCGCACTCTGCCTGCTTCTTTAAACAAAGTACAAACTCCTCAGTAGCATCACAAGCTTGTCAGGGACACCGAGTGGTGGCTGTGATTGCTACTGTGATGATGACAGCTGTCACACAGTCAACCGGGCAGAATATTCTAAACCAACGGGTGTACCCTGGTGGCTAGCGGGCCTGCAGAGGAGTTTTATTAGGCCAAAACATAAGGTTGTTGTTGTTGTTGTTTTTTAACAACTTATTGAGATGTAATTCACTTACTATACACCCCACCCATCTGAAGTACACAACCCATAGGGGACACAGTCAATGCCACTGTACTGGCGACACGACGGGGCAGATGGCAGCTACACTGGGGGCGAACAGGGCATAACATATAAACTTGTCACATCACTGAGCCGTACACCTGAAACTAACGTAATGCTGTGTGTCACCTATGCACAAACAACACAATTGTTTAATTAAGGAAATTAAGCGTACCATCCAGTGATTTAGTACATTTGGAGCTGTGCAGCCATCACCACACTCAATTTTAGAACATTTTCGTCACCTGCAAAGAGAAACCCACCCCCAGATAAGCAGTCGCTGCCCCCACCCTGTTCTGTGCTCCCCCCACTCGCTGGCAACCAGGGATTACTCTCTGTCTCTACAGAGTTGCCTAATCTGGACACTTCTTATAAATGGAATCATACCATATGTGGCCTTTTGTGACTGGCTTCTCCTCAGCATCACGTGTTCAGGGTTCATCCGTGCCATGGCGTGTCAGTGCCTTGTTCCTTTTTATGGCCGAATCATACTCCACTGAATAGCGATAACAAACCTGGCCACTCATCAGCTGATGGACAGCGGAGCTGTCTGCCACTTGGTGGCTATTAGGAAGAAGGTGGCTGTGAACATTCATGTGCGAGTCTTGGTGTGGACATATGTTTTCAGTTCTCTTGGGCACATACCCAGGAGTGGGATTGCTGGGTCACATGGGAATTCTATGTTTAACATTTTGAGAAACGGCCAAACTGCAAAGCAGTGTTGTTGTTTTTTTTAAAATTTGACTGTGAGTGCCTTTAAGCAAATGGGAGCTCCCTCAGATTAACACTGACCCTGCACGCAGACACTTAGCACAGATTCATCAGGATTTGCTTTTGACCCTCTTTTAATCTGAAAGCCTGCCAGTCAATCCCCTTCGACAGAAGTGCGTGCAGGACAGACGCAAACTTTGCTGGCGAGAGCAGTGCTCGCGATCACACAATTCTGTTCCAACAGAACAAGCCAGAAGGTCCCCGGGACTTCACTGCGGGGAACTGCACTGAGTGTGCTGAGCACAAACTCTGTCTCCGGGGCAGGGAGAGACACCAGTCAGGCGTGCAGGGTCAACACCCGTATGTGCAAGACTACTTTTTTTTTTTACAGTAAGGTTTAGATGGACACCCAAAAATAACATTCTTACCTCTTGCTCCTCAAAAATGGGCTGATATTTCTCAAGTGATAATTTCTTTAGGATTCCAGTCAGTTCATCTTCAAGAGGGAAAGATGTGAAAAGATATTTTAGAATTTGGCAAAAGGCACCAGAACAGTGGTCTTCAAACTTTCATGAAACAGTGGCAATCTTATTTCAAATGAAATGTCACAAGAAACTCCAACATGGAAAGCAGATCTAAGATGCACTCGGGTGGAGGCAGCGGGGCTGGGTCTGAGTCGTACCCTCCCCCTCAGAGCAGGCCCTTGGCATCTCCCCAAACTCCGACATGGGGGGGTGCTGTGGCCGGGCTGACCTTCCACTGGTTGCAACCCCCAAGTTCTCAGAGTTCTAACTGCCGGGACTAAAGTCCCACTTTCTGTCCAAGGATGGTTTTCATTATGATTTCTTGCCTGCTGCTAGCCGCACCTGCAGCAAATGCTAATGCCGGCAAGTTGTCAGCGAGGCGGGGAGAAAACTGAAGAGAACAAGCAGGTGGCTTCAGACCAGAACTGGAGTTTGGCTCAGTGTGAGGAGGCTGTGGGCTTCCTGACGGAAGGACAGACACAACTGAGTGGAAGAGCAGGGCCAGAGGGGCACGGAGCAGGAGAAAACAGAAGATTTTGGATATGACTTCAGAGCAGGGAGGGTGAAGAAAGGAGACAAGAGTGGCATTTGGGCGGGAGTCGGGGGTAGCTTGAAAAAATATTCGTTCACACATTCAACAGGGATTTAGCAGACTAGGCACTAGGGACTCAAAGACTAAAACAGATAAGCAGGCTGCCAGGCCAAAGGCAGTGAGGAAGACTGGAGCAGGGTAGGGGTAGATGACAGGGAGTGGGGGAACACTGTTTATTACAGAGAGTGGTAAGGGAAGGTCTCCTTTATATAAGGTAACATTTGAGCAGTAAACAGAGTGAACTGTGTAATACTAAGGGAAAGATCACCAGGCACTATTCAGGCAGAAGGAACAGCAAGTGCAAAGGTCCTGGGGCAGTGGGTGCAATTTAGGAGGCCTGAGTTCCTTTTTTAATTCTGTTATTCAAGAGTGGCTACCAACATGCCTACTACTACTACTACTACTACTACTACACGCTGGGAATGCAAGGATGAAAAGGTCCGTGCTGTGAAGGAACTCAGTGTGGTTGGGAAGACAGAATGATGAGGGTGATAGCCGTTGCACCATCAGGCACCCTGTGCACAGGTAATCCATTTGCTCTTTACAACAACCCCAACAATCCTATCACCGCCTCCGTTTACAGACGAGGAAGCAAGGCACAAGAGGCTGGCTACCCTGTGTCAAATGAGATTATACCGCTAGTCTGCAGGAAAGCAGGGATTCATACCCAGTGGCCCAGCTACACAGTGCCACCTCTCTCCTTGGTGACAAGCGTTATGAGGAGGGGCATCGGCAAGGGGACAGAGAGGACAGCTACCTGCTTGAAGGACTGGAGAAGGCTTCACGGAAGAGTACTACTGAGCTAGGGTGTACGAGATGAATCGAGCCCCGGTCCACACCGAACCCACTGTGGCTCCATGGCACCAAACCTTTGCTCGGGCTGTTCCCTCCACACAGTCTTTCCCCGCGGTAGGGTGCCGGTAAGCGGTTAACAGCCGGCTCTTGGAGGGAAAATGCACGTATATACGCAGGTAGGTAGGCAGGTACGTACATAAGCTTATAGCAGACCTTACTGATATAAAGGATGTATAACACACAATTTACATATGATAATCAACTACACAATGCTGTTTCTTATAAATTCCCTGTGGCCGATGCTTGTGTTGCATTGCAGGCACCTCACTGAATGCTCTCCCTCATTTCTGCCTTCCTCTGGAGTCCACAGCCAAGAAGCATAGTTCCAAAAGGGACGCTGGATGGTTCCGCATGTGGGAACACAGAAGAGGAAATGAAACAACAAAGACGCATATTGGACTTCACGTGAGCAACTCTGCTCGATGACATGATGGTTTTAAAATCCCGGCAGAACATTGTTTCAATTTTTTTGTGCTAGTCACAATAGGACAGACACACTTTTAACTTTTGTCTGCAATATGGACATTTTCTCCATCACTGTCCAGATTACATCTAGATGGCCAAGGAGATAGTAATCTGAACCCCGACTGGTGCCATTTGCTGATGTCATGGAGTAAACACCCCCCTCCTGGCTGATTTTAAGCTACCAACGTAACTAATGTTTCTCAAAGTGGGACGGAGAAGGGATGTGTGTACTAGCACATCATTATATGGTATTCCTACTGCATAAAGAGCACACGTTATTAGTAAAATGTATTAATTAATTAATTAATAATAACATATTGTTTTAAATACCCTATGCTTTTATGTTTAACATAATTTAACTGTATAAGTTCATAAACTGTACTCTTTCTTTCTTTGGCTTCTTTGCATTTGTTGTTGTAATCTGACTTATGATGGCCGCGTTCCATCCCTGGCTTATACATCTCTCGTAGACTCAAAGGCAGAGTCTAGCCCCGCCCGAGCGCCGGCTCTCCAGTGACGCCTGTGCCACAGCACTAGTACTGAGCTGATGACACAGATCTGACCCCATCTGTGTCACGGTTACTTAGCGCTGTGGTGCCGAGTGCAGCTGAGCCCCCAGCCTGACTGAGTTACCCAGACCCAGCACAGGTTAAGGCGCCCAGGACACAGGCTTCCCACTCCCCACAGAGGGGGCCCGGAGGGGGCCGTAGGTGGGAAGTCGGGGCAGGGCAAAGGCTTGCGTATGGTCCTCGACTGGGGCTCGTGTTTCTCAGAAGTATGTCATAAATAGTAGCTGTTTGGGATGGACTGAAGCTCTGTCCTTTGACAATCTCATGCCCACAGGACAAAGGTCTTGCTGCCTCCAGACCCAGGAACTCTGGAAGGGAAAACTATGCTTCCTACGTCAGAGAAATTAAAAAGAAGTTGCGGTCAGGTCCTTCCTCTTCTGTTTTTATCCCAACCAGGGCTTGCACACCTTTCTGAATAATAAGAGAGAGGAAAAAGAGTGCGCATGGACAGTGCATACAGACAGCCACCATTGCCACTCTTTTTTGAAAAAAGGTGGGGTACAAATTCCTAACTGAACCTCTTAGAGTTCAGATTCCTGAAAGCCTCTAAGGTAGGAGAATTCATGATTCTACATAGAAAACACGGTTAGGGAGGAATGGGGTTGCCAGTGAGTCTCTGAAGCTTTTATAAATGATTGCACTAGATATCACAAGACAATAACAGGAGCCCCCAAATAAAGAGGAGGCCAACGGCGANAAAAGAAGTTGCGGTCAGGTCCTTCCTCTTCTGTTTTTATCCCAACCAGGGCTTGCACACCTTTCTGAATAATAAGAGAGAGGAAAAAGAGTGCGCATGGACAGTGCATACAGACAGCCACCATTGCCACTCTTTTTTGAAAAAAGGTGGGGTACAAATTCCTAACTGAACCTCTTAGAGTTCAGATTCCCGAAAGCCTCTAAGGTAGGAGAATTCATGATTCTACATAGAAAACACGGTTAGGGAGGAATGGGGTTGCCAGTGAGTCTCTGAAGCTTTTATAAATGATCGCACTAGATATCACAATAACAGGAACCCCCAAATAAAGAGGAGGCCAACGGCAGCACGCATTTATCAATTCAGTGCAGACCACAGCCTGCACGGTTGAGTTCAACCTATCACCTGCCGGGCACTTAGCACCTGCCGGGCACCTTCCTCCAGACATCTGCGCGAGACGCTGCATCTGGGGGGCCCTGGCGCACCTGACATTTCTCCCCCTTCGCTGAACGCTGCTACTTGGCTTGCACCTGTCTGGGCCCCATCTCTCCCCAAAGCCCTGCTCCCCCTTTTCCCCTCTCCCCACTGCCAGGACCACCAGAGGGCAGTCATCTCTCTTTGTCTTTTGTATCTTCCTGTCTTTACCTGGAGCCTCCCAGCGGGGCCTCCACTCCACCTTCCTTTCTGCATCTTCCCCACAAGAGCGACCTGCATTTCACCCACGCAGGTTCCTAGTTACAGAGGACAGCTGCTGGCCCTGCTTGCCACCCTCCCTCTCCTCCTCCTCCTCCTGGAAACAGCACTTTGATTTTCCTTTGAGGAGTCACCTCTCTCTGGCTCCCAATCCACACAGTGTCAGCAGGGCAGACCCCCATGTCCAGTTACAAAGGCAGACATGAGACCTGCGCCCAGCCAATCAGCACGTTCCCCTGCCACAGATGCATAGTCAAGGATGGGCAAATGTCCCGTCATTGTAAATAGAGCCAGGGCAGGCCAATGACATTTACCCCAGGATCTTGCTGGACCTACCAAGAAAGCAGCACTCTTTCTGCTGGCGTTGCTAAGGGAGCAAGAAAAGTAAGTAAGCCTGAAGTTCGTAGGGGACAACTTTGCCACCACCTAGAGAGAGCCTACCTGAGGCATAGAGAGAAATACTCCCGAAGTACCTAGATCCACACATGCCTGAAGCGCTCCCTGAACACTTCCATTGTATGAGCCAACAAAGCTGTGTTTTTTGCTTTTGCTTAAACCAGTGCCAGTGGAGACTGCATTGCTTGCAAATGACGGAATTCTGATCTGTACAAGGCTCAGGGAAAGGTACATGACTGGTGTTATAGCAGCATTTCTACAAGTGCATGTCTGCGTATGTAAACAAAACTCAACTTGTTCAACAACGATTTCAGGTTGCCTGCCGGACCTAGCACAACGAAGACAAAAATACAAGGCAGAATCGGGGAAGAATGGAGACAGGTGTTATTGTTTGGAATTTTAAAAACTCGACCCAGGACCTAACTGTTGCAACTGAGAGCACCTGCCAGGTCACAGTGGCAAAGAGGAAAAGCTGGCGTTTCAGGACCTTGGGGTGGGGGGCTCACCCTCATCTGTGATGGTGCCGCTGCTGGAGCCCCCACTGCTCTTGGACTGGCGATGGGGCGAGGATGACACGGAGGACTCGGCCGCGTGCCCTTTGGGTGAAGGGGAGGGCGTGAGTGTGGGGGAGGTGCTTTTGGAGGTAGTGGAAGTCCCAGACGGAGGCCGTTTGCTCGTCTCCAGTTTCTGCTGAGAAGAGTAAGACAGATATGTAAGCCATCACCTGGAGGGTAGAAGTGATTAAAACAGACACCCGACAGGGAACACGGGTGCTATCTGACTCAGCAAGATATCTAACCAGGACTATGAAATCTACTTGAAAAAACATGCAAAGCAGAAACAGCCTTATCAGAACGGTTACAGGAAAAATCCTGCCCTGGAGCCGAGAGGCAGGGGGTGGGATGGAAAGTGGCACCGGAGGAGCCAGGAAACTGGGTACTAATCCTGCCCATATGGCCACCAGCACTGTGTCCTTGGCCAAGTCCCCTTACCTCTCAGTTAACTCAGCTCTAAACGGAAGTGTGGCTTATAAATACATGAGGTCCCTTTCTGTTCCTGACGTTCCTTCATCTAAACCAGTCATTTCCAACTTCTCACCAAAGAACACATCGTTTTTTCCCCTTTGTGTGTGTGTCATTTAGTTTAGAAAAAAAAGCGCCTTTTTATTTTTAAATAATTTTAGACTTATAGACAAGTTGCAAAGATAGAACAGAGCATTCCTGTGTATCCGTCAGCCAGCTTCCCCTGACGTTAATATCTTACATAACCGTAGCACAATCATCAAAACTAAGAAGTTAACAGTGGCACAGTACTATTAGCTAAGCTACGGACTTTACTCAGATTTCACTGGTTATTCCACTCAATGTCCTTATTCTGGCCCAGGATCCCACACTGTGTAAACTAACCATGTCTCTTTGATCTCCTCCAATCTGTGACAACTCAACTTTCCTGGTCTTTCATGACCTTGACACTGTGGAAGACTTGAGGTGTTTGCAAAGTGTCCCTCAGTTAAGGTTTGTCTTATATTTCCTCATAATTAGATTTGCTTGTGGATTTTTGGATTAATGACCACAGAGGTAATGAGCCCTTCCTACCGCATCATGCCCAGGGTCACACGGTGCCCATTTCTTATTACTGGTAACGTTAACCTCGATCACTTAGTTAAGGTGGTGTCTGTAGGGTTTCTTCATTGTCAAGTGACTACCTTTTCCCTTTATAATTAACAAATATTTGGGGTGGGGAGGACATATTTTCAGCTAAATATCTTGTTTCTCCCACTAATTTTAGCATTCTTTGCTCCATCTTGTCTATAGCAATTACTACTGTGATATTCTAATCATGGGAGATCTGCTATTTCCCTTATTCCTTTCACATTATCTGGAATCCTAGAAGGAAAAGTTACCACTTCCTCCATTTATTCAGTTATTTACGCCTAGCAGTACGGGCTCATGGATGTTTCTTTTATAATCTAGTAACTACTGCTATTTAATTTACAGTTGTTCAAACTGTTCCAGTTTGGGCCACTGAGACCTTTCATGTCGGCTCCTATGTTCTTTCCACATGTCTTTTTTGGTTGTTGTTGTTTCCTTTAAAGAGCATCTCCTGGGGCGCCTGGGTGGCTTAGTCAGTTAGGCGTCCGACTTTCGCTTGGGTCATGGTCTCGCGGTTCGTGGGTTTGAGCCCCGCGTCGGGCTCTGTGCTGACTGCCAGCTCAGAGCCTGGAGCCTGTTTCAGTCTGTGACTCCCTCTCTCTCTGACCCTCCCCTGCTCACGCTGTCTCTCTCTCTC
>NW_027528859.1:1624188-1629907 GCF_008692635.1 Crocuta crocuta | reverse complement strand
CTTTCCCCTCCCCCCCAAAAAAAAAAAAAAAAAAAAAAAAAAAAAAAACAGCATCTCCTTACTTCCTGACACCACAAAATGCTTTAGGCTCATCTTGCATTTTCATTGACCCAATACTGGCATAAACCACTTCTCCAAGGTTCTGGTGCCTTTTATTGGAGAGTGGTATTTAGGAACCAAAATCTGGGTACTAGGCTGTTGGTGGCCACTGGGATGTCACTGATTCTAGGTCCTCTCAGTGGACAAAGGAAAGTACACTAACCCATGCATACACATATCCATACTTACTTCTATATAAATCTGTGTGTGTGTACACACACACACACACACACACACACACACACACACAACCATGCATTCATACCAATTCATACTGATACCTCTGAGAACAATCCAATATCCATGGGGTTTGTTCTAACATTTCCCCTTTGATTCAATCTCTGACAGTTAAAACTGGATTATAATTACTTATTTGTTCAACTCTAGTATGTACACAAAGTGCACATGTAAACAAAATGTATAAAGTGGTTTCAGAATTAAACCCGTATCCCTATAAAAACAAAAACTGATCAACTAGAACACAGTGCTTCGGTATGGTTATCTGTCTCACCAGATCCACTTGGCATAGTTTTCTCCCCCCATCTCCCATGTGGTTATGTGAGTTGTAATACGGTTAGATTTGTTGTGATAGTCTGCATTCCCCTTTGGGCTCCCGGTTGATACTGTTTGTTTTAATTTGCATACAGCAGAAATAACTGTTGTATATACTTCAATGGGTTTTGATAAATGCGGGGGGGGGGTTGCCATACAGAACAGCTCTGTTAGCCCCTAAATTCCCTTGTCCTGTCCTTTCCTATTCAATCTCACCCCAATCCATGGAAATAGTTGATCTGCTTTCTATCCTAATGTCTTCATGTTTTCTAAAATGTCACACAGATGGAATATGTAGACTTTTGGGTCTGCTGCAGCAAGTTGCCTTGAAGGTCCATTCAAGCTACTGCACTATCAACGGCGTGTTCCTTGCCATAGCTGAGCGGCACTCCCCTGCGTGGATGCACCACAGGTAGTTTATCCATTCACCAGTTGGTGCAATGGTTCCAGTTTGGCGTGATTATGGATCAAACTGCTATAAACATGCACAGATTTGGGCATGAATGGTTTTTAAAAATACACTTGGGTAAAGACCTAGGAGGGCGACAACCAGTTCATATGGTAAGTGTGTATTTAGTTTTATAAAACACTGCCAAACGTTTTCAAGGTGGCTGTACTTTTATTACATTGCCATAAGCACTAGAGGGAGTTCCAGAAGCTCCATTAGCTCCTCAGCACTTGGCTCTTTCAAGTGTTTAAGTTGTAGTCAGTCCAAGAGGTGTGTTGTGCTATCTCACTGTGGTTTTCACCTGCATTTTCCCCAGTAGTTAATGTTCAATGTTTTTTCATGTTTATTTACCCTTTGTATATTTTTGAGTAAGTATCCAGATATTTTGCCTATTTTTAAATGTTTTCTTATTGAGTTTTGAGAGTTATTTGGTAGTTTAAATAGGATGTGGCTAGGTGTATTCTTTTATTTTTCTACAGTGTTTTCTGAACTTCTTGGATCTGTGATTTGGCATCTATCATTAATTTGCAGAAATTTTCAGGCATTAAGATATTCCTTCTGTCCTACCATTCTCTTACTTGCTTTTCAGAGATACTTATTAGCTGTATGTGAGAACATTTGATATAATTCTACAACTGTTTTTGTTGTTGTTATTTTTGTTTTAACTTATTTTTTCCTTTGTGTTTCAGTTTGGGTGATTCCTATTAGCCAATCTTCAACTTCATGGATTCTTTCCTTGGCTGTGTCAAGGGTACAAAGGAGCCCATCAAAGACATTCCTTTTCTCTGTTACAAGTTTTGTATTTCTAGAGTTTCCTTTGATTCTTTCTTAGAGTTTCTATCTACTGCTAAAATAGTTACTCATATGACCTTGAACTTTCAAATTTTACATCAGAGCCTTTAACAATTATAGTTCTTTCAAATTCACAGTCATGTAATTCCAACACCTGTGTCATATCTAAGTCAGATTCTCATGACAGCTTTGTTCCTTGGGTGTGCAGTTTTTTTGCAGGTCTTATAATTTTTGGTAAAATGGGACATCTTGACTAGGATAGCAGAGACTAAGATAAATAGTTTTAATGCCTGGAAGTGGGTATACCTCTCCTTCTGCTAAGCCTTAATGCTCCTCCTAACTACACCTCAGAGTGGAACAAGAAGTCCCTCTTTTAGATTTTGAAAGACTTTACCAATTAGCTGCCTATATTGCTAATTAATTCCTCCTTCTGCCTTTTTATAAAGAAAGACATTCAATGATAAAGCTTCTGATTAGGCAGGAAATAATCAGTATATCTCTACTATACAGATCTATCCCAGCCAAAGCAAAGACCTAGTGGACAGCATTATTGTGGGGAGGGGCAGATAAATATGATTATTTGAGATGCTCCAATAAAATACTTGAACAGTTCCCTATGTTCCCAGTGTAGCAGACTGTGTTAATGCTGTCTTCTCCACTCCCCTCTGGACTCATAGCCTTTGCCATGTAATTCTGTGTGTTTGTTCTTCTGCGGTGGGCATGCTGACTTGCTTCAACAACCTGACTGGCTTTCAACTCATGCCTCCGGCTGCTGCCATGAGGATATATCTAAGCTTGTTGTGGACATGCATGACCCAGTCATCCTGGTCACTCCAGTCAACAGCCAAATGTGTAAGTGATCCCTCCAGACCAGAAGGACTGGAGAGCTAAGTTCAGAGGAAACTGCCAACCCACAAGTTCACGAGCTAAAGAAATGCTTTTTGTTTTAAACCACTAAGCTTTAGGGCGAGACTAGAGAGTTTGACATACTCAGTGGGACTTGGGCTTCCACAGGTCTGGGAAGCACTGACACACACTCTGACTCCCCCAATTCTGTGGCTCCTCAGGTTGCTTCAGGCTGATTCGTGAACATGCTGGAAGCCATGCCTTGTGAATATTCTACCATTACGGTGGGGCTTGTTTTAAGCAAAATACGAAAACCAGATTTAGTAGGCTCCTATTTTGAGTATTAGTTTCTAATTCTTCCTCAGAGAGTCTTTGAAAAACATTCCATGTCTCCATTTTGCTGCTGGAGCCTTTGACAGATGCCCCCTCCTTGTAGCCTGTGATTTAGGGCAGTGGTTTCTAAGAGCCCTGGGCTGGGCTGGTTACAATACTCTCTCAGGGGAAAATCAGAGTTCTCAGATCCTGTCTTGCAGAGTCTCATCCAGTTATGCTGGAAAATTCAGAAACCTGAATTTTTAGACAGCTCCCCAAGGTTACAGCATATTGTTAAGAATATCAGGTGCTAGTGAACTGGATTGTTCCTCCAGTTTGCTTCCTGAATGTGTTTTGACACAGTCTCCTTTCATTGGAATACACCTGTACATAGATTATATACAATAAGTGCATCCAAGGGAGAGGACAGTTAATATAACTTAAAACTTAGATGCCTACCTATTTTGAACACCAGTTAAAGAAAGCTAATAATATCTAACACATCTAGTAAGATCATCAAAAATAGAAATAGAAAAATTTAAACAGCAGAGAAGAGGAAAACTGTATCAAAGCTCAGACCAGAAGACTTACTTTAATTAGTAGCTCTGAGTTTCCTAGCAGCAAAGGGAAAAGGAGAAATGTAAGAATTATAGAAGTCTTATTATCTGAGGAAAGAAAATGTACTCAAGTATCAGCATAAACATTTTTTCTAGAGCTGAATTCTAAAAGGAACTTAATTACATAGATCCTTTTACACGAGTAATTTTTGATTTAATGGAAAATATGCTAACGCACAGGGAGAGAAACTTTTTCTGGAGCTATATTGTAAAAGGAACCTAATTATGTATGTCTGATTGCAAGAGGGACTTTGAATAACAAAAGGTTACGTAACTGACAGTGGTGGGCAAAAAATAAAGACTGTTGCTTATACATCCTTTAAAATATCAGTCTCCGGAGGCACTTCTGGGCAAGGGCCCAGGGGTGAGGCTTTTGGGTGATCTAACTTTTCTCAGGGAAAAAGCTCAAACCATTTAAAAAATATTTAGAATGGGATAGTCCCCTGGCCATGGGGTCCTCTCAGGGGAGGAGATGGGCTGCGCTGCACCGATGGAGGGGGAGCACCTGAAGGAGGGGCCAATTTATACTGTCAGGAACCCATACTTGGTGGGGGTGGGGGGCTCATTCCAGCAATCAGTCCAGGTGGAGGGGCTGCAGAGCTAGAAGGGGCGGATTCTAAGGACACCAGAAGACTTCGCACTGCAGAGAGACACTGAGGGCCCTGTCCCTTGCAAACTCATAGAGATATTGACAACGGGGTGACTGCTCTTGGGCTGCATGAGTGGAGGAAGGTGCCAGGGCAGAGAGGGGAGGCTCCAACTCCGTCCTGTCCACCAGCAGGACTGCGGCTCTTCCCCTGTGGATTGCCGCACGGGCTACTCCCTGACCCTGGTACAGTGTCACTCCCTACCCCGGCCCTGCCCCTTCACCCGCTTCCCATCCCTCAGATCCCCACCGGATGTCACTGATACCCTCAGGCTTGGGTAGCAGCCCCCGTCTGCAGCCACAGTATCCTCCTCCACGGCAGCCCCTAGCACAGCGAGTCAAACTGCCTGGGTCCGCAGCAACACTGAGAAGGTCACCAAACCACCGGTGCAGTGCTGGGCACAAAGCAGACGCCCTGAAGATGTGCACAGTGAATGAGGAAGGCAGGACCATAGATACTACAGCTGACGTGTACAGGCTCCCCAGGTGCTGGGCCCCCCTCGAAAGGCTAAAGTTCGGGGCTGAGACCCGACCCCCTGCAGTCTGCTCCCGATCCCACACCGCACACCTCATCGCACTAAGCAATGAGCCACGCGAGGCTGAAGGAGGACCTGGAGGTGCCCTGCAGGTCAGGGGGGAGGTAAACGCACGTGTACAGGAGGTCGAGGGCACAGGGTGTGATCCCGGCAACCTCCTGCACGATCCAGCCCTTCTCAGGAAGCCCGGGAGCAGCCAGCTGAAGGGACCGGTCTTCAGGGCCGTCCCACGACTGTGGCACTGCCTGTGCTCCCCAGCACGTGGGCCACGTTAGGACAGAACGTGAGTGTAACAGGAGACAGAAACAGAACAAGCACCTTGCCACCGGGACCGCCGCCGCCTGCAGGGGACACCGGGAGCTCGGACGAGCCGGACCCTGGCGCTGGCCCGACAGGACTTGACCGCTGGCTGGGCTTCTGCTCGGATAGTCCGGCTGCCTTCTTCCTCTGGGCAGCAATTTGTGACAGGACACTGTCTATGCTGCCACCTGAGGAGAGAGGAATAGACGTGGCTGCCTCAGGGGCCCAGGGCACAGCAATGAGAGGAGAGCGGACTTGGTGGGCTGACCTCGCTGAGCTGGGGAAGCGTTCCCCAGGCTCCTCCAGAGCCCTTGTGGCTGTGGCTCAGGGCGGACCGTGGAACCCGGAGGTGGCCAGGCGCGGTGGTCATCACACTCCAAAGGCACCACGGCAGGAGGTGTTGGAAGGGGCAGCGCGGGCGCCATCAGCCTGTCCCCGCTTTCCCCTGCCACAGCCGGCTTGTGAGGCCTCCGACAGGCACAGACGCCCTGCCGGGCTCCTGCGGCCCCCCACGCCCCTTCCAGCAGCTGCACAGCCTGGCCTGCCCACCCCGCGGGCCCCCCCCCCCCCC
>NW_027528859.1:1613807-1624156 GCF_008692635.1 Crocuta crocuta | reverse complement strand
GGAGCTTCACCGGCCCATCCTCCACAGCTGTGCCAATAACTTGCTCAGCCCCAGCACTCAGAGCTGATAGCCACGTTCCCTCTCCCAGTTCCCCCACATCCACCAGCAATCTCAAATTATTTTGAAACAGGTCAGTCTAGAGAGCTAGAGAGGACCCGAGTGGGAAAACACAGATAACTAACATTTGTGAGGCAGTAACTAGGTGCCATGTACTGCTGGGAACATTTCACGTGTTTGAACAGTGCCGCTCTGGGGGGCAAAATTGTGAATTCATTGGAAAGTCCCTTAGCCGCCCCAAGGAAGGGGACACAGTGTGTGCCATTGTTTCTGGGGCTGTCGATGGAGCAAGTGCAGGGGAAGCTGGGGCGGGGAGGGCACTTCACACCCACAGCCCCAAGGGGTCTTCCCGCCATCCCCCCCCCCAGTGCCCCTGCCTGGCACCCACCTGAGCGATTATGCAGCTCCCCACCATGTCTGCTGGAGCCCCCGACTCCACTGGAGCCACCTGAGGAATGAGGTGAGTGGTTGAAGTTTCCAGAATTGGCAGGAGAGGTGGGGCTTCTGGTGAGAGATGGAAATTTAACCGGCCTGACAGGAGTCTGCAAGCACAGAGTGGGTGTCGTGGTTAGGGTCTGTTGTTGCCTTCTCAGACACACACGATGGCAGGGAAAGGGCTGTGGATTCTGCTGGTTCACCCCAGCCCATGCCGCCCGTGCCAACTGGTGCTCAGTCTGCGGGGAGCCCCCTAGAAAGGGGTGTTCATTTTCATCCGCAGGCAAGCAGACCATAAGCTTAGGCTGAGCCCCTGTGATGTTCCCCCTGAATCACCCCACTTTCAGGATCTGACAGCTTTCCACATGGTGCAGACTAACGACAAACCAGCCCTGCCCACTTGGAGCACCTTGGGGCCGGGCTCTCACTCTCCCGCTAGAGATCTGATACTGCAACAGCCCCATGAGGCAGCAGCAAGCCAAGGTCAGCCCCGTTTCACAGAGAGAGAGACGGAGGCTCTGGCTCTTTCTGATCACTCAGCACACAGTGACAGGGCGAGGTCCTAAATCCTCATCTGTGGTTTGCCATTTGCTGCATCTACGGTGTGGACAGTCTACACAAATGGGGGTAAGCTCCCACATCAAGAGGGACGACATCAGGACGTTACAGAGACACAGCAAGGGCCTCAAGGTCAGAAGCCACGGTAGGCAAAAGGCTGGAAGTCACACTCCTTGTGGGTGAAAGAAAACACCCGTAGTGCACATACTTGCCTCCCAGTGTTTGCTCTTGGTCATGGCCCTGAGCAATGATGTAATGTGGAAGTTGGTTAGAAACCAAGAACCTGGTCCCAGGCCCATGCCACGTGGCTGGGTGCTCTGTGGTAGGGTGGTTCCCTCCTGGGTCCCAGTCTCCCCATCTACTCAAGGGAAGCTTAGATTAGATCAGGTCTTCAGGCTGTGCTCCTTGGGGCTCCAGGGCTCCAGAGAAAAGACAGACAAGAGGGGCCCTTGCTTTCATTGCCTTCACCCCACGTTTTAATCTGTTTATAAAGGAAATCCCTTTGTAGGGCAGGGGACACAAAAGGACATCCTCATTTAAAAAAAAAGCTTGAAACCCACTGGATTAGCGGGTCTGAGGTCCCTTCTGCCTGCAGCACACCCCGACTTCAGTGTGAGTGACGTGTCAAAGCACGTCCACTGGGCCACTCACAGTGTCTGTGCTCCCGCCGCCCAGGCCCGCGGGGGCACCCCTGCCGGCTCTCTGGAGCAGCACAGTCTTCACGGGCTCTGCCTTCCCGCTGTGACATGTCCGGGACCGATCCGAGCTCCACAGCTCAAAACTGGAAGGGGGTAAGAAAGGGGGGATGACTGCCTTCAGCTTGTCACTCGGGAGTCTGGGGAAGGGGGCTCCATTTCGAAGCTGAAAAAGACAGGCTGTGGGTTAGACAAGCCTCCCCTGGGGCGGGGGGGGCTCCCAGCTCTTCAAGAAAGACTCCAGGCTTCTCAGAATGGCACCACCATCTACCCCCTCGTCCCCACGCCCGGCCAGACACCATGTGGTACCCTCTGCGCTCCTACCAGCAACCAAGCAATACCCCCATTTACTCTCTCCACCCCCCAGCTTCTCTTGGGGCCATGGCTGCAGCCAGATGGGAGACAGAGGGGATGGGGAGCGAGGCGAGGCGAAGGGGTGCCGGGTGTGCTGTGATGGCGGCACCGGGGGGATGGGGAAGAGGGCACTGCAGGCCCAGGGGAAAGAACGCAGGCAGGTCCGGCAGCCAGAGGAGCAGGACGTGTGCGCGGGGCTGGGCGTCTCTGGAGGAAGGGCCAGGGCGCAGGGGACCAGGAGGCCCAGGCTGGCTCTCTGTGAGCCCAGCAAACACGCTCTTCCCCACTCCACCGCACCCTCCCTCATCCAGCCACACCTCCCACTGCTGACATTTTTCACTGTAATTTTATATTTTGAAAATGTGATTTAGGGCTAGTATAGAAGCCACACAATGATGACTGGTGGACTGTCAAGGAAAAGCATTCACACAGTCCGCACTAACTTTAATTAAGAAAAGACAGTGGCCTTGGTGCCAGATGGTGCTTTGCAGGGAAGGGCATCCCACAGCTAAACCTGCCTCGGGAGCCGGGCAGGCGCGCGTCTCCGCAAGGATGGCTGCAAACGCCCACTCGGCAGGGCTCCCTGGCCGTCCTCCATCTGCCGAGGGGCAGGAGGAGGTGGCCAGGGAAGGGCCAACGCAGGAGGGGAGGCACCTTGGCTCCCACCCTGGCTGTCCTGAGCTTTTCTGAGAATCTGTGAACAGTGCTGTCCCCTTGGACCTCAGCAACCTCATCCAGCAGCGGGGGTGGGACTGGAAGAGGACTAAGGATGCCCACAGCTGCAAACCCACCACAGACGGACGTTTTCACTCCTTGGGGACAGAGTCTAAATTGTTGCAAACTTTCTGGAAGGCAATGACATTCGCACCCATTGACCCAGAGATTCTATTTCTAGACATTTAGCCCAAGGAAACAGGCAAGTGGGAGAAATCGAGGCATAAGGATATTCATCAGATCTGTGACAACAACAAAAAAATAAAACCCCCAAAGTCCAAGGGTAAGCCTTCGCTGGTCAGTGAGGCACATTCCCAGGACGGAATGTTGCATCAGGCAGCCATCAGATGTGATGTGGCTAAAGAGCATTTAATGGCATGGAACAGATGGTCAGACAAACTGTTAATAAATCAGGCTCAGCACAGTATGGGGAAGAGAAGAGTGCCCACCTCGCAGGGCTGGCCACGGACTAAATGAATGAATATATGCAAAGTGCTCCGAGGACCGCTGACACTTAGTAAGTGTTGTAGTATCTGCCATTATTATGCAGGACATGATATGTTCATAATGCTAAATACCGGTTAGAAAAATACCCAAAACTTATCTACCCCAAAACGTCAGTCATTATATGTGTCATCAAGGGGGATTTTATTTTGCTTATTTATATTTCACTGCATCTTCCAAAATTTCAATAATAGCCCTGGTCTTCATACAAAAGTAATTACTGCTCTTTAATGAGATTATCAAATGTCAGGCAGTACAAGCTCCCACCTCAGCTATCCGGTCTAGAGACACCAATTTACACCTTTTACACCTACCGCATAGCAGGGCGGGATGGAGCTCAGAGAGCTCCCAGTCAGGACTCAGCCGGCTCCGCCCCTCCTGAGGATGCTTGGCTCCCTTCTCCTCTCCAATACCGCCCTCTCCTGGCCAGCCTCCAGAGTAGGGTCTTAGAGCTCAAGGGACTTCAGTTCAACCCCAACCCTCATTTCAAAGAGGAACGCATGCAGCCCAGAGAGGTGAAGTCACATGTCCAAGGTCATACAGCAGATAACCAGGAGCTCATTCTGGGCCAGACACGATACTAAGCACTTCCTGGGGATAACCTCATTCAAGGAAGCAGCCATGAAGGATAGCATCCTTTAAGTCAGACACTGCTAGAGGTGCCCCAGGGTCCGTCTTCCACATCTTCTTTAGTAGACACCCCTGGCATTTAGAGGGGACACAACCGCCTGGAACAGAGACGTCCTTTCCAGCCTCCGTGCATGCAGTGTGATGTGACTAAATGCTGGCCGATCTGATATAAGCAGAAGTGATGTGCGAGTTCCCAGGAAACTTCTTTAAAGACACCTGGTGTGTGCCCCTGGTCACTTTTTCCTCCCCTCATCTTTCTTGCTGGCTGGAAGGAGGCAGTAACGGCCACAGCTCTGGTGGCCATCTCATAATAGAAGGCAAGCCCGGGAGACCAACAGGTAGAAGGACACCATGGGTCAACATGCTAGTCCTGACCCGCACTTGAGAAAAATAAGCTGCTGTCTCATTTGTGCCAGTTATTGGAGGACTTTTTGTTACTCACAGCTGAACCTATTCCTGATGCATCTCTAATTCACAGATGAGGAGACGGAGGACTCTCAGGTTGGGCTGGAAACACAGCCTCCTCTGGGACTCCTCTCCCCGAGTCCCCACAACCAAAACGGTGAGCTCACTGTCACCCATCAATTCCTACCCTGCAAGGCCTGGCCTCAGTGCCGCCTCCTTGTGAATGCAGTCAGGGCTGACATCTGGCCACTAAGCCCCAGCACAGCCTTACCCACAGTTTAGGGCTGGCGTCGGTTCCAATTCCTCAGTGCCAGAGCTGTGTCACACATTTCGCTATCAACCCCATCTGTGACCACCACAAAGAAAGACACATGTCCACATCCAGCCTTGTAAATCAATCAACTAATGACAGGCAGAGGCCTGAAAAGCTTTTAGAACAGCCCCATACTCACCATGGTTGTCAATAACACATCTTCTTTGTCTCCTCTCGTGTTCCCAGGACCTGAGAGACAAATGGAAGTTTCCTGAAATGACCCCCCCCAACAAGTTCGTGGCATGAGGATGAGTGACCAGGTCGGCCTTCAACCTGGAAAATCAACTCTCCTGAGCGATTAAGTATTTAATAATAATTGGTATTCAATATCTGAAGAGAGGGAAAGCATCTCAAAGGTATCTCAGAACGTGTTTTCAGCCTTTCCATAAGCCACTGCTGTGCTGGGTCAGACAGTGGGGCACCCAGCTCAATAGTCTGTCTCAAATGGAGGTGCCGAAGGAGCTAGGCTGGGTGTGGGGAGTCTGTTCGAAGGGGTGTGATCTAATCAACTGCCCAATCAGTGTGGGAATCTCCTTCAGTGCCCTGGCAAAGTCGTCCAATCTGTTGAATACCTCCAGTGGTGGGAATCTAACTCCCCACCCCTAGGTAACTCGTTCTATTTCTAAACACTTCCAGTGCCAAAAATCAATCATGCGTGACAGGTGGGAAGATCACCTATCAAAGGCAAGAGAGAGGCAGTGGCTGGCCTCAGGTCCCTGAGCAGGGTGTGAGGGACAGAAACCGGGGACCCTTGGCACTGATGTCCCCATCTACCATGCTGACTGCAATTGTGTCCCTGCCTGTCTCTTCTTCCCCAGACCAGCTGCTTTGTTCCAGGAACACGTTCCAGTATCATCTCACCTCTGACATCAGCCCAAGAGGTAGGACAAAGAGCAGAGAATTTGGGTTTGACCATTCTGGAAATTCTACAGCACATGCAGTTTTTTCTCACCATTATCTTTCACTGTGGGGGCCACGTCACGAAGCCCCAAGCGGCTTGTCTTGTCCTGGGGAGCCGCCCTCATGGTGGAGTCCAGCGCTGGCTCTGGTTCATCACAGAAAGGCAACGGCTGGTTGCTGGAGAGCCCGCGGGGCAGGGTCTGCATCAGTTTGAGCTTCCGGAACCGATTGGACATTCGGCTCCACCAGGACTGCCAAGGGAACGCAGAGCAGAGGTCACGCTCCACGAACAGCCAGCCCAGGGACAGTGACACACTTTACACGTGCTTCCCCTCTGCTCCCCTGCGCCCGTGACACGTATTCCCAATCGGTCACAGGAAAGCGTCCCACAAAACCGTGGTTCTGTCTGAAGCCTTTCTGACTCAGCCCTTCGGGGCTCTGACCTCTGACAGCGGACCCTATTTGCCACCCCTCATCCAGTCAGTCTCCGCATTGCACAGATTGAGAAATGGAGGTCCAGATGGGGTGCCAATGTGCGCAGAGTCTCACAGTGAGTCAGAGACAGACAGATGGACAGGAGGCAACGTCAAACACCATAGCATCAGTCACTGCGTAAGCTCTCCCCCCGTTCCAGTGACAACGTGAGAGGTGTCGTCCACACCCAGGCCCGGGCCATCTGCTCTGGCAGCTGACGCCTCTCCACCTGCAGAGAGGCCCAGTGCTACTCCCCAGGGTGCCCCTAACCCCGTGACAGTTCGGGGGTTACGGCACGGCAGGGAGGGAGGCTGTGAGGGCCTGGCTGAGGGAGACAGCGGCGAGCACAGGGCTGAAGGGACCTATACAAACAACACTGAGAGGACACCCTGGGTTCTAGTGAGCAGAGAGCAGGAGCTGAGTGCGGATTTGAGGAGGCATCAGAGCCCGAGAGCCCCACAGAGGATGCAGGAAAGGTAAGTGATTTCAACCAAGTAGCCAGGATGGGGAGGACGAGAAATTCAAAGAAAAACACTTGGCTCGCAGTTAGAAATGAGCAACTGGAGGATGTTAGGGTATTTCCACAGAGCCCCAACTGGAGGCCTGTGGGCCGCAGGGAGACCCCAGCATGTCCCACATGCTGAAGCAGAGGCCGCAGACAGACGGCCTGGGAGGAGAGGCATCTGGCTCGGCCAGCTCAGTACCACATCATGCAAAATTTTCCAACTCCCGACAGCTGTTAGCTGAGTTTCCACATCTAGCGTTCTAGCGTCTCTGGGAAAACATGGGACAATCTGACAACACGAACCCACATTCCTGCAAAGTGGTCACCGCAGGTTATAGAATCAGCCCAGTTTTCCCGGATACTCACTGTTCCTTACTGCTCACCAACGGCTTAGTTCCTGCCCTTGCAGGGCCACCCTCACCCTAAACCAGCCTTGCGTTAAAAGGAAGCAGCAGGCACCCCCCACCCCGTCAACTCGTCTCTCTTTAAAGCCCTCTAGGACAGGAAAAGGCAAACCTTGAGCCCGCCTTTGTCATCGGGCAGCACTGGGACACTCCAGGGCTGTCGGACCTTCGAGTGAGGCAGAGGTGGCGGGTGGCTGGGCCGGCCTTTGTCTTTGTTCACCTGCATGCAGACAGATGCCAGCAGTCGAACAAGTTCCGTGTCTATGGGCACAAAAGGCAGCACTTTACCTGCAAATTCGTCTGTTGGGCCAGGGAGAGAGGGCTCAAGAAGACCCATCAGCCTTAGAACTCAGCTGTGAAGCTCCAGCGTCTATGTTACTCCAGGATCGAGGCACTGGTCTCTCCGTCTGGTCTTCAAAAGGTGGCAAACAGGCCAGCAAGGCTTCATCCACTTGACCAGAAAGGAAAACCAGGAGCCCTCTCCCCACAGACAGACAGTGGGAGAAGCGTGTTTTAAAAGCACAAGCTTGGGGCGCCTGGGTGGCTCAGTCGGTGAAGCATCTGACTTCGGCTCAAGTCATGATCTCACGGTCTCTGCAGCCAGGTGGCAGGGAGTTAAATTCTGCCTCTGTCCCTCCCTGGCCGTGCAACTGCAGGTAAGCTAGAGAACCTCTCTGTGTCTCTGTAAAAGGGGTGACAGTATGCACCACATGAAGGTGTCTGGAGGAGTCGAGGGAGTTTCTAGCCTAAGGGAAGTGCTTAAGAAAGGGGAGGCGTTATTAGTAGTTAATAACTGGGTTATCAAAACAACAACAGAGATTGAGAAGAATACCTTACAAACTATTAACAGTGCTTTTCTCTTGATAACTGTTTTTTCCCTCTCCAAGTGTTCAATAATATACATGTGTTTCTTAAAAAATTTCAGGCAAAAACTTCATTTAAAAAAACCCATTCGGAAAAAAAATCAACTAGGGAGAGACTACCTCACTGGGCAAGGGAGGGGGAAGTGGTCGGAGGGGGCAAGGGAGAGGAGACACAGCGAGACACAGGTTTGTCTGAGAAAAGTGTGTGCGATCCAGGGGTTCTAATGACACAAACTCTTGGCACACCAGGAGGGCCTCCAGCCAGGTGGAGTGAGCTCATTGGACTTGGCGGAGGACCCCACTTCATTGGCCGGGGACAAGCCATTTCCCCCGGCCCCAGTCACCTCCCCTCCACGAGGGGATACGCAGCTCTGCTTCCCCTCACGCACCCTGCGAGGATGACAGGGAGCCGGGTGTACATCTGAGACAGGCAGGGCGGGCAGCGGTGGGAGAGGGGGCGATGCTGGCGGTGCGGGAGGGCTCTCTGGCCATCACCCTGTAGCCAAGAGAGGCAGCAGGACTAAGTCCACTTGGGACCGCAGAGGTCAAGTCCTCTCCCAGGGCCAGCAGGTTGGGATCTGGCTCAGGGCTCAAAGCCTGTGGGTTAGAAGGGCCTACTAGCCTCTCCCCTCCCTGGGCTCAAACTCCAGGGCAACAGGAGAAAGGATGGACAGACAGACAGACTCTGATCCTTGAGCTGCCTAATTGGATGCCTCAGGTCCCAGAGGGGGGCCTGTCACAGTGAGGGAGGGTCCAAGAGGAGCAGCAGATGCCAGCGGGGCCCAAGAGAGGTGGGACCAGAGACAGTAACACCCTGAGCATGGTGCCCTTGATCCAGCAGCCCCCACCTACATGACTGAGCAGAGGAAGTTGCTGCTCCACCTCCGATTCTGCCTGTCGAAGGGGTCTTTCTGTTTCCTCCCAGGGCAGGGCTTCTGGTCGCGAAGCCCAGATACCATTCTGGCACATGTGTGGCCTGCTAAGGCAGACTCCTGTCTCACCGGCCTTCCTCCTCGGAGACTCCCAAAGGCTGGCACCAGAGAAGCGTAGGGGACTACCTGGTGCCAGCCCAGCCTTTGCGGGGGAGGGGAAGGACCCGCCTGAGGACATGTGGTGAGCCCTCGGGGCTTGAGGGTGACCTCCTGGGGGAGTAAGCAAGGGCTGGACACAAAGGCGATTATCCTGATTCCCAGACAGTGAAAGGCCATTCCTCATGAAAGGCCATGAGGGTTTTCGACCCCTTTCCTGAAAAAACCCACCAGGGTCGCTCAGCAGCATCACTAGGTCGAAAGCCGTGTACCCATTTTTTGCACGAAGAGTGACATCTGCTCCTTGGTTTAGCAGATATTTGACAATTTCCTTATTCCTGGGGAAGAAAGAAAAATCCTGAGTTAGACGCACTGAGAGCAAAAGCCTGGCTTTGCTCCTGGGTTAAGAAGCTGACGATATCAGTGCCCCCTTTTGAGGCTGAAAGAAGGACATGAAGAGCTGCAAACTGTCTCACACTCTCTGTGCCCTACCCCGTGGGAAGTAGCCCTAAATGTGATGGCAGCCACAGCTCATGTGCTCCATCCACAAACAAAAGAAAAACCACGTGGCCACCACCCACAAGCAGGTCCCAAACTCCTCCTGCCCCAAATCGGGACCCCTGCACTGCGGAAGCCTCACGCAGGCCGAGGTGTCTGAAGTAGATGTCCGAGGCTCACCAAACAAGGCAAAAACTGCTTCAGGATGACGCAGGAAAGTGCTGTGATCACCTGAGACAGGGCAAGGAAAGGGCCCATAATTTGGAATCAGATCACTTAGCCGCTGTAAGACTGTCTGCAGCTCCCAGCCCTTGGGTCAGCCTACCCGAAAGAGGTGGCCTCCGGGACAGGACAAGAAAGGACTCAGAAGCACCAGTCAATGCCGGTGCCTATTCAAATGGAGAGGGTTAGGCCAAGTGTCAGCACGGGTTGCCCAGGAGCCAATAGTATGAACAGCCATTGTTCATTTCCAATAGGGGTGACTTAAGGGCTTCAATGAGAAAACTCCAGACTGTTCAACTGAAATCAACCTACGGAAAATCATCTGCCTGCAGAAAACATTCCTGCTGTGTGGTTTTTACGGCCCCTGGTGGATTCTGTGATGAGGTAATAGGAATCGAGGCATAGAAGGCAGGGATGCAGGATAGAACAAGCCTGCGCTTCTTTAATTTTGTGTGTGTGCCTCAAGCTCTTCACAGCTCTGAGTTTATGTGTACTGCACTCTGCTGTAGGAGTGGCGCGGGCACTGACCCGTGGTAGGTGGCCTGCATGAGGGCCGTCCAGCCATGCACGCTATCCTGCTTGTCGATGTCAGCGCGCCTCTCCACCAGTAGCTGCACCAGAGGCAGTTGCCCCGTGACGGCCGCCAGCATCAGTGGGGTTGCCCCATCCCCGTTGACCAGGTTCACGTAGTTGGGGTCTTCATCTGCGATCTCTTTGACCAGCTGGAAGTTTCCTGCAAACAGAAGCAGGAGACCTGGTGATCCATGGGCCTGGCACTGCTAGATTACTT
>NW_027528859.1:1592210-1613543 GCF_008692635.1 Crocuta crocuta | reverse complement strand
GGGGGGGGGTGGGGGGGAGGGTTTATGTAACAAGCATGTGCTCTACCTGCCTCTGCACTGGGCTGCTTGGTGTCACACAGGCTACAAAGACGAGAAAGAGGTAGCCCCCACGCTCAAATCCCCCAAGCTGGGAGGGATGGAGGCAAGCACACAAATAGCTTTGCTAAAAGAGAGAAGTGTTATTGAGATTAGAGAACAGATGAAAGAAACATGAAGGGCAATGCACATACAGAGGGCTCAGATCACCCTGGGGGGTGAGAATCAGGGAGGGCTTCCTAGAGGTGGGGTCTATATCAGGAGAAGAGATCTTAGGGCTAACTAGCCCTTCATCACAAATAAAGTAGAGAGTAGGTAGGCCACTGCCTATGTCGGTAGTAAGCATTTCAGAAGTAAGGAAAAGCCAGAGCATAGCCACAGGGTTGGGCCAGAGGGGTGGGGGTCTGGAACCGGTGTATAAGCAACGTCAGAACTATCAGCCTCCAGGGGCTGAAACTTCCCTGTGTGAAACTACAGTCAGGAAACAACAAAATGCCTATTTTCTTTCACAAACACTCTGGGTGGCCTGAAGAATGACTACAGATGCTAGATTGGGAGAACGTGTCCCTATCTTCATAAATGTCTAAAAAGATTTTCAAAAACACTTACCCATTTTCAACGCGTGGAAAATATCAGGCCGCCTTTTCTCCTCATCTAGGTAAGTAAGGATTTTAAAAGTTAACCACGAAAGGTTTAGTAGAGTAGAAAAGTCACAAGCATGTAACAATATAGCCTAGCATTTAAAAATGATCTACTTTCCAAAAGCAATCTGTAAGAGACATATGTAACAGATGAACCCAATAGCCCTTCTGGAAGAGTTACTATCACAGAATGTCTGCAAATGCTCCATAGATAGATTCCGGGCAGTCATCTGGCCAAGAAAACATGAATAAGCAGAATGTTTCCTGATCCCTCACTCATAAGCAATCATTTTGGAGCATTCCAAACTCTGGGATATCCTCTCTTAGATGTAGTAAAAAGTATATATAGTCTTGGAAAAATATGGATTCCTATGAAAATTTAAAAGAAGTGAGTTTTTTCCCCTGAAAACTAATGTGCAACCATGAGATAATTCCAAAGCAGATCCCTGAGACACTGAGCAGCTGAGCCCAGAGGGAGATCGCAGAGACAGCCACCAGAAGAGCCAATGTTAACTTTTGTTTTCCTTCCCCAAGAAGAAGGAATCTGAAGGATTCTGAGAGTCACCTTGCCCCAGACTTGCAGACATGGCTCCCTGCAGACCACTGCCCACCGCAGGTGTCCGTGCTGGCCCCTGCAGCCCAGCTCCTCGGCTGGCACACAAGTCCATGCCTACCCCCAAACCTGGGCCTTGATGCACCCACCAATGCTTGCCCCTCCCTCGTCTGCTCATCTGTCCCCTTCCTCCAAGCTTGGGCTGTTGAGTACCGTGCTGTCAGAAAGCAGACATCCTCATGACCAGGCCCCTCACAGGTGGCCAAAAGCAGGACTTCCTGCAATCTCTGACTCTAGGGATGGAGCGGCTGTGAGGGGGACCTGTGACTCTGGGCTAAATCTCCGGTCCAGGTCAGCCCCTTGGGCAGCTGGGAAGAAGCTGCAGCACAGTGCAGGGACCACCGAGTCTGGAGCTGGCGTATCAGAATTTGAGTACGTCTTTCCAGAATGACTGGTCTCCTCATCAACAATGGGGGATAACATGCTAATATGGGTACCACGTGGTGGTGGCAGGGATCAGTAATATAGGTGGGAGAGTGCTTCAGAAAGCCTTAGGTCTCATTCAAAGAGCAATTTTTGTTACCTTCACCAGTGACTAGCACCCACCCCAGAAAGGGTAGTACTTAACTCCGGAGTTCTTACAGAGAAGGACAGACAGGGCCACGGAACTAAATGTCTAATTTTGCCTGTGCGATACCAACAAGAAATGATTCTGAGCCAGGGTGGCTCAGTCGGCTAGGTGTTGGACTCGATCTCAGCTCAGGTCTTGATTTCAGGGTTGTGAGGTTGTGAGTTCAAGACCTGAGTTAGGCTCCACACTGGGCGTAAAGACTACTTTAAAAAAAAAAAAAAAAGATTCTGCATCTTAGTTTTAAATAGGTCACATTCTTTTAAGTGTTGAAGAATCTAATCTGCTATGGGCCGGGACTTCTCATGCCAAGACCCTTTGACAAAAAAAAAAGTATGTCGCCTGACCTTCACGTTGGTTGCTAAGAAACCATCTGGTACGAAAGAATGACTGACCCTCTAGTCTGACCCCAGGAGGCCGGGACAGTTGTGGCATTGATGCCAGGTGACCCTGGCCTGGCCCGTTCCTCATTCTGGATGCCGGTGTTGGCATTGATAGCACCACAGTTCTGGGGACCCTTCCCGGCCCAAGGAGCCATCACGTTGGGGTATATCACAATGACCGTTACAGCCTCGACAGTACCCTATCCTGCAGCTAATGCAAGGGAGAGAGCTGGGGGTCTTCGAGTTGAATTTCCTAGCACCTCACAAAAAGAGCCGGGGACCAATAGTTATGGACGGAATACTCTACCCTTGCTGACACAGCCTCTCCCTTCTGCTGTGCTACCTGAGAGCCGGTGTGGAGCACTCCCTCAGCTCCCGCAGGTCAGCTACAAGGAGGCTACAAGCCCCAAGCTCCAGGAGGCCGCCCAGCCTCGAGGCATCGCCCCCACACCCCACACCTCAACCCCGCCCACTTTCCTTCCCCGCCACGGTACCTACCACCTACCTACCATGTAAGTTATTATTCCCAATAGGTTTATATCCCGTTTCTCCTCTGTCTTCCCTACAGAGGCCAAGGTCCTCAAGGGCAGAGGGCCCATTGTTCTAGAGCAGGGGTCCTGGGCCAAATCTGCTCTGCAGCCTGTTTGGGTAATTAGAGTTTTATTGATACATAGCCATACCCACTCATTGACATATAATGTCTAGCTGCTTTCGCTCTAGCAGAATTGAGTGGTTCTGACAGAGACTGGCCCATAGTCTAAAATGTTTTCTCTCTCGTCCTTTACAGGGAGTCTGCTGAACCCTGTCCTAGAAAGATCCCAGAACATTACACATCAGAATCATCTGATTAGAAAGGAGGGGCCTTGCCACGGGGGTTCCTGGCTCTTCCCAGAGATACCAAGTCACTCTCTGGAGGGTGAGCCAGCAACCTGCAAGTAATAGGCACTCCCAACTGGTTCTTACGCACAGCACATCTTAAGACCCACTGCTCTATAGGCTAAACTTCCGATTTGCACACGCCCTCGGGTTGGGCGGTCCTCAGCTTTTGTCATTTAGGGTCTTCTGTGAAGCCACGACAAGGAAGGGAAGCAAACTGATGGTGGCATGGCCTGACCTGTCTTGGGCCTGACAGTGGTCAGTGGGTCCAGGTAGTCTGCAAGGTCCCTGTGCTTGCAGTCGAGTGCAACCTCAAAGGCGGTCTTCTCCAGCACGCCGAGGTAGTCCGGGTTGGCCCCCTTCTCCACCAGCTGCTGAGCCACGCCGAGCCTCCCGATGAGTGCCGACAGCATCAGCGGGCTCCAGCCCACGGTTCGGGCCACGTGGTTGGGGTCTGCACCCCACTCCATCAGCAGACGCACCACGGCCTCATGCCCGTGCTGGATGGCAGCCATCAGGGCTGTGATGTCCAACGGCTCATCCCTGCTGTCTCCTGACTGCTCGCCTGAGGAGCTGCGATGGTCCACGAAGGCACCGGCTTCCAGAAGCAGCTTCACCACCCCCAGGTGGCCACCCCGAGAGGCCACAGTGAGCACGCTGACCCCTAGCCGGTTCTGGGCATTGACATCAGCCCCGTGATCCAAAAGGAGGTGTGCCACGCTCGCATGCCCAAATCTGCCAGGAAGATGGACAATTAGTGACGCTAACATAGAACACTGATGAAAAAGCATACATAACCCTCCTTTGTCATTAATTATTAAAATCATAGTGGTTATATATAATAAAAGGCCTTCTAGCGCTAGGCACTGTACCGGCCCTGCATATCCACCATCACAAAGGTAAGCAACTGCCCTGTCTAGGTTCGAATCCAGCTCTGCCAATCACTAGCTGTATGATCTTGGGAAAGAACTTTAGCTTCTTCATGCCTGCATTGCTTTATCTGTAAAATCAGGATATAATTGTATCTACTTCAAGGGCTGCTGAGAAGTAAATGAGTTACTACACATATATGTAATATATACAGCACTTATAACAGAGTTTGGCCAAACGAAGGGTCTCGTAAACGTTAGATACAATAATCATTTTACCTTACACGTTGCACAAAGTACCAAAGTCACGCAGCTGGTAAGAGGTGGTGTCAGGGTCAGAACCCAGGTCCGTCTGAATCCCGATGCCGTCACTCTTTCCCCTACACCATACTACATCCCACATCTCAGAGTTCATTTTATTCTGTCTTATACAGCCTTGTAATCTATCTCTCTGCCTGTGCTGACTCCCATGGGCAGGACTCATGTCTGACTCATGTCTACGCATCCCCAAACGCACACAGAAGGTCCTTCAAGATGAGCCAGTGCACCCCATGCCAAGAGGTGTGGCAGGGCTGTGGTCAGCAGAGAGGGGCTCGGGTTCCTCTTACCAGAGACCTGCTGCCACCTGCTGGCAGGAATGTCTGCTGCCAGTGGCTAAGAACGGCCTGGGCCAGACCTTCCTCCGCGAAGACTGAGCTGGCCGGGAGACATAAACAAGCGACCTCCAACTCCATACCAGGAAGAAGAAAACAGAGGCCTCTAGCCAGCAAAAAAATCTCTTCCTTCTTTTGCCACCAGGGGGCAGAAAAGACCTGTTTTGCAGGGTTTGGGTTGGCACACTGGGCTCAGAGCAGTGTGTGTCAGAGCTGGAAGGAACCCTGGACTAACTGGGAAAGAATGACAAGAGACGGGCCAGCGGTTCCAGACCATAATGCCTGCATAACGTCTACATCTGTGAGGCAGTCTTTTGAATCTCTCGTTGCATTCCCGAACTCCTTTCCGGAAGTGAGGTGTGTGTGTGTTTTTAAACCTCCTATAAATCCAGGGCCTCCCTTCTCCCTGTGGAGGCAAAGCCAAGGCCAAACTCTGATCTGGACTTACAAATACCTTCAGGGACATGAACCTTAACGGTACCGGGTCAGCTCAGCCTCTGGAGGGAGAGCTTGGTGACCTGGGCCTGTCCCTCCTCTTCTCCAAGAGCAGAGAGGGAGCAAAATCAAATGGACATAAACTCCAGTGCAGAAAGCAGCTACCCCAACCTATCTTCCTGCCTCCAGTCCCTTGCTGACCATCCTGCGTGATGGTGCTGCCCAAACCTAAACCTGATGGCCACTCCCCAGCTTCCCGCTGCCGGAGGAAGGCCTGCCGACTTGGTCGGCTTCATTTCCGCCCAACCCTCACGCCAGCCCCGATTATACTCCTCCCACACCTCTGCCATGCCGCCTCTCTGACCAGAGTCCTCTCCTGTCCCTATATCCCGAGCACACCCTTCATCCTGCTTCGGGACTTGGCTCAGAGTTCACCTCTGAGCAGCTTCCAGCCCCCCTGCCCCCCAGTTCAGGTACCCTTCATCTGCGCACCTGAGCCTCCCTCCTACAATCGTGTCTTCCTGTAAGACCGTGCGCTCCCCAAGGACAGACAGGACTGGTGGCTGACCTACAGTGGGACTCAGTAACTGCTGGAAACGATTAAGTGTCTAAATGAAGGACGGGCATAACCACGTGGAGGATGGTCTAGAGACAGACAATGGGAATAACTAAAGAACTCCTGCATCCTCCTCTGAGGTAAAGAATTTTTAAAAATTACACTATTTCATTATGAAGTGTAAGATAAAATCTGGCACAATTCCTAACAGCAGATTAAAAGGTATTGTCACTTTTGTCTCATTTGATCTTTTTATTTTATAGAGACAAAGAGAGGAGAACGCGAGCAAGGGACAGAGAGTTAGAATCTCAAGCAGGCTCCACACTCAGTGAGGAACCTGACATGGGGCTTAGTCCCATGACCTGAGCCGAAGTCAAGAACTGGAAGCTCAACCAACTGAGCCACCCAAGCACACCTCATTGGATTTTTGACATCTTTTTTTTAATGTTTATTTTTGAGAGAGAGAGAGACAGAGTGTGAGCAGGGGAGGGGCAGAGAGAGAGGGAGATACAGAATCTGAAGTAGGCTCCAGGCTCTGAGCTGTCAACACAGAGCCCAACATGGGGCTTGAACCCATGAACTGCAAGATCAAGACCTGAGCTGAAGTCAGGCATTTAACCAACAGAGCCACCCAGGTGCCCCTTCCTCTCACTGGATTTTTAAAACATGTTTATTTATTTACTTTGAGAGAGAGGAGGTGTGCATGACTGGGGGATAAGCACAGAGAGGAGAGAGAGAATCCCAAGCAGGCTCCACAGGCTTGGCACGGAGACCTGTGCAGGGCTCAACCTCATTAACCATGAGATCAGGACCTGAGCCAAAATCAAGAGTCAGAGGCTTAACCGACTGAGCCACCCAAATGCCCCTGATTTGATCTTTAAAAAACCTAAAATAAACTGATAACGCCCATTTCATAAGTGAGGAAACTGAAGATTTGAATGGAAAGCAGTAAATTCAGGGCCTCTTGATTTGAAAGTGACAGAATCAAAACTTGAACCCAGACTCTAAAATCCCCAAACCCCAGCTCTTCTGGTATAACAAATTTTCAGAGAGAAAGAAAAGGGATGAATTTGGACAGAAATGCTGACATTTGGAATGCTTTCTGAATCCATGGGTAGCCTAAGCGGTCATTCAATTAGGCTGAAAACATAAAAGACTTCAAGGAAGGCTGAGATCATTTTGTAGATGCTAAGATTCTACCAGGTAATTACTGAGGATAGGGAAGCATGGGACTTTCTGAACAGCTGCTGTGATTACCAATTAATTTTGGCAATTCACACCTGTGTTTAAAGACCTGGTACAAACTCCCACCACCCAAAGCACTGAGCAGAGGGGCCAGCTCTGCCACATTGGCGGGCAGAGAAACGAAGGGCAGAAGTAAAGAAGCCGAGGGTGATGTTAGGGCCGAAGTAAACACCACGTAACCTATCTCTTTAGCATTTGGCCAATTTGGGGAGTAGCTTCCCTGTGGTCAACACTAAAAAGGAACAGGCACAGATGTGTTGAGAGCAGAGGCTGGGGAGCACAGGCGTTGGGGTCACCTGCCTGCGTGTGCATGTGACTCTGCCACTTACTAGCTGCATGGTCCTGGGCAAGTTACCTACCTCTGAGCCTCAATTCCTCATCTGTAAAATGGGGATGACACTAGCCATACTTCCTAAGGTTTTGTGTGGATTGAATGAGTTACTTCATTTAAAGCACTGAACACGGTGCTCGACACAAAAAGGGCTCAATAAAGGCTATCGTTTTCAGAACAGGAAAAAACACGAATGTGACCATTTCTGATACTAAAACATCCATCAGAGACCAAACTAAGGGGTGGGTGGGACCGAAGTAGATGGCCAACAGGGGTGAGTGACTTTACTGTACACCTGAGTTCCTTCCCACCAGGGTTTCAGGGCCTGTTCACCCTGCTTCCTGAGTACAGCTCAAACATCTCTTTGTTCTCCCACTGCTGTCTCGGCTCTGGTCCAGGCCACCATCACCTCTCCCTAGTCGCTGCAATCCCCCGCTAACTAGGGTTCCTGACGTTAGCCCGTCCCTCCAATCTGTCCTCACACTGCACTGAAAGCGATCTTTCCAAAACATAGATCTGATTGTCACTCACTCTGCCTAGAACCTTCTATCACTCCCCAGTGCTCTTAGGAGAGCTCATCCTTTTCAGCCCTGCCACATGGCATCTGCCCCTTCTCTCCAGGGAAGCATCATCTCCCACTACTTGGAGCCCCTTCCTGGTACTGACATCAGTCTAGCAGTCCTACCAATGCCTTATGTTCACTCGTGCTTCTAAACGTTTGCGTGAGCCTATCACCCCATGGCCACTTCTTCTGTCCTGGTTAATTCTTACAGAGTCTCGACATGAATCTGTACATCATTCTTACCAAAAACCTTTCTCCACTTCCCCAAACGGGGTCTGCCATCCCCAGAGCTCCCTGCACTTTCCCCGTCAAGCCTGATGTCCTGTCTGGCCTGCCCACTGGTGCGTGAGCTGCTCCCGGTGGGGCTGTGCCTTGGCTCCCGCAGTGTCCCATCTTCAGGCTAGGTGGGGAGGTAGGGTCGTAGGAACCCATGTTGAAAGGAGGAATGAATAACCACCTCTAAGATGATGGATCTCTTAAGATTCCATTCGACGCAGTCTTCAGATTCTGTTTCAAAAGACCCACTCTTTCTAAGATTCTGATTTTATTACTAAAAAGCACTTCCACTTCTCGTAGTATCCCAAGCTGCTCAAAGTTTACCATGCCGGCTCTCCGGAACGAGTCCTTGACTCTTTACCTCCCGGGGCGTCTGCGGAGGGCGCCCGGCAGCGCCGGCCACCTGAGCCCTGCTCGCCCCGGGGAGGGCGGCCCACCACCCCCAGCCCCCGGCCCCNTGGGTCCACCGCCGCTTCGGGCCGGCCTGTGGCGCGCCGCTGCCCCTACCCTACCAGTGCCTGGCGCTGCACCGCCCCTTCCTAAATAGTTGTTGGCGAGAGTGAGGGCCGGATGGATCCGTTCTGTTCCTTCCGCTCCCCTCGGTACGTCCTGCGTGGCCTTCGGAGCTGGTCACCTGGAAATTAAGGCTACCAGCGCCTCCTGTCCTTCATCTCTTTTCATCAGTGATTCTTGAATCTGCACCTTCTGGGACGTTGTTACAAACGCAAATTNGCTCAGAGCCTAGAGGCTGTTTCAGATTCTGTGTCTCCCTCTCTCTCTGACCGTCCCTGGCTCACACTGTCTCTCTCAGAAATAAATAAAACGTTTAAAGAAAAAAAATTCTGTGTGTGGCTCCAGACCGCCGGTATTTTATTTTATTTTTTAATGTTTTGTTTTTGAGAGAGAGATAGAGACAGCGTGAGCAGGGGAGGGTCGGAGAGAGAGGGAGTCACAGACTCTGAAACAGGCTCCAGGCTCTGAGCTGGCAGTCAGCACAGAGCCCGACGCGGGGCTCGAACCCACGAACATGAGATCATGACCTGAGCCGAAGTCGGACGCTTAATCGACTGTGCCACCCAGGTGCCCCAGACCGCCGGTATTTTAATAAGCCCTCCAGGTGATTCTGGTGCACACTGAAGTTCAAGACCCACATTGGGTCCTCACAGCATCCTGTTAGCCACCGGGGAGGGCTCAGACAACCACTCCAATTGACAAGAAGACACAACAGAAACTTAAAGGAGGTTGAGTGTTGCTATAGGCCCCACGACGGTCCTGCAGGAGAGCTGTGCTAGGACCAGGTCTGACATCCAGCCCAATTCCCTGTTCTCAGCAAACATTTAGGGAGTGCCAACTCTGCACTGTTGTAGGTACCGGAGAAGCCGGAGGGAACAAATTAAAATCCCTGCTTCTCTGGAGCTGACAGTGGAAAAAGACAATCTAAATACACAAGTAAGTAACTTGTATGGAAAAAGACAAGCTGTAAATACACAAGTAAGTAACTTGTATGTCTGTTGGTGATGAGTGCTACTAAAGCAATAAATAGAGCATAACATAAATCCAAGTAAATAGGATAGAGGATAGGACGTTATTTTATAGTAGGGTGGGTAGAGAAGGCATCGCTGACAATGTGGCACTTACACAGAGACCTGAAGAAATTGAAAAATGGAGCCATGATGACATCTGGGGAGAGTGCAATCCAGGCAGAGGGGAAAAAAGGTCCTAACAAGGGCAGTCCTGTTTGCAAATTGCCCACGCTTCCTGCTCATCGTGATAACATCAACATTCGGATATGGGGTAATTGGTTTCAGCGGACTGTGAGCTGCGGTCCAGAAACCTAGAAGATGGCCAGTCATATAGTAGGTGCCCAGTACATGAGTGTTAAATGACTAAGTCTCATGTACATAGACATAACACAAATCAAAACTTGCAGAGAGCCTGAAGAAGGAATAAAGGTCATGACATTGGAAGATCAGAGAAGACAGTAAAACCCTTAGGATCTGGGCCAGCAGAGCTGGAACAGTCTTCTAAGCACAGTGTAAAGATGAGGAAAGGTCTCCAAAGTACACAGGACTCAGACTGCCAAGGGCTTCGGGGCTAGGATGGAGACCGTGGGATTTACTCTATGAGTAATAGGGAGCCATGGAAAGTGACCAGGGTGAGTTACAGGGCTAGAGCGAATCACTTAGGCCCGGTGTCTGAGGTGGTACACTCTCACTCGCTTCTAGATTTGGCCCCATTCACCGGAGAGGGGAGGATGACTTCCTTTTTAAGGCCTAATGAAGACATTTGTTTCTGGGGAAATCCTGAATAATTGCATCCTTTTCTTAGTCTGTTTATTTAGGTATCTTTTTACTAACTAGTTGTTTCATTATAAAAGTAATACGCATGATAAAAAATAAATTCCAACAGTACAAAAGGACATAAGACAAAAGTAAAAGCTCCTTTCCCTCTTCCCCCACTTTCCTGGTCCAGCTCCCCCCAGGTAACCAGTATTCACATTTGTTTTATCTTTCTGATGGTATTTCACATGTATACAAACATGCCTTTGTCTGTATAGGCATTGATCCACCTTCTTGCTTGCAAGCTGTAGAAATTAACCCTTTAGCTAGAAATTAGAAAGAGGGATTAATACAAAGTTCTTCTTGTAGCTCACAGATCCTACAAGGGCCAGAAAACAAATTTTGGAGGCCCCACAACCAAGAGTGATGCCCCAGNGGCCTTTTTTTTTTTTTTTAAGTTTGTTTGTTTGTTTTGAGAGAGGGAGAGAGAGAATCCCAGGTACACTCTGTGCTGACAGCATGGGGCTCTATCTCACGAACTGTGAGATCATGACCTGAACTAAAATCAAGAGTCAGACATGTAACCACAGAGCCATTCAGGCGCCCTGACACAAGCCCTTTTTTGCATTACCAGCTTGAGAGCCAAAGCCTGAGATGAGAGCATGTAAATGGCTCAGCCTGGGTCTCATGTTTTGCCTGGCAAAAAGGGAGGCTGGGAAAGCGCCTTTCTGGAACTTTCAGCATGTATAGCCGGGGGGGAGGGGGGGAGTGCACTCCAGTATACATGCTCTAGAAGGTAGGAGACTCTCCAGAATAGGCAGGAGGACTCAGATAGTGAGCAGACAAAAAAGACAACAAATGTCGACGGCAAATATTCCCTAGAGCGAATCCCTGCTGCCTACACCCGTCCTGTTTCTCTTACTTGGGAAAGAAATTCCCCCTTTCTCCCGGGGAGCCTCCCTCTCCGCTCTCAGTGTGTATGGTTCAGTGGTTAGCATATGTCCAAGTCCGTCCTTATTGCTTTGGCCCAGGATTGTTTGCCAAACGATTGGGAACAAAGCCGTCTGTGCTGAAGTGTTCACTGCCAGGATGTCCGGGTGTCGTGAGCCGAACGGGTCCTTGCTCTGCCACCACTTGAAGATTGGCTGCCTGAGAGTGAAGCTACCACACAGGAAAGCAGGACGAGTGATGGAAAGAGATGGAATCGGAAAATCCTCGCCGCCTGCCCCCCCATACTTTTTGATAGGTTTGTTTTGAGCAGGGTTGTCCTCACCTCAAACCCAGCCTTAACAAATGTGTATTTTACATTTTGGATGAATGAGTTCATACAATGCAGCCTATTCTGAATCTTGCTTTTTAAAATTTTAACAAATGCCTGGGCATCTTTCCATGCAGGTGACTATAGATCTGCCGTATCATTTCCAGTGGTAGCATGTAACATGATTAAGCAGATGTTCCATAATTTATTTAATCAGTTTTTAATGGTGCACAATTAACTTGTTTCCAGTGTTCTGCTATTATAAAAAAATCTCGTGTGGAACAGTGGCTATAGCAGTCAGGGTCCCAGCAGGAGACAGATGGTACACTTGGCTGAAGAAGTGAGGAAGATTTACTAAAGGACTAATTATAGAAGTCTGGGCAGGGTTTACTAAAAGCCACAAGAGCTGGTGCAGTACTCCAGAGCTGGTAACAATAGGGAGCCATTGTCACCCAGGCCAGAAGGGGGAAGGGCGAGAGCAGTCACTGGAATTCTGCAAGAGAGAAAATGGAGAGATCTAGCTGATAGGAGTTAGGACCTTTGGTAGAGGGACACAGCCAAGCCGCATAACCTAGTAGGGAGCACTCCCCAGAGGAATAAAGTCCTCTGACCTCACCCGCCTCCTGTCCTCTAGTGCTAAACCCAACTGTTAGCCAGACGTTCGAGTCTGCTCCTACGGTCCCCACAGTCATCCTCTCAGGGGTCGGGGCAGGGCTCTCTGGAAGGATGATCCGAGCAGCGTACCTCCATCACCAACACAGACTCATCCAGCCAACGCTTACTGAGCACCTTCTGTGTGCCCGGCATCGTTTGTGATGGAATGTTACAGACAATAGGGTCAGCCACTGGCTCCCAGGGGATCCCACATGACTGCGGAGAGGGTGGTCTGTGAGCTTCATCATCAGTTCAGAGGCAGGTATCACAGTCTGGGGGTATCACTGACAGCTTCATGGGAGAGCTTGGTCACAAGTTGGGCAGAAAGACTGGGGGATATCTGGGTAGCGGGAAGAAAAGAGAGGATATAGGTTGGAAAGAGGGACCGGGGGCTGGATTCCACACACTGGTGCAGTGGATTAGAAAGGAGGAGGGGCGCCTGGGTGGCTTAGTCGGTTAAGCGTCCGACTTTCGCTTGGGTCATGATCTCGCGGTTCGTGGGTTCGAGCCCCGCGTCGGGCTCTGTGCTGACTGCCAGCTCAGAGCCTGGAGCCTGTTTCAGTCTGTGACTCCCTCTCTCTCTGACCCTCCCCTGCTCACGCTCTCTCTCTCTCTCGCCTAGAAATAAAAAAAAAAAAAATATTTAAAAAGAAAGGAGGTAAAGACAGCCTGCAAGTAAAATCATCTCTGAAGACTTACTGGGGCCTGGGTGGCTCAGTTGGTTAAGTGTCCAACTTCGGCTCGGGTCATGATCTCATGGTTTATGAGTTTGAGTCCCACATCGGGGTCTGCACTGACAGTGCAAAGCCTGGTTGGGATTCTCTCTTCCTCTCTCTGCCTCTCCCCCACTCTCACTTGTGCTTGCTTGCTTGTGCGCGCTCTCTCTCTCTCTCAAACATTGAAAAAATAAAGAGTACTTATTTACTTTTAAATGTCTAACTTGTTTTCCCTAATATGATAATAATGTTTGTTGAAAAGAATTCCAAGGTTGTGCAAATATAGAACGTGAGCTCCTTTGAAATCAGTGTTAGGTAGGTGGTAGGTAATCAATAAATATTTGTTGAAAAACATGATTCAATTGAATGGAAAGGAAAGGCTCACAGAATCTGAGTCATCAGAAATAAATATAATAGTTAATAGTTTGGATATTTCCTTAGAGTTTTTTTCCTTTGTGTACACTAAGAAATTTTATCAGAATAGGATCATACCATCTATACAGCTCTACAACTTGCTTTTCTTGACTTAATAATGCATCTTAAGCACATTTGTACATTAAACACCTAGAATTAGTTTCATTCCTGTTAATGATACTTTGGTATATTAGTGTGTGAGTGAATGTGCAGTACTTTATAATCTCCTATTGTGGACATTTGGGTTATTAACACCTTCCTGCTTTTATACACGATACTGCAAAAGGCTTCCTTTTCTTAGCACATCTCTTGAGCACTTGTGAATCTATTTCTGTTGACGTGACACTGCAGAATCAAAAGGATATAGACATTAATATTTCTAATAAATGTTGCCTAATTGCTTTCCAAAAGGTTATGCCAGTTTGCATTCCTACCAACAGTGGATAAGAGTGCCTGTTTAGTCACGTCCTTGCCAACACCGGAATTAAAAACCTTTTAACCTTTGCCAATCTGATATGTGAAAACGTGATTCAGAGTAAGTTTAATTTGCATGCATTTTAAATAGAGAAATTGAACACATTTTGATATGTTTATAGACCATTTATATTTCTTTATTGGGTGAACTGTCTATTCAAGTCTTTCAGCCGTTTTCNATTTCTAATAAATGTTGCCTAATTGCTTTCCAAAAGGTTATGCCAGTTTGCATTCCTACCAACAGTGGATAAGAGTGCCTGTTTAGTCACGTCCTTGCCAACACCGGAATTAAAAACCTTTTAACCTTTGCCAATCTGATATGTGAAAACGTGATTCAGAGTAAGTTTAATTTGCATGCATTTTAAATAGAGAAATTGAACACGTTTTGATATGTTTACAGACCATTTGTATTTCTTTATTGGGTGAACTGTCTATTCAAGTCTTTCAGCCATTTTCNCATGACCTAAGGGAAAGTCGGAAGCTCAACCGACTAAGCCACCCAGGCGCCTCCTTTCAGCCATTTTCATTTCTGTTCTTTTTATTTCCCTGCTGATTCACATACTGGGTAAATGTCATCTGCAAATATCTCTTTCTGATTTGTCTTCTGTCTTTTGAGTTTATATTATTTCGGGCCTTACTGAATATTAAAATTTTTATGTAGTCAACTTTATAGATCTTTTCTATAAAGGTTTTTTGGCTCTTTCATCCAATACCTTTATTAGTGGATTTTTTTATTATTAATTTTTACTTTTACATCTTTAGATCATTTGGAATTTATGTTGGTATAAGGTGTGAGTTTGGGATTCAACTTTATTTTTTTCTGAATGGCTATTAAGTTGCCCCAGTCATTGACTGAATCAGCCATCTTTTCTCCACTAATGTTTGAAATTTCACATTTACCATATATCACGCTAAACTCTCAAAGGGGTGTAATGACCCCTATGAAGGGAGCTAATACAAAAAAATCAAAAGTGCCTTCTAGAGAGATCTGTTTGTTGGTTGAACAGCTGATGAAACAAGATGGTATGGTCAAAGAACAAATAAGCTCCCCCAAATGAACAACAAACCCAAGGGAAGGACAAGGTACTCGACTTGGGAAGTGGTGCAAAAAGAATTAAAGTCCCAGCTGGATTTTCCCAGCTGGGTGCCATTTGTCATCATCGGTAACATTTGTATAGGGCTTACTCTGGGCAGAGACCATTCCTGGTGCTTTATCTCCACTAACCAGCTGTTGTATTTCTGACAGCTCCCAGTTGGTACCAATGCGGCCGGGCTAAGGACCATATTTCGAGTAGCAAGGTGCTGGACACCTTCCATTTGCCTTTGTAGAAATTCTTCCCACCCTGCTTTGAGCCTGGGGTGGCTGTGTAGACTACAGCACTCAATCCTCCCCAGAACCCTACTCAGGAGGTACTATTATAATCACCACCATTTTATAGATGAGCAACTTGAGTCAAGAAAGGTTAAGTAACTTGCCTAAGGCCACCCAGCAATCTGTGATGGGGCTGAGGTGTGAGCTCAGGCAAGTGGGCTCCACAGTTGTGTGCCTATGCATTAAACTAAGCTGCCTTTTCGCCTCACAGCAGTCTGCCAGTGAATTGTGTGGTGGGGAATCCTGAATTAGGAGTCAAGAGACCTGGACCCAGACCATCACTCTGCACTTCCATGTCTTTTGACCCTGAATAAGTCACCTCGCCTTCTGAGCCTAAATTTCCTCATCTGTCTACCTTGCAATGTCGTCATAAGAGTGAAAGGAGAGTNATCTGGGACTTGAACCCGGGTTTTGTAGAGCCGTCCTTTTCTTGGCAGCTGAGCCTCTATCAGGAAGCATTCCAATCTGGTAAACTGATCCGAGACAGTGTGAGTTGTAATCCGCATCTGCTTTCTAATCTGACCGCAGATCTTAATTGTGTTGAACATCTGGATAGGGGCCAAAAGGCACAGCTCCAGGCCTTTCCTCTCACACCTGCCTTCTAGCACCAACCAGCAGACTCTGTTCTGTGGGTGAAGTCACCTCCCACCAGCCTGGTGTCCTCAGCAGGTTGTCCTGTGTGGGAGTCGCTTTGCATGGTTCTCTTCAAACCCATCCCCCGTCTGGAGCCCCGGGGCATGAGGGATGGGGGGGGAGATGCCTGCAGCCCAGGGAGATGTTCATGGAAAGCCCCTTTCCTCCAGGAAGGCTGTGAGTCAACAAGGATGGAGGCTTAAATTCTACCTGTATCTGAGACACCAACTTGTTCAAGGCCCTTTCCCTGCTCTGTGCCTCAGGCTCCGCATCTGCAAAATGAGAGAATCAGACCACATTTATGCCTCTTCACTTTTTTGGTTGTGGTCCCCTTGAAAATAGAGAATATCTAATTAAAAAGCTTTGGACTAGCTTCCCAGGATTTTTTTTTTTTTTAAATACAGTTTACTCAGTCTGTCCTTTTATGGGAGAGACAAAACTATTCATTTCCCCAAATTTCCCTCCCAGCAGAGGGAGCTCCACCTTAACCTAAAATATGGTTTCAAATCTCTGATATCACTTTAACATTCAGGTCCCCACGTAAACATTACTTCCTCAGAGAAGCCTTCCTAAAGCCGTCAACTAAACCAGGCTTTAGCATGCTGTAATTCTTCAAAACCCTTCCCACAACTCCAGTAAGATACCTTTTTAATATTTGTCTATTCCATTGCACTCTAAGCACCATGATGTTGCAAATAGGCGTCGTGACAAAGACTTTCTCCTTGATCAAACAAACCCCGGCCAGGCTCCTCTGAGCCCACTTCTCAACCAAGCCTTAACTTTGGCCTATAAAGATGACAGACTCTGAACACAGATGATTTTATACATCCACCTCCCTTCACATTAACGATGTAAACAGTAACAGAGTTTTTAACAGCTCAAGGCTGCACTCTTAGGGTGACCCCAGCCCCCTCTTAAGTGTCTGCCTGAGAAAGCTCAAGGCTGTCCAATCTACTGTTTGTCATAGCAGACACCTAACTGTCAGTCCCTGACTACCCTTTCTTAGAGAACTTACTAAGAAGGGTTTACAGTTATAAATCCTTTCTCTGTCCCTTTGAGATGTATATGTATCTCCTACGATTCAAGAGTGTCTTTCTCAAGGACTGAAAACCCTTCCTTTACAACGTAATCATCAGGAAGGATAGGGCCTCTGTCTCTGTGTGAGAACAGAATCCTAACTTTGATATTTGCGAGACACAGACACAGCTGGCATTATCGGCATTTATGCTGACTACTCCTTTCTCATTTTTCACTTCCCTGACCCTATTTACAACGCCCAGTCATTCTGTGCAAATCAAAGTTGAATCTGTTCACACTGGGCCCTCTTCCCTATTGCGATAGCATGTTACTGATGAAAATCTGCCCTTACCACTTTAGTGTCTGGTTTTGTTTCTCTTTGACACTTGCTCGTTATAGTGTGCCTAGACTCTACCATGGTCTTGGCACATAGTCGATGCTCAATAAATATTTTCTGAATTAAAAACTGTGTTCCATTTGTTCTAGTTACCTCTTGCCGAGTAACAGACCATCCCCAAACTTCATGGTGTAAAACAACCACCATCGTGTCGTGCTCCTGGATTCTGTGAGTCAAGGATTTGACAAGGGCACCTCTGTTCTCCATTCTGTGACATCTGGAGCCACAGGTGAAATGACCTGAATGGTTAGCATCCTGGAATCGTTTCCAAGATGGCTTCTTCACTCACCTGCCTGATGCCTGGGCTGGCTGGGCCGGTGGAAGTTTGGGCACAGCTGGCACTGTTGGCTAGGTTGTCCACCTGCGGCTTCCCCAGCATGACAACACCGAGATAGGGATTTCTTCCCTGGCAGCTCGAGCTCCAAGAACAGTGATCCTGTGAACAAAGTGGAAGCTTCATGTCTTCCTGCTCCTAGCCAGTGAAGTCAAGGAGCTCCACTTCTACCATAATCTAATAGTTGAAGCAGTTACAGGTCTGCCCCAATTCAAGGCAAGGGGCTATTGAATAATTTGCAGCCTTGTTTTAAAACCACCACACTATCAGAGCCAGATTTGGGAGGAGTTCTTGTGCAATTAATCCTGTTATCACTTAGAATTAGATTTGGCTGCATAGGACAAAAAAAAGGAAAAAAAAAAGGAAAAAACAAAGAAAATAGAAAAAAAGAAAGAAAAAGAAATAGAAACAGTGGCATAAACCAGATAGAAGTTGATTTCTCCCTCATGTAAGCAAAACCTGGAAGGGGGTTATCAGGACTGGTTCAATGTCCACAGTGTTAGGGACCTGGATTTCTTCTGCCATGTTGTTTAACCACTCTCAGTGCATGGCTTTTATTGCATGACCCACAGTGTTGCTTGAGTTCTGATCTTTATAGCCACAATCCAGCCTGCAGGAAGAGGCAAGGATAAGGAAGTTTCCTTTAAGGACATTATTCAGAAGCACCATCTGATAATACCACTTATAGTCCATTGGCTACACTCTCAGTCATATGGCCGTGCCTGGCTGCAAAGGAGGCTAAGAATTCTAGTCTTTATTTTAGAAGACCATGGGCCCAGAGAAACAAGCACACAACTCAGGGGTTCTACTGTTAAGGAAGGAGAAGATAACGCATATTGGCAGACATCCACAGGTTTCTGCCACACCTTTTTAGGCCATTTTATTTCCTGTTCTGCCACTGACATGCTGTGGACTTGTATGATACACTTTCTTTGGTGTTGTTACCAGTTCGTCTGGTAATTAGGGAGGAGGGTGCTGTAGTCTAAGAAGGAAGCTCAAAGCATTAAACAAATAAAAGTGTCAATGTTCTGGTTTTAGGGAAGAGAACCGGAGCCTCAGTCAGCCCCTTTTCCTTTCCTGGGTGGTCTCCCAGCATTCCTGGAAGCCAGATTTTTGAAAACTCCCATATTAAGTTACCACTGAGGCCCTTCCAGGAACAAGACCTGAAGAATTCATGTTTGTCACATTATGGGAGTGACTCCTCCCTGCATGTAACCATCAGACACCTACCGCCCCAGCGAGTTCAAAGCGATGCCCACAGAAGTGAGTGTGAGATACAAAGCCAGCCATTAACTGAGCACTTTCTGTGTGTCTGACTCTATACCAAGCTCTGCAATCATGAAGTGACCGCCGGTCATACTCTAAGTCCCTTACATTCTTTTTGTTACAAGGCTAGGGTTAAATTAAACATGGCCCAGTGTACCAAGCACTGTACACCACCAAGTATGATGGTGTTACGGATTGCACTGAGTCCCCCAACAAGATATGTTGAAGTCCCAATCCTTGGTACCTATGAATGTGACCTTATTTGGTCTTTACAGATATAATCAAGTTAAGACAAAGTCGTCAGATCCAATTTGACTGGTGCCCTTTAGAAGAAGAGTAGAAGAGACAGAGACAGACACACATCAGAAGAATGACAGTGGAGGCAATGATTAGAGATTATTACAATTAGAGCAATGCGTGGACCAGCCAAGCAATGCCAAGCATTTCAAGCAACACCAGAAACTAAGAGAAAAGTATGGAATGGATTCTCCCGTAGAGCAGTCAGAGTAAGCATGACCTTGCTTATGGGACTGACTGATTTTGGGCGTCTAGCCTCCAGAACTGAGAGGGAATACATTTATGTTGTTTTCAGCCACCCAGATTGTGGTACTTTGTTGTGGCAGCCCTAGGAAACTAATAGAGAAGGTCAGTTTGGTATGTCAGCTTGGTTAGGTCTTAATCCCCAGTTATTCACTCAAACACTAATTTAGATGTTTCCATGAAAATATTTTGTAAATATAATTAACGTCTACCATCAGTTGACTTTAATGGAGATTATGTAGGCGGGCCTGATTCAATCAGTTGAAAGGCCTTCAGAGCAGAACTGAGGCTGCCTTACAAAATAAGAAATTCTGCCTGTGGACTGCAGCTTCAGCTCATGCCAGAGAGTTTCAGCCTTCCCTGCTGGTGGCCTGCCCTACAGATTTTGGACTTGCTTAACCAGCCCCTGAAGTTGTATAAGCCACTCGCTTGCAAAAAAATCTCTTAATATATCGCCTCCTGGTTCTATTTTTCTGGTGGAACCCTGACTAATAACAAAAGGGTGATGCAATCGTGGAATGCATTTGCCTAAAAGGCCGTGGAGTTGCTGGAAGCTTCACAGAAAAGGTGGCTTTTGGCAGGGACTTAAGGGTAGACAGGAGTTTGCCAGGTGGGGAAAGGCATTTCAAGTTGGGAGAACAACATGTGTTACAAAGGTGTGAAATGGTAAAGGCCCTCTCCCCTCTCCCCCAGCGGCATGGGGAGTTTGACCTTGACATGAAGTCGTATTCTTAGCATCTCTTCCTGCCAAATTGAGGACTTCAGCATTTGTACTAGAGGCCAGGGGTATTCCTGTTTCTTATTCCTCATAGTTCTCTTTATTTTTTATGTTTTTAATTGAGATAGAACTTTCATAAGTCAAATGCATATTTTTAAAAGGAGAAATTGATGACTTTTTAAAATAAATTTTTTATTTTAGCAAGAGAGATTGAGAGAGAGAGAGAGAGAGAGCACGACCTGGGGAAAGGGGCAGAGGGGGAGAGAGAGAATCTCAGACTGCACCCGCGCCCCTGGGATCATGACCTGAGCCTGAATCAAGAGTCAGAGGCTCAATGGGCTGAGCCCCCCACGTGCCCAGAGGACTTTTTACATATATACATATATATGCGTGTGTGTATATATCTCCATGTAACCACCACCAAAATCTAGACATGGAATCAGGGCAGGGATTAGGGTGAGTGAGGCCTGTGAGGTGAGCCATGTAAACATAGGGTCACATTCTGTTTTTACTTAAAATTTTGATATTTTATTCATTATGGATTTTTTGCTTTCATTTTGATTTTTAAAAGCATTGTTTATTTTTGATTGCTGATTCTTTTTGGCCCAACCTATCATTTCCTGCCTTGGAGAGAGCCTCCTGCCTCACTCTAGTCTTGACTCTGTTAAATATTTTCAGCACCCCAGCGGCTCCTTCATTTCTTCAATCCCCTCAAAGGAAACCTCTGGCCAAGGTCAGGGCTACTTAACAAGAACGGATGGCCTGGGATGTGTGCGATCATATTATGGGTGCCTCTGCATGTGTTTCCCTGAGGGGGTTCATTCCTTTTATCAGTTTCTTGGAGGCCTTTGTGAAGTGAGGGATAAAACAAAGATTGATTAACAGAGAACCGGGGGAAAGTTTGCTATTCACGGAATCTAAACACTTTTGTCTTTGGTCGGGCCTGCAGGGCTCGGTGACACAGGCTCACTGTGCCTCAGTCCCATCATCCGTCAAGTGGAGCTGGCAAACCTACTACCCTGTGATTGGACTGCGTAAGGGTCAGATGAGATAAGGGCTTGCAGGGCGCATTCAGCCAACACTTACCGGGCGCTTACGATGTGCCAGGCGCTGAGCTGAGGGTTTTACGGCCGTCACCTTTTCCAACAAGAAAGGTAGTGCGGGTCTCGGCAAGTCCGCGGGGCGACCCACTGAAGACCAGCCACCCTCCAGGGCGC
>NW_027528859.1:1591658-1592161 GCF_008692635.1 Crocuta crocuta | reverse complement strand
CGGTCCTACCGCGGCCGCCGGTGCCCAGCGACGCTCTGGGCGCGCGGGGCGAGGCGGTGCGGCTGCAGCTGCAGGGCGAGGAGCTGCGGCTGCAAGAGGAGAGCGTGCGGCTGCACCAGATCAACACCTACCTTAGCGACCGCATCTCGCTGCACCGCCGCCTGCCGGAACGCTGGAATCCGCTGTGAGTCCGCAGGTGGCGGGGGGAACACTGTCCGCGGAGCCCTGGGCCTCAGTTTCTGCATCTGTGAAGTGGAGGGGTGGAGCTGGGACGTCGAAATACGTGGGGATCGCGCGTCTTATTGAGTCTTTCTCGGAAGTGGGCAGGGCAAGGGGTCATCTGGGTCGGGACGACGCAAGAAAGTTAAAAAAAAAAAAAGAAAGAAAATAGGAAAAGTCTCAGAAATCGACGAATCTCAGACTGAGTGGTCTCTCCCCCTTGAGAAAGCATGCCATTCGGCTATGAAAAAGTGGCAGGAGGGTGAGGGCTGAGGAGAAAGGTG
>NW_027528859.1:1534622-1591350 GCF_008692635.1 Crocuta crocuta | reverse complement strand
GCCATATGGCTCTTACTTGGTGAAACTGAGGACTCCTGGGGTTTGAGATTGGCTCCCCATTCAGTTATCAGTGTGTGTCAGGCGGTGAATGAATCCGGAGGGGAGGGCGCCGGCGCAGGAGAGGTGAAAGGTCACTGGAAGGCCAAGTCCTAAGCTTCCCTTTCACTGGGAGCTGGATTCCTGAGCTTTCAGCAGAGGAGGGCAGGAAGGAGTCCTGGTGGGAAGGGCTCCTTCTGGCTGCGGCCCAGCTCAGCTCACTCCTGTGGGTGGTGCAGGCCCCGAGCCTGTGCAGTCAGAGGCCTAATCCCTGCTGGAGCTGCTGGCCAGGTGAGAAGGGAGCAAGCTGGCAGAAGGGCAGACATCCTGGCCTTCTCTCTCCTGTCTCCATCTGTGGGGATCTCCCAGGTCCCCAGCTGAGCCCTGTTCTTAAAGACTTGAAGGAAAAGAGGGCTCGGCGGGGGGTCCCAAGAACAGCCTGTTGTGAGCACCAGGCACCTGTCATCATCCCCTGCTCCTCTGCATTCCGGCTTTGGAGGTGAGGCAAAGATCTCTGGTGTCAGGACCAGTGACTCACCTAACGTCCCACAGCTGGAAAGTGGGGGATGTGACCCTCCTGGCCTCCTTGGCGTTGTGCTGATTTCAGGATCTGGGAATCTTTGGCCAGAGAAAGCGTGAGTGCCTGCTCCAGGAGCAGAGTTGGGAAGGACTCACTTCACTGTCCATCTTACTTTCCGGTATCTGTTCATGCTTTGCCCTGAGGCATCTTCACTGTTAATCTTTCCGAGTAGAACTTTGTTAGTGTTGGTAGCAGTGCCTCCCGTCACCCCACTTTCCCTATCTGCAAAATAAGGAATGTGTAGAAATAACACAACCCAGGAATTAATAAAACATTGAACACACTATGTATTCAATTCTCACTAGTTTTTCTTCCCTTCCCTGTTGCCAACAATGTCCTCAGGAGGTCGCTTTTAAGAGTCATCCAGGGATTGGTTGTAAAGTTTTTCTTTTTCCGGGTTCCAACTTCCTTTATCGTCCCAGGTTGAGAAATCTCTTTCAAACACTGTGGATAACCTGTGGGGCTTGTGGTATCCGTCTCCATGGTGACACAACTGCACTGTATCCTATCAGGATTTGCTTATAGATCCTGCCATTGCATTGACTCGGGGAAGTTAATCCAAACCCAGCGTGATAAGGAGTGTGAAAGCCTCTTGCCTTTAATTCCTGCTGCAAGGCCTATTGGATTATTCTCGCCTAGCTGGAGAGAAAGGTGAGCTTGATCTGTGTTAGTCTCAGCCAGGGAGGCCTGGAGGCGTAACTTCCGCGAGGCCAGTAAGAGCAGGGTCTTTAATGGAGACTCGCTTTTACTGTAGTTCATACAAAGGTGACAACCTAATCAGGGTCTTGAGTTTTAGCCTGAGAAACGAGTATAGCAGAATATAAATTTACGATTGGAGTAAGGGTGGGTGTGGGGGAGTCCCTTGGGACTTTAACTGATAAGCAGAGGGGTGGTTAAGATCCTTGAATGTCACTGAGGGAGAGGCCCTGAGGGAGCATCCAGTTGACTACACAGAGAGGAAAAGCTGTGGCCCAAGGTAATAATATGCAGAGCTGATCTAGAACCCAGATCTTTTTTGTAAAGTTTATTTATTTATTTTGAGAGAGAGAGAAATAGAGAAGTGGGAGAGGGGGAGAGAGAGAGGAAGAGAGAGAATCCCAAGCAGGCTCCACACTGTCAGCACAGAGCCTGATGTAGGGCTCGAACCTACAAACTGTGAGATCATGACCTGAGCCAAAATCAAGAGTCAGATGCTTAACCAACTGAGCCACCCAGGCGCCCCTAGGACCCAGATCTTTTATTTCCTCCTCCCTTTTGGGGTGCAGGCAATTATTCATCTATGAAAGCAGTACATGTTCACTCTAGAAATTTTGGCATATACAGAGAAGCAAAAAAGAAAGAAAAAAAAATCTCCCACATACCTACCACCCCAGGGGAACCACTGTTAACATTTTGCCGTGTATCCTTTTGAACTTTTCCAGGTGTAGAAATAGATCTTGAAAAATATACCCATGGGTGTGTGAGCAAGAACCTATTCAAACATGAGTATGTACTTCGGCTCACACAGTTTTAACCGAAGCCTTTCCACTATGTTGATGAAGCTGTTCCCATAGGCAAGGAGTTGGGAACTACTAAGTTGGTTTTTCTTGGCATCTGCAAGCCGTGATACTGCATCTGCTCTCGTACAGGCCAGATAGAGACACTTCAGTGTTGGCTCTAATTCTTTGAGACTTGGTGTAGACCCCAGCTCTTCTGTGAGTCTGGTAATTCACGTGCCAGTGGATTAGAACATGGCTTTGTTTCTGTTAGTTATAGCACTGAATTGAGGAGGAGGAGGAGGAGGAACGGGATGACCAGGAATCCTTACGTGGTGGGATAGTCGGGGCAGGGTTTGCAAAACCTAGACACCATCTCCTCTGAGCTGAGCAAGGAGATGGGACTTTCACTCTGAGATGGCAGCAGGCCAAAGTGGGGAGCCAGGAAGCTGGATTTGTGGCCTTGGGGAACTTTGAAAAGTATTGCTGGCAGGGATCTTGCCCAGAACAACGAATTAGGATTTCTGTAGGTCGCACGTAGGCCGAGGCTGATGTACAACTAGGGCTGAAAGCTACCGTCTTAGGGCCTGTGGGTTTTTTACTCAGAAGATGAAAAGTGGGTGCTTTTGAGCAAGGGAGGGAGAATGCCGGAATTTGACAAAGTGGAGATTCAAAACATGTCAGGTGCCACGGAAACTAGTGATGACATCACAGTCTGTTGTAAGGTGCATCACGAGTGAGGGTTGCTAATGCTGTATCAATATTGGCAAAGAGTTTTAGTTTTTATAGACCAGAGAGGCCTTGAGATAATCACAATACTGTCATTCTCATTTATGTTCTGACCTACTGAGCAGGATAGAAAAGTGGAGTGACGGTGCCCTAGGGGCTGTGAATTCCCGCGTTTCCATGGTACGTGGACGGGATGCCACATGTGAACATCAGCCGTTCTCTGCTGTAGCTGAGGAATTTTGAGCTGCTGGTTACACAAGTGTGCCTCCAATACATAGGTGTTCTGTGAATGCTTCCTCTGGTGTTAACTTTGTTAGTGCTATAATTGCAGATGTGTGTCCGAGTTCAGGGATCAGGACTTGGATGCTGGGATGGCAAAGGGTTTCAGAGTCACTCATAAGAGGCAATTCAGTAAAAGAGTATGTCTTGCTGGGGTTGGCAGGAGGGAGTTGGTTAGGATTTCTCTTTTTGCAGAGCGGTAGCCTGCTTGACCGTTCTCATAACAACGTTGTCTTTGGAGCATCATCATACATGGTGTGGAGGTCAGGCTAATGTTTCTTTGCTTCCCCAACAAGGTTGTAAACTGCAGGTTATTCTATTAATTTTTTACTAGATTCATCTTGTGGTTGTCAGGGTAACATCCTTTCTTCAAATAGGTGCTTTCAGTCTGGAGAACATGTTCAGTGTTAGTATTTTCATGATATGTTTTTCCGTCCTTTTACGGTCATTCATTCTATGTCCTAATGTTGGTAGGCTTGTCCCTAAATAGCATGTTGCTACGTTTTGTATTGTCATTAAAGAGAAAATCCGGACTGATAGTCTTTTAATTGGACACTTATGTCCTCATATATTTCTCATGCTTATAAGATACTTAAAGCTTGATTATTTTGATCATGCCATCTTATTTTATGCTAATTGTTTTTCTTTTTCTATGCTGTTTTTTTTTTAAACGCGACTCTGAGAGTTGATGGATGTTTTTTCTCTACCTTTCTCATCCACTTTTTCTTCTCTGCTTCTTCACTTTAGTGAAGTGGTGGTAATTTTTAGTGGTAAACTTGAAAGTACATATTCAGCTGAGCAGGATCTAAAGTTAATCACTAGCTATGGGTCTTAGGATGTGGTAACATTGGTCTTCTTCCTTCCCAATTTGCATGCCATTTTACTCCAAGATTTTAATTTTATCTAGCTTTGTAAACTAACACATTGGGGCACCTGGATGGCTCTGTCGCTTAACTGTCCAACTTTGGCTGAGGTCATGATCTCATGGTTTGTGAGTTCGAGCCCCACATTGGACTCTGCATTGGTGGTACAGAGCCTGCTTGGGGTTCTTTCCTTCTCTTTCTGTCCCCTCCCCACTTGCACACTCTCTTTCAAATAGTAAATAAATAAACTTAAAAAAAGCCTGACACATTAAAACATTTTTTAAAATGTAGTATTTGTTTGTTTACTTATCCACAAGTTTATAATTTTCTCTGCCCTTCATCCTTGAATGCTGGGTGATCTTTGGATCTCAGAGACCTTTCTGGGGTTCCTTTTCTCCTTGAGACATATCATGTATTAATTACTATAGACAAAGTCATCATTGTAAACTCTTAGTTTTACTTATCTGAAGTGTTCTTAGTTTGCTCTCGTTCTTGAAAGATCATTTTAGTTGGGTATGTAATTCTAGATTACTAGTTTGGCATTTGAAGATAATATTCCATTGTCCTTGACTTGCACCACTGCTGTGAGATGTCTATACATAGTTAAATTTGCCAATCACTCTTATTTCTTTGTCATTCATGAGGGCCTCTTTTATTTATTCAAGCATGTTAAGCATACTTATTTTATGCTCTGTGTCTGATTACTCTAATATCTAGATTTGTATTTTCATGTTGTTCCTGGACTCTGAGACTTTTTTTCCTTTTCTATAAGCTGAGACATGCATTTAAAAGATTTTTTTAAGGGGCACTTGGGTGGCTCAGTAGGTTGAGCAGCTGACTTTTGGTTTCAGTTCAGGTCATAATCCCAGGATCATGGGATGGAGCCCTGTATTGGGGTCCGCAGCAGGAGCCTGTTTACGATTCTCTCTCTTCTCTCTCGCTCGCTCGCTCTCGCTCTCTCTCCCCTCCTACCCCCTCCCCTGCTTGTGTGTTCTCCCTCCCCCTCTCTCTGATTCATAATGAATAAATAAATAAACAAGAGTTTTAGAAAGTGTTTTACCAAGAATTTTTTTCAATAGCTTCCCCAGACGTTTTAATCTTCCATATTGCCAGAAGTGGAAGTCTTACATTCACTTTAAAAAATACCTATTTCCTCTATTAGTCATAGTTCATTTGGTTGAAAGTGACTGAAAACCCAGTGCAAAATGCAAACTGACTTGAATATAAGAGAAAATATATTGGCTTCTATTGCAGAAACGTCGGGGATTGGGACTAGGTTCAGATTATTCTGGGCCCTGGATTCAGGGACTCAACAGGTGTCATCAAGCAAAAAAGGTTCACTGGTCGGGCCTGGGGCATGTGACCTTCCCAGAGGGATGTGTGTATGTACACACACATTGTGTGTGTGTGTGTGTGTGTGTGTGTGTGTCTGTGTTCAGCCTTGCACAGACCACACAGACTGAGAGTCTGGAAGACATGGTTCCTGAAAGGGAACTCAAAGTGCAGGAATGTGAAGAAAAGAGAACGGATTCTGGGTGGCAGAACACACCAAGGGACACTTTGACCTCCCTGGCCTGTTCTGCAAAGGATATGGATTTTCATTTCTTCAAAAGACTTTTATGTGATAACCTGAATATAGAGATAAAGGAAGATCAGGAGGCATTTACTGCTTCCGTTCATTCACATCCATATAATACATAGTCATATATTATGCTAGTGGAGTTTATGGAAGTCCCTACCCAACTGGGTTGTTGGGAAGGGAGAGTGGAATAGTGCATGTAAAATGCTTAGCACTCTGCCCACCGTATAGTCAGCGCTCAATGCATGTTATTATTACCAGCTACAGTATAAGGCGTGAAGAAAATACAGCAAAAACCACAATTCACCTCTGCCCTTACAGGACACATGGATTATACCAGAATGGTTTTTTTTTTTTTAATGTTTTATTTATTTCTAGGAGAGAGAGAGAGAGACAGCGTGAGCAGGGAGGGTCAGAGAGAGAGGGAGTCACAGACTGAAACAAGCTCCAGGCTCTGAGCTGGCAGTCAGCACAGAGCCCGACGGAGGGCTCGAACCCACGAACCGCGAGATCATGACCTAAGCGAAAGTCGGACGCTCAACCGACTAAGCCACCCAGGCGCCCCTATGCCAGAATGTTAAAGAAAGGATGGCTTGCTATGATTTAGCAGTGAATTTGGCTCTGACCTTCCTTTTGTCCCCTAGGCAAAAGTGGAACCCTGAGGGATGGCGGCATAGCTGTTCTTGTCTAATTAAAGATACACTGCTTTTGGTCAAGAGGAGAATGAGAAATGCCACATAATTCTTTTATATCCCTTCATAGCACCTGGGATGGGGAAAGGCGTGTAGAGGTTTTCAATAATTTTTTTTTTTTTTGGTTAATAGACTTAAATTTAAAAGTTGGAGAACTGAATCAAAGACTTAGTTAATTCACAATTCTTGAAGGTTAGACGTATGCATTTGTAAAGTCTTTCAAATTGCTTTGAACATGCAATGAAAGAAAATTGCACATTTTTTTCAGCAGTATTTGTTTTGCAACCTGAACTTTTGGGACCTTGCTTTAAGAAAATGGGAGAAGGGAAAGCGTTTTTCCTGGAAACAAACTTAGACCTTCCAATTGGACATTCATGAGGGAGAATGCCTTTAAGGTATGTTTAAAGAAAGGAGGAGAAACTATACCAGGCCAAGAAAAAAAGGAGTGGTCAGAATATGAAATTACTGCTCAAGGAGGACATTTGCTATGCTAAAGAAATATGATTCAGCCTTTTAAAAATAATCTTTCTTGGGGCATCTGGGTGTCAGTCTGTTAAATATCTAACTCTTGATTTAGGCTCAGTTCATGATCTCACAGTTTGTAGGTTTGGACCCCGCCTTGGGCTCTGCACTGACAGTGTGGAGCCTGCTTGAGATTCTTTCTCTCTCTCTCTCTCTCCCTCTGCCCCTCCCTGGCTTGCGCTCTCTCTCTTTCTCTCTCTCTCTCAGAATAAATAAAGAGACTTAAAAAATAAAAATAAAAATCATCTTTGTGATTATAAAAACGATGCATGTTCATTGTGAACAATCCTAGAATGCAGGAAAATATCAAGAAGTAAGAATCAGTGATAATCCCACTGCTCAGAGATCTCCATTGTTAACATTTTTGACAGATTTCTTTCTATTGTTTATTGTTTGTGTGTAAGCGAGTGCTCATGCAAACTGCTGTTTATAGATTTGTACCCTCCTTTCTTGATTTAATGTGATGGTGTGGTTATTCTCGTGTACTGTTAGATAGTCTTTGAAAATGTGGTTTTGGATGGTCTTTGTAGCAATCCTTCACGCAACTGCACTACATTTCACGTTTTCTTGTTGGACCTTTGGAATTGTTTACAGCTTTTTGTTATTATAAATAATGTTACAGAGAATAATGGTAACTACAAGCTTCCCTCCGGGTATCCCTGATTATTTCCTTAGGTGAGAAATTCTTAGATGTATTATGACAGGACATTAAAGAGAAGAGGAACATTTGAAGCTCTGAGTATTATTGCCAAACAGGTATCCAGTGCTCTTGTGATTTAAAGGGACACAAATAGCATACCTGGACATTCTAGAACAATGGCCTTGGGCTTTGGGGTTTCACAGAGCAGCGGAAACACATAAACAAAACACCGAGGAGGGACTGACATCTGGTCCCAGCATTATGCAGTCAAGCGGAGGTTTTTCTACCCCCTCCCCCCCCACTTATTCTCATCGTGGGAAGAAAGACATTTTAATACCAAACAGCAAGGATGTGATTTTATACTAAGGGACCATTGTTTACATTAAATAAACTTTATTTTTGAAAACTTAACTTTTCCATCCTACTTTCCATTCATTTCTCCTCAGACCTATGTACATTTGGAACTACATTTTAGCTTTTTTTTTTTTTTTTTGAGAAGTCTTTATTTTTAGGCTGGACGGAAACACATTTTTTTTTTCGTGGAGTATAAGCAATTAATTCTTTCTGAAGCTTCCAGTGGGCTGTGGCTCAGCCCGGCATAGCTTCTCCATGTGCCTTGTCTATTAGTCAGGGGCTTTTAAAATGCAGATCACCTATTAATATTTTATATACATATATATGTTGTCCATTTGTTATCACATATATTGCAGGAGGGCAGCTCTTTTGGCGGAAGGGGGAGAGGCCTTTGTCAGGGCCACTAAGCTTGGGATACATATTTTTAGAGTCAGAATCAGCTTAGCACTTGGATATACCCTTTGCAACACTGACGTTTTTTCTTCTTTTTTTTAAGTTTATTTATTTTTGAAAAAGAGAGAGACAGTTGGGGTAAGGGCAGAGAGAGAGAGGGAGCGGGAGAATCTCAAGCAGGCTTCACACTGTCAGCACAGAGCCTAACATGGGGCTTGATCCCATCTGTGAGGTCATGACCTGAGCTGAAATCAAGAGTTAGATGCTTAACCAGCTGAGCCACTTAGGGGCCCTCTTTCTCCTCTTAATTTATTATGCTTTTAATTTTGAAAAATTCAAAGCTAGAGATTATTTGTAAGAATAGCAGAAGAGACTCTTATGCATCCTTCACCTAGATCCATTCATTATTTTGCCCCATTTACTTAATTTTTCTCTATGTGTGTGCTCTATACTATTATACGCATTTGAGAGTAAGTTTTAGCAATAATAACCCTTTATCCTTTGTTCCTTTGGCATGCATTTTCTAAGGACAGGGACAATCTCTTGTGATACGATGTAGTTCTCAAATTAAGAAAGTTTATACAATCCTGGATTTTTTCCAACTGTGCCAACTTTCGGAGCAGCTTTATTTTTACTGGATCTGGTATCTAATTGAGAATCAAGGGTGACATTTAGTTGTTGTGTCTCTTTAGCCCTGTCTCTGTCTCTTAGGACACTGTCATTTTTTTAAAAGTATAGGCCTATTGGTTTATAAAACATCTCTCCGCGTGGGCTTGGCTGAAAGTTTCCTTGTGATTTATTGCAGCATAGGCAGTACCATAAACTTAGTGACTTGAAACAACAATAAACATTTGTGATTTCACATAATCTGTGTGGGTCAGGAATTCGGGAGTGGCTTGGCCGGATGGTTCTGGCTCTGGATCTCCCATGAGGTCGCAGTCAAAATGCTGCCTGGGGATTTCATCATCTCAAGGCCTGATTGGGGCTGGAGGATCTACTTTCCAGAGGGCTTATCCCATGCTGGAAGGCTGGGACTGGCTGCTGGCTGGAGGCCTCAGTCCCTCGCCACAGAGGCTCTCCATGGGATGCTTGAGTCTACCCGCTTCACTGCATGGGGCTCGCTTTCCCCAGGATGGATGGTCCGTGGGTGGGAACGAAGAGGAAACCTCAGTGTCTTAGGGCCTGGTGGTGGAAGACACGGACTGTCACCCTTCTGCTGCATTCTTTCCCCGCATGGTGGTTTTCAAATATGTCCACAAGTTCTGTGCAATCCTCCCCTACAAAGGACGGAGACTACGTCCCCTCCCCTGGGATATGGGTTGGACTCCCCTCTGTGGAGTACAGTAGTAACCACTTCTGCGAAGTGGAAGCCTTTGGTGTCCAAGGACTTGGGTCCCGCCGCTCGGGCTGCTGGGGATGCCCTATTGTCGCGTTAGGACACCAGAGCTGTTAGGCTTCCAGCCTCGGCTGACTTCAACTCAAGTGTCTAGAACAGGGCCTGCAAACGCAGCAGGAATGAGGATGTAGAGGTGGTTGAGAAGAGCCAGCCTCTAACAGAGTCTCCCAGATAAGCCTGTTCGTGTGGGAGAGTCCTCCCAGCGACAGCAGAGCTCTCTGCAGAGACTGCCCTGGAGTTTAGGAAGAGTTCTTGGAGCAAGACCCTGGGAGAGGGGAGAGGGGAGAGGTAGGAAGAAGAGCGAGGCAGGGCGATACGGGGTAGGGATCTTTGTTAGACCACGTGGCCCACCTGAGCGTCACAGCCCCACGACAAAGTCTCTGGACACCATGGCCTCGGCCAGGTTCACACTCACAGGCATTCTGTGAACTGCCCAAGTTTTTCCTCTTCTCTGAGCCTGGGCTTCCAAATGGGAACAATAAATGCCAACACTGAAAGTGGTTTTGAGAGTTAAATGAAGTAGGACATTTCATTAATTGAAGGTCTTTTTTTTTTTCATATTGGAGCACTTCTGAGATTTGAATATATCTTAAAGTCAGTGTACAGTTACAATAGGCAACACTTGGCCTTCTTAGAGATTCTTAAAAGAAAGGTGTGTTTTCCAAACATTGGTGCCTTTAATTTTTATGAAATATTGCAGACTGGAGATATGATAGCAGTAAGGAATTGATAACTTTTTAAGAAGTTTCAGCTGTATTGTGTTTTATTATGAAAAAAAGGAGTCCTTATATCTTAGATATATTGAAATATTTATGGATGCTGTGATATTCTGAGTTTTGCTTTAAACTCAGGGCGCCTTGGCGGCTCAGTCAGTAATGTGTCTGACTCTTGATCTCTTCTCAGGTCATGACCTCACAGGGATCGCTGAGTGTGGAGCCTGCCTGAGATTCTTTCTCTAAAACACACACACACACACACACACACACACACACACACTCACACAAACTATTCTGGTGAGGGCATAGATGAATCAAGATAGACCATCCATTGAGAATTGTTGATGTTGGGTGAAAGATCTGAGGAGTTCCTTATAATGTTTGAAATTCTCATACTGAAACAAAAGGAGAAAAACCAAAAGAAATAAAGTGGATACATAAAGGGCTTTTTTTCTATGCTTTTTTGTGAGATGGGTTCCCTCAATATTTGGGTCTTTCCCTCAATGTCCCCTCCTCTAAGGGGCCCTCCCTGATTTCCTGTTCTATGGTTGCCCCCTTTCCCTCTTCCCATTCCCTAACACAGTTGCTCAGTTTCACATCATGCTTTTTATAGCACCATTACTTCCTGAAATTACTGATATGTTTGCTTACTTGATCATTGTCCCCTTGAATGTAAGCAGGGTGGCTTTTTGGTTTTTGTTTTTTTAAATCCACATAGTAGGTGGTCAGGAGTTATTTGATGACTGACTGGTAAGGGTCCGCTGATGCATTGCCTGGTACCCTGCAGTCAGCAGATCTAGCATCACTCGTATCCTGCTTGGGTCTGCATCTCTTTGACATGCCTACAGCCAGCTGTGAAGGCTTCCTTCCCTTTCTGCCCAAGCCACCTGGCTGGTCTTCAGCACATACGCTCTTCTTGCACCACTAGCCCCGCATTCCAGCCCTGGTCCTGTGGGTGCCCCTCAGGGTTCTGTTCCTCCCTCTCTCTTGCCATTCCCTACTGAAGACCTCCAGGCACGGTCCAGTCCCAGGGATGACATGGGGAGTTTGTCATGAGCCACTCTAAGAGAATTCTGTCAACTAGGGAAACTTCCTTATAAAATAACTGGAAACCCTACTAAAGAAAGGGGAAGCTTATAGGTTCGGACCCCTGACAGTCAAGGCATATGCCCCACCCTCACCGGGAGTCCAGAGCCGAGCAAGGGGCGGTGTGGGTACTGGAATGGGGTGGTCAGTGTCCGCTACAGGGCCCTCCAGGACGGTTCGCCTGTCCTGGCGGTGGCTCTGGTTTCCACACACCACCTTTGTATGCGTCGCTGCTGCCAGGGTGACGTGCTGGAGAGGGCACTGAGACTCCAGTGAGCAGCCGGAGCGCTGTGACCGACACCTGCTGAAACAGGCAGGGCGCCGAGGAGCATCTAGGAGCGAGCAGCTGCCCGCACAGGCTGTCCCAGGGAGAGCGTGGGGCCCAGCTGTTCTCGAAAGAGGACGGAGAGCTTGCCAGGTAGAAAAATGAGGAAGGGGCGTTCTGGGCAGAGGGCATGGCCTGAGCACAGGCCTGGCAGTGGGATCGCAAGGGAGCAGACCACGAGAGAGGCGCTAAGGAGGGAGAGGTAGCCGCCTTCCTTCCTTCTAGGTCTGCTTAGCTTGTATGTTGCTCAAATCTGAAAATTGCTTTAAAGCCTGAAAACAGTTGCCCACCAGTCAAGCTTATGGGTTGTAGTTTTAGAACTTTTCTTAGAATCTGCTGGCACTCCTAGTGGAACCCTGGGGTCTCTGGAAGATCCCAGCAGATTGTTTTCCACTCCCCAGGAGGAGGCCTTGAGACTGGGACCTGTGTCCCCTTCACACCTCCGTCCCTAGGACCAGCCTGGGCCTGGTACACACAGTCAGCAGCAGGTTCTCGATTCCTGAAGCTGTGTTGTGTTTGCAGGTGCAAAGAGAAGAAGTATGATTATGACAGCTTGCCCACAACATCTGTTGTCATAGCATTTTATAATGAGGCCTGGTCAACTCTCCTCCGGACAGTGTACAGTGTCCTCGAGACGTCCCCGGACATGCTGCTGGAGGAAGTCATCCTCGTAGATGACTACAGTGACAGAGGTAAGCCCTCCGCATGGGCTCTTGGGAGGGTGTCTGGGTTCCCGGGGCAGTGCCTGGGGGGCAAAAGTGTGGCTTAGGGGGGGTGGAATGGGTCCAGGGAGGATGGGCTTTCTGTGTCCCCGTGGGCCTGGCCCTGGCCCTCAGGGAGCTTGGAGCTGCTGGGATGCAGGTGTGCGGACAGAGAGCTCTGTCACATGGAGCTACAGGAGACAGAGCACTCAGGAAGAGTGGCTGACCTTAGTCTTGAAGTCGATTGTGGGCAGCAGAGGTGGAGGGAGGGTGTTTGTTTGTTTGTTTGTTTGTTTTAAATATTTTTATTTATTTCTAGGAGAGAGAGAGAGAGACAGTGTGAGCACGGGAGGGTCAGAGAGAGGGAGACACAGACCCTGAAACAGGCTCCAGGCTCTGAGCTGGCAGTCAGCACAGAGCCCGACGTGGGGCTCGAACCCACAAACCGTGAGATCATGACCTAAGTGAAAGTCGGACGCTTAACCGACTAAGCCACCCAGGCGCCCCTGAGGGAGGGTGTTTTAAGCAGAGGCACAGAATGTGGAAAGCCTCGGGGGCCCAGTGTTGCAGGGATTGCAGGTAGTTCAGGAAGGATGGAAGACCAGCAGGCGGAGGAGAAGTATGAGATGTGGGGAAGGGGGCAGGCGTTACACCTGAGGCTGAGGAGTTGGGACTTTGTCCTGAAGGCAAGGAGAACAAAGGCAAGATTTTTAAAAATTTTATTTATTTATGTATTTATTTATTTTTGAGACAGAGAGAGAGCAAGCTGGGGAGGGGCAGAGAGAGAGGGAGAGAGAAATCCTAAGCAGGCTCCACACTGTCAGCACAGAGCCCGACATGGGGCTCGAGCTCACAAACAGTGAGATCATGACCAGAGCCAAAACCAAGAGTCAGATGTTTAACTGACTGAGCCACCTGGGCGCCCCTAGGGTAGGATTTTAAACGGAAGAGCAGCTTTGCCCTTTGTGGGGTCCCTCTAGGCTGGAGATACCTGTGGGTGGAGAATGGTGTACAGGCGAGCTCCGCAGGGAGACCAGGGGCTGTAGAGGCGGCCCAGGTGAGAGATGGAGACTTGGAGTCCGGTGGTAGTAGAGGGAAGGGGAGGAGAGGAGGGATGTTTGAGACATGGCATCTGGAAGACCTTCAGGCTTCCGGCGTGGGTGTCTGGGTGAATGGTGGTGCCATCCCAGAGCTAGAAAAGCCACCCAGGGCAGGAGTGACAAGTCTGGGAGAGGAAGTGGGGGAGGTGTTTGGCTTTAGATGTGTTGAGTTTGAGATGAGATCAAAATGGGGCAGCCCAGACAGAAGAACTGAATCCAGGGAGAGGCTGATTGGCATCCCTACAGGCCTGGCCGGTGACCTGAGGTCCGGCAATTCTCATGCAGTCCAGAGTTGGCCCTTTATTTATTCAGTGACCATGTTCTGAGCTTCCACCTTTGTGCCAGGCACCGTTCCAGGCACGGGGGATTCTGTGGGAAACAAGACAAGTCCCTGCTCTCGTAAAACTCACATTCTGGCAGGTGGAGATGTGGGTGGAGATGGTCAATGAACACGTGAAGAATAATGCAGCATGACACAACACAATATAAAATAGCATACCTTAATACAGTGATATAGCAGGTGGAATACAGCAGGGTACGAAGTGCTGTGAAATAAAAGTCGGAGCAGGACAGCAAGGGGAGCTTGGGGATGGGCCCTCCTCTGGCCTGGGGGAGGGCAGGAAGCCTCCCTGAGGAGGTGGTTTTAAGCAAATGCTAGGATGTAGAGAAGGAGGCAGCCCCGCGGCCCCAGGTGCAGGAAGAAGCTGGGGCGAGCAGGCATTCTGCAGGGCAGACCGTTGGCCTGTAGGGAGGTGACGCAGGAGATGAGGTTGCAGGGTGGGTGAGGCCAGACCAGGAGGCTCCCATAAGGGGGTTTAGGCTTAAATATGAGCCTGGTGGGAGCCGACGGAGGGCTGCTGGGAAGACAGGGAGGTTGCTCAGTCTTGGGCTCACTGTGCTGCCATGTGGGGCATGGCCGATGGATGGGAGGGGGGTGTAGGGGCTGCTGTGGTCATGCCACATGCCACGTGACTAGCTGAAGTGAGACTGCTAAGCTCCACTGAAGGGAAATGTCAGGGTCATAGCATTGCGGAGAGCCGGGGGCTGAGTTGTTCGTCTCAAGCCAAATTACTATCCTGGGGCCACGCAGGAGGGTAGCAGCTACTACTTCATGGGCGTCTGCTGCTTCAGGCTCTGCCTCGACTTCAGAGCCTCGAGCATGTGTCCTAACTGGTGGATGTGTTTGGCTGTTCTCACAGGGACTCTACACCAGTGATGTACACGGGATAAAAACCCGTCTCTCTCACATCACAAAGCTTGCGTAATGGTCTAGGGCTGGTGTGGCGGCTTCACAGTGGTAGGGCCCCGGCTCCTTCTGCCCTGTATCTCCACATTCTCTAGGACATTCTGCTGCCCCAGTCTGCGCGCCCCTGGCTGGCTCTTCACCTTCTGTGCGCTGTCATTGGCAGGAGGGTCTCATGGGGCTGCGGAGCCCAACCCGGAAGTTGGCCTCATGTCCCATGGAGCAGAACAGGGTCACTTGGCCACACCTAGCTGCAAGAGAAGCTCGAACTGTGGCTTCCATGGTGGGCGAGTGGCAACAGTTGGCATTCTCCACGACAGCACACAAGCCAGACTGGGGCTTGATGCTGCATGAGGCCCACTAGGCACTGAGCTCTGGGCTCAAGGCACCTGGGTCAGGGGTGAGCTTTACCGTGAACCTGTTGTGGCATCTGAGCCAAATCACTTGTCTTTTCTGAGCCTCAGTTTCTCATCTGTGAATGGGTTTGTCCACCCTTACATCAGAGAGTGGTGAGGAACAAATGAGATCATGCATAGCATGGAATCTCATGTCAGCCAGCACATAGTAGGTACGCATCTCCCCTTCCTTTGGTCCTCTCCTCCCAGGGCTCTTTTAAATCTGTGTCGGCACTGGCCCGAGCTCCAGCACTTTGCAGGTACGCAACCTAGAGCGAGTCCAGTGTCAACCTTGGCTTCAGCCCCTGTAAAGTGGGATACTAGTCCCTAGCTTGTAGGGTCACGGTGAGGATTAAATGACATAAAGGCAGGTAACATGTTAGGTCAGTGCCTGGCATATTGTCATACTTGTACTTTTATGAAATATTAAAAAACCGTACAGTGCCCCAAATATTTCAGAAATGTATTCATTCAGAAGCAAAGAGCAGATTATTTATTTGATCTTCATGGGATTGAATAGCTCCTCAGCAGGAATCAGGGTATGAACCCCTCCCTGCATAGCTCATTTCTTCTCGTGAGTGTCAATGTGAGGTGCCGTGGGGCCAAGGCTGCCCTCTCCGTCATGGTGACCTGTGCCATGGGCTGGAATCCTGCTCAAGCCCTGATGACAGGAGTTGTGCCCTGTCCCCCAACCCTGGCCTTTCCACACACCAGTCTTAGCTCCATGCCAGGGCGCCCACCCTCCCCAGGCATGGGAGGGCAGCTCAGACAGACATAGAATGGATGCTGACCAAATCCATAGAGTGCAAGGATGCTACACGTGCATTTTCTTTTTTTCCTTTTCTTTTTTTCCATGTGTGTGTTTCCTGGGCAGAGCCACCACTAATTTGCTTTGCTTGGGAAGTCACCTCCTTTATTCCTGCTATCAGCTTACTTGCAATTATATTTAGGATGAAAAAAAAATCAACCAATGACATTTTTTTTAATGTCAAGGATATTTAGGGGAACATTTTTACCAACTGAAGCAACCTAGAACAGTTTACAGACTTTTCTCTTTTGCCAATGATTGAGGACGTTCAGACAAAGCCCACGATGATTAGGGGGAATTCTAGGGAATTAAAGAAAAATTTAATTTTGCCTGATGGGCTCCCTCCACCTCCACCTGACCCATGGGGGGACGGGGGGGAGGGGAATCAGGGCCTTCTGTCCTAGAACCTGTGTTGAGTCTGGAGTCAGGCTAGCCCGGGCTGTGGGCACGACCTTTCAACTTTTAAAGCCTCATTTCTTCTTACGCAAAATGTCCTCCTGACAAATTTTGCATTTGTTTAGCAAGGCTGAGAGATTGTGCAGGAAAGCTCTGGGAGGCAGTATTAAGTCTATGGATTCAAGCCAGGGCTGCTGGGTTAAAATCCTGACTCCTTAGCTCACTTATTCTGGGATCTTGACACATTACTTAGCCTCTCTGGCCTCAGTGTTCTCATCTATCAATGGGGATAGTTGTAGTACCCACCTCATGGGCAAGTTAGAAGACTGTCATGAGTTCATATAAATCACCTGGACGGTGCTTCATACAGTTCGCCCTCTAGTGGTATTTGCCATTATTATTATTACTATTACTGTATCAAATGAAATGTGCTCCAGAGAAAATTTGGGTTAACATAAATATAAATACAGTTTATTAACATAATTCCACATAAATTAAAATGTGATAACGTGTTACATAATTAGTTAATATAAATAGAGCAAGCTTACGTTAATCTAGTTTTTCTGAAAAATTGTGGTTGGGCAGTTTTTGTGTGTTTTATTTTTAAATGTTCACCAGTCAAGGTGAACATACATACTTTTGAGGGGGTGACAGCTTTATTGAGACACACCCACATGCCCCCATTTCAAGCGCACAACTCAATGTGCATATGTTTCGATGGGAGCCCTCGGTGGTTCTGGAGTCCCTCAGCCCCAGNCTTCGTTCCGGTGAGGTGAGGCCATCCCAGGTAGGTGCAGCGCAAAGGAGGCTTCTGTCAATTCCGTTGTCACTTGGGGCTAGGGAGGGTCTGGAAGGACACGGCTGGGCATGTGTGACGGTGACCCCGCTTGTCTCGCTTGCCTCCGCAGAGCACCTGAAGGAGCGCCTGGCCAACGAGCTGTCTGGGCTGCCCAAGGTGCGTCTGATCCGCGCCAACAAGAGGGAGGGCCTGGTGCGAGCGCGGCTTCTGGGCGCTTCCGCGGCAAAGGGCGAAGTGCTGACCTTCCTGGACTGCCACTGTGAGTGCCACGAAGGGTGGCTTGAGCCGCTGCTGGAGAGGTGAGTGAGCGTNAGCCTGGGTTCACACGCCCCTGGCGCGAGTCCTCTGTCACTGGGCATGACAACAGTCTGTGCCCCACAGGGCTGTGGAGGCCACTAAATGAATTACTACACATAGAGTCCTTAGAACGTGCTGGCATGGATGAGGCCTTGTTAGAGTTTACTTTTATTGCTGCTTATTATATACAGTACTTAGGAAGCATGATCAACCAAGGAAAAACGATCGATGGTATAGAATCGCATGCTGAAGAATATACGTTTTGGTGTATTTCCTTCAAGCAAGGCTGTCTTCCCATCCATTATACCCAGTACCTACAATGCTTAGGTCCCATGCCATTTTTTTAAATTTTTTTTTTTTATTTATTTCTGAGAGACAGAGAGAGAGAGAGAGAGCATGAGCAGGGGAAGATCAGAGAGAGAGGGAGACACAGAATCTGAAGCAGGTTCCAGGCTCTGAGCTAGCTGTCAGCACAGAGCCCAACGCAGGGCTCGAACCCACAAACCATGAGATCATGACCTGAGCCAAAGTCTGATGCTTAACCCACTGAGCCACTCAGGCGCCGCCCCCCCCATGCCATTTTTAACAGACCCACAAAAACGTTTTTATGTTAATTATTTTAAATCCGAAGGAAAAAAAAATGAACATCATAATAATGGATTTAGCCTGGATTGTGGTTTGTCCTTCTACCGTATAGTCATAAAGTATAGCTTTAAATATATGGTTTTTAAATTTTTTAAATTTTTATGTATTTTTGAGAGAGAGAAAGTCAGATTCCCAAACAGGCTCCATGCTGTCAGTGCAGAGCCTGATGTGGGGCTCGGACCCACGAATAGTGAGATCATGCCCTGAGCCGAAATTGAGAATTGGATGCTTAACCAACTGAGCCACCCAGACGCCCCTGTTATTTTTTATGAAGCCATGAAAAGTCGTAACACAGCCCTGTCTTTAAAGGCATGTCTCCTGCTGTCCCACAGCCTCATACCCTAACCTTCCCAATCTGCCTGTCCTCCAAATCTACTGCCCCTGAGCCCCCTCTCCTCTCCTCTCCTCTCCTCTCCTCTCCTCTCCTCTCTCTTCTCCTCTCCCCTCCCCCCTCTTCCCTCCCCTCCCCTCCGTCTCTCTCTCTCTCTTCTGATTCTTCATCACAGCAGGCAGGAGCTGGGCTGGCAAAGTCAAAGCTCTCCAAGTGGGGGAGGAAGGTTCAAGGTAGGGAGGTCTTCGTTTGGTCCCTTCCCATGGAGCAGGTGAAGGGTCAGAGGGTCAGAGACTCTGCAGTTGGCAAACTGCTTTCCCATGGCCTCTAGCACTTTGGTTGCCACGGTCTGTCTGGAAGATCTGGAGACCCACTGGCCTCCCTTGCTGTGTGAGACCAGTCTGTCCCCTGCTCTGCCACTTCTGCTGTCTGACGTCCTGTCCCCTGTGGGTCCCACGGCTGCCTCCTTCTCCTCCTCAGCTCTGATGAGCTTTACCGGCAGCAGGGACCCAGGGTTCCTCAGCCTGTGATAGAGTCTGAAGTTATTTAGAACATGGTGACTGCTCAAGGTTCCCTCCGGAAGCTGGGCCAGCGGGTTTGCCCTTCGCCCCTTCCCCAGCGCGCACACAGATGGCAGCCTCTAGGCTGGTCTGAGGTCCGCTGATGCACTCATACCACCGAGCACTCCACTCCAGCCCCTCCTCTGGAGGCCAGCGAGGCAGCCCTCCCCATAGACAAGTCCTTGTTCCATAACCCCAGACAAAAGGGTTCTCCACCTGGCTGCCCAGAGAACCCCATCTGGGGAACTTGCAAAACATACCAACTCCTGGGGCGCCTGGGTGTCCCATTCAGTTAAGCATCCAACTTCGGCTCAGGTCAGGGTCTAGCGGCCCGTGAGTTCAAGCCCCGTGTCAGGCTCTGGGCTGACAGCTCAGAGCCTGGAGCCAGCTTCGGATTATGTGTCTCCCTCTCTCTCTCTCTGCCCCTTCCCTGCTCACACTGTCTCTCTCTTAAAAAATAAATAAACATATAAAAAATTAAAAAAAAAAAACATACCAACTCCAGTCTCATGGCCAGCCATTTGGATCTGAATCTCTGGAGATGATCCCAGGCTTCTGGACGTTTCAGAAGCTCCCCAGAGACCTAGGCGTGCACCAGAGTTGACACACACTGGTCTCTCAGATTGTCCCAAACAGGAGCCCTCCCTGTCCCTCAGACAGTCCAACAGGAGCAATAACCCCTGTTCCTCCAGGACCTTTTGGAAATAGATCTTTGGTTTTCAAGTCAGGTGGGTGGTGCTCCTGGAGTTTTATGAACCAAGGACTAGGGATGCCAGATGTCCCACAGTGGACAGTTCCGCCGTGGACAACAAAGACCGGTTCTGGCCCAGATGCCAGTGGCATGCCTGCCCCCGCCCCCACCCACGGGGATGCTGTTACTGCGCCTGCACACTTTGTAAGTGTGGTTCAGGGTCCTTTAGTCCAATGCGGGCTCCCTCAATTTTCCTTTTCTTTAAAAAATGAGGCCTCCCAACCAGCTTGATTGCAAGTCACAAGTTCTCGTCCCTGCCAGGGACTAAGAAGCCTCTTTGAACCTGCCCAGCAGGTCTGCCACTGGCCCTCTCAAACCTTTTAAGAGTGCCCTCAGTTTATTTAAAGAACNAACCGCGAGATCATGACCTAAGCGAAAGTTGGACGCTCAACCGACTAAGCCACCCAGCCGCCCTGAAAAATCTACTTTCTGTCTTAAAAGTGGCCTATGGTTTTCACATGTCTTGACTTTCATGGAAGGACTCAGATTTGTCCAGAATGTCTGTAGGTGGAATCCGAATATTGAAGCTGGGGGACTTCTCCTATTCAGTCCAGAATCCTTCCTTCCTGGGTCTCCCCCGCCACCTGGGCATTCCCTGTGAGGATCACCCGCAGGTCCCAATGTGGCTGCAGACCCCTGCAGCGTCAGACGCAGGCCTTTCTCACACAGCTCTCCTCCCGCCTAGTGGAAGGATGAGAGTTCATCTCCAGATTCCCTAATCCCCCCGCCACCTGGCCTCCCAGAGAGGCACATGGGGCACCCCCGGTGTTTTCAGGATCCACGAAGAGGAGTCCGCAGTGGTGTGCCCTGTGATCGATGTGATTGACTGGAACACCTTTGAGTACCTGGGCAATGCCGGGGAGCCTCAGATCGGCGGCTTCGACTGGAGGCTGGTGTTCACGTGGCACATGGTTCCCGAGAGGGAGAGGATGCGGATGCGGTCGCCCATTGATGTCATCAGGTTAGGGGCCCACTTCTAGGCCACTCACTCTCTGCACCTCCTTGCTTCTGTTTACCGTGTCAGTGAGGGTACCTGGAGAGGGCTGGTTCCCCCACTTTCTCCAGAGCATTTCTTCATTTTATTTTATTTTTTAGATCTTTATTTTTGACAGAAAGAAAGACCAAGTGCGAGCAGGGATGGGGCAGAGAGGGAGACCCAGAATCCAAAGCAGGGTCCAGGCTGTCAGCACAGAGCCCAACATGGGGCCTGAACTCATGAACTGTGAGATCATGACCTGAGCTGAAGTCGGACGCTTAACCGACTGAGCCATCCAGGTGCCCGAGCATTTTTAAATTTTTATTAAAAAATCCTTGCTATGCACAATAATTTTATATTGGTATATTTTACTTATTTACTTATTTTATTTACTGTGGTAAAATATGTATAACAAAAAATTGCTCACTTTAACCATTTTTTTAAGTGTTCAGTTCAATGGTATCAAGCACCTTCACAATATTGTGTGACCTTCACTTTCAGAACTTTTTCATTGTCCTGTACGAAAACTCTATACCCATTGGGCAATGACTCCCCAATCTGTTCTTCTTCATGCCCTGGTCCCTTCTATTCTACTCTCTGTCTCAATGAATTTCCCTAGTCTAGATTGCTCATATAAGTGGAATCACACAATATTTGTCCTTTTGTGTCTGGCTTCCTTCACTCCACATAATGTTTTCAAGGTTCTTCCAGAACCCACTCCTTTTTATGGCTGAAAACAATATTCTACTGTATAGACATCCATGTTTATGTATCCATTCACCTGCTGATGGCCACGGGTTGTTTCTACCATTTGGTTATTGTGAACAATGCTGTTGTGAATATTGATATACCGTTACCTGTTTGAGTCCCTGTTTTCAGGTTTTTGAGGTGCACACCCAGGAGCGCACTTGGTGGGTCATATGATAGTTTCATGCTTAACATTTTGAGGACATGCCGTCAGGTCCTTTTTCAAGTGGGCGATAGGTGGACCTGGGGTGAATGGGCCACCTTTGGCCAGTGGGTGAGCCTGAGTCTGAGTAGAGTGGGTTCAGCGGGGAGTTAGTTGCTCTCATTCTTTGAGGCTTCTTCCTTCCCTTCCAATTTCAGGACCAAATAGGGGGTAGGTATAGGAGTCAGGCAGATGGAGGTCAGACATCAGCATTATTGCTGGTGTGTTGAGCTGGAAATGGTGTCCTAGATCTGCACCCATGTTTGGGTGAGGCCTTGAGATGAGCCACTGGCCAGAGGGAAATACCTATGGAAATACAGAGGGAAATACCTAGGGAAATACAGTCTTAAGAGATGGTTGGTAGAGGGGTGCCTGGGTGGCTAAGTGTCTGACTCTTGATTTTGCCTCAGGTCATGAGTTTGAGCCCCACATGGGGCACACTGTCAGTGTGGAGCCTGCTTGGATCCTCTCTCTCTCTGCCTCTCCCCTGCTTATGCTCTCTCTCTCTCTCTCAAAAATAAATAAAGAAAACGAGAGATGGGGGTAGAGAAATGAACGAGGCCAAGTCATGTCCAGCCTGCAAGGCCAAGGACGGGGCTTTGGACTTTACCCTGAGAGGGTAGAAGCCACTGAAGGGATTTGAGCTGGAAATACCATTTGCCTGTTGCATTCTTTAAAGATTGCTGGATGCCATGTTGGCAAGGGGCCTGGAGGGGGCAGGGCCGTGGGCAGGGACCTTGTTAGGAGGCATCATAATCTTCGAGTCAGGAATGCTGGTGCAGAAGAAGATGGAGGGAAACGGAGTATTCCAGAGATGTTGTGGTGGAGGAACTGAGAGAGACTGAGTGGGAAGGTGGAAGGCAGGGATTGTGGTGACACCCAGGCTTCTGTAGGAGTCCTGAGCGACATCCTACTCAACCTTTCACCAAACAGATTTGTAAACTGAGGTTCAGAGTAGGAAGGATCTTATCCAGGGTCACACCTCCAGCCTGGGAAACTGACATGAACTCCCATGGTCCCCCCACCCAACACACACACACATGTGCTCAGGGGTGTCATGGCCAGCTCCCCTTCCCTTCTTCTAATATCCCTGGGCCTCAGTTTCCTCACCTGTGAAATAGGTACAAGCATATCTACCCTGCCTATTCCCTAGATTTAAGGATGAAACACGTGGAAGTGCTTTGTAGTCTAGAGCCTTCCCTTCCATAGGGAATCTTCCTGTCCTTTTCTTGTTGGCCCAGAGCTTGGAATGCAGGAAAGCCAACACTTCGGCAAGGCCCAGAAGCACTGACATTTTTAAACAGTTAGACTCTTGATGATGGACAGTTTTCTACTTCTGAATACATTCCTTGGCCCCTGCATCTCTTGGTGTGTTGACCTTTCAGCCTGCTGCTGTGGTAGGAGGGAAGGCTTGGGCCATTTCTAGAGCCAGAGGAACCTGCTGGGCAGAAAAGAAGGCTGGCTGAAGAAGCAGGCCAAAACTGGCCATCGGGGTCCTGGAGGGAGGCCACTCATGCAAGAGAGGAATGGGCCCCGGGGGAGCTTTAAGAAAGAGTTGCCTTCTGTGGTCTTCTATGCTCCCTGTGACCGTGTGACCAAGGCCACTGCAGCCCAGCGCCAGCCATCCTCTTGGGGAGCGTGTCTCCTGAACTCTCCGTGTCATCTGTGCTTCTAGAGGTGCAAGGTTTTATCTCGCCCTCAGGCCTGTGCTCATGCTGGTATCTTCTGGGAGAAACATTCCATTCCTCTTTTCTGCCAACTCCTCCATGTTCTTCAGGCCTCGTTTCCTCTGGGAAACTGAACCCTACGCACCTGCCCCAGAATCTCCCCTCTGTGCCCACAAGGCGCTGCCTGTTGAGATGTTAGGGCAGGGACTGTGGGCAGGGACTGTGGGGCACATCTATGCCTCCGGGCCCGGTGCAAGTCTTGGTACAGAGCGCAGAGGCGGCTGGGCAGCCGGTGGACAGTTTACCTGCTACTCACACTACAATGTGGTTGTCACACTCTCCTAGGTCTCCAACAATGGCTGGAGGGCTGTTTGCTGTGAGTAAGAAATATTTTGAATATCTGGGGTCTTATGATACAGGAATGGAAGTTTGGGGCGGAGAAAACCTCGAATTCTCCTTCAGGGTAAGTATTCTGGTCTTCTCTTTGGACTCACCCTTCACCTGTCCTCTCTGTCTGTCTGGGAATGATGGAATTTGCCAGGAGAACCTGGCGGACTTCTCCACCTTGCGGTTTTTAGCGGTTTTTATCTACTGATCCTGAAAGATGATACTAGTGGCATTCACATCCTGCAAACCTGCTTGCCTTCTTGTTTGAACTTTTACAAAATTGTCCTTTTCATAGATCTGGGGCAGGGAAGGGCCTTGCAGGTCACCTAGTACTTTTCTCTCACTACAGCGGGGAGAAACTGGGGCCCAGAGAGGGGAGGTGACTGGCTCAAGGTCACCCACACAGTGAGTGGCAGAGACGGGGCTAAACCCCAGGCCCTTGCTTCCCACACCCATCGTTTGGAGCCTTGATTTGCTTGTTTACTTATGAAATAACCTGTTTAGCACAGTGACTTTCAAACTCTGCCACATATGAGTGTCGTTTAACAAAGAACTTGTTTAAAAAGGCACATTTATAGGTATAGTCTCCAAAAAGTGAGGTTCAGTAGATTTTTGGTAGGGCAGGAATCTGCTTTTTGGGACAAGCCCACTTCCTGATTCTGCTGATCAAGGCCCACAGATGGCCCCTTTGAGAAGCCACTAGCATTTCAGTGGGTTTTCCAGTTAACCGAATCCTGTCCTTTAAGTATCAACATTTTATGCCAACGTCTGTACTTTTTAATAGAAAATTTTGAATTTCTGTAGTATTTTATATGGTGTCCTGCTTAGAAAGAGTTAATAAGAATTGGCCCTCCTCTGAGGACTCACACCCGCCGTGATTAAGTACCAGATACTACCCCTGGTCGTGGATCCTGGGGACAGTGGGGTGTTCATGGCCCTCTGCCCCAGCATGGGACGGTCTCAGACAAGTCAGCCCGTTGAGGTCAAGGATGTGCTTTAATGGTCTTTCTGCCTCTTCCCAGGTGTCAGGCTGCTCCGCCTCCCTCTAGAAGTTCTTCCTTTCCCCCTTCCAAACCTCTCTTCTTACTTGCTGCTTTCCTATCTTCTGTGGCTAGGAGATCAGGTAACGAGCCTGGGTTTTACATAATGAGTAATGGGTTCCCAGTGAGGCCAGATATGGGTGCTCCTGAGAGTCAAGTGCATGAGCTCTGGTGCATGAACTTTGGGATCTTGCTTCTGAAGGCTTATTTGTCTTTGGGGCTGTGTTCTTGGTCCTTGACTTCAGTCTGTGTCCTGAATGTGCAGGGGAGGTGGCCTCCTATCCCATGGAGGGTGAGGCCCTGGCAGTGTTCATCATGATGTCTGTGTGCCCAGCCTCCTTGCTGCAGGCGCTGTGGACCAGCAGCTCTCCCTTCCCTCCTCCCGCCACTCACCCACCTGGCCTCCTCCCTGCTCTGTGCACAGATCTGGCAGTGCGGTGGGACCTTGGAGACACACCCGTGCTCTCACGTTGGCCACGTTTTCCCCAAGCAAGCTCCTTACTCCCGCAATAAGGCTCTGGCCAACAGTGTCCGAGCGGCTGAAGTGTGGATGGATGAATATAAAGAACTCTACTACCATCGCAGCCCCCATGCCCGCTTGGTGAGTTCCCCCGCCCACCTGCACCCCAGCTGAGCCCCTGATTCTACCCCCCCCACCATCGTGGGCCTGGTTCCAGAAATAGATACAAGTAGGGGAAGACTTTATTCCTGCTTTTATAATAATGCATTCATATTGATTCTCATTATTCACAGTAATTATGGTCTGTGTTGTCATTGCAAACACTGCATTCAAGACTACGGAGGCCTCGGCTTCTCGGGGAAATACACATTAGCTTCCTTCAGGCCTCTTGCAGGTTGACATTTTTACCAATGGATCAATATATAACTTGGTTTTATGTATATTTCTGTTGAAAGATTCTTTCCCTTGGACTTATGGCCAACAGCCCGGTAACGCGTGCCTAAGCCACACACTCTCTCCCCCAGGCACAACACAACCTCTTGCCCCGAGGAACACTAGCCAGCCCCTCAGCACCGCACCTGGGGGCCTCTTAAACGGTGAGGTCACCGACACAATGCGGCAAAGCCTGAAAAATGTGGCACTGGGTGGACAAGCTGAGACGTGATCTCAGCTAGGAGCATCAGGTGGGGTGGCTCGGATTTTTCACCCCTCTCTGGACGTGTTTGCAGATGACGGTGGTGGTACAAAGCCACAGGTATTGATTTTAGGGTCACAAATAAGCTTTAGCAAAGGGGTCCACTGGTCTGCACTGGCCAGCTCTGCGGGCCCCCGGACCAGGTGCCCACTCTGCACTAGCACACGCTAAAATGAAAATGAACATCTCTTTTTCTGAATCCTTACAACAGCCCTTCAGGATAGCTATGAAATTCTCATTTTTTATTTATTATTACTTTTTTAAATGTTTATTTATTTTTGATAGACAGTGTATGAATGGGGGAGGGCCAGAGAGGGAGACACAGAATCTGAAGCAGGTTCCAGGCTCTGAGCTGTCAGCACAGAGCCTGACACGGGGCTCGAACTCATGAACTACGAGATCATGACCTGAACAGTCAGACACTCAACTGACTGAGCCACTAAGGCACCCCAGCTCCCACTTTATAGATGCCAGAACTGAAGCTCAAAGAGCTTGTCTAAGGCCTTGTGGGGGATGTGGGCAGAACTGAGCCTGGGGCGTGTGGAGCCTGCTCCCTGCTCTGCAGAGCCCTGTGGACCTGCCCCTGACCTTCCCCTTGGCACCTCTCTGCCTCTGGGCTCCATGGCCATTGCTTCCTCTGTCCTGCCCAAGACTGCAGGGTGGAAACATCTGCTCCTTTCTGTTACCCAGTCTGGCTCCCACAGCTCTCTCTTTCCGAGGTTCCCAGAGAATGACATACCTTTTGTATGTATGCCCATGGCTGAGTGTTAAAATGGATATTTGGTTGAAGATGAGGTACAAAGACTCATCAAAGGAAGACCCTCTGGGAAATTAAGTAAAAATCTGAAATTTTGCTCAAACTTTTTCCTGTTGTTACCATTTTGTTACATATTTAGCCTGTTAAATTTTACTACTTTAACATCATAGTGCAAGGGCAGTAATAGCGCTCGACATTGCTCTCGTGGCTATGCTAAATAGATGCTTGCTTTATTTAATTATTTAGAAGTTTAAAAAATTTGTAATGTATATTTATTTTTTAGAGAGAGAGAGAGAGACACAGAGTGGGAGAGGGGAAGGACAGAGAGAGAAGGAGACACAGAATCCAAAATAGGTTCCAGGCTCTGAGCTGTCAGCACAGAGCCTGATGTGGGTCTTGAACTCACGAACGGTGAGATCATGACCTGAGCTGAAGTCGGAAGCTTAACCAAGTGAGCCACCCAGGCGCCCCAATTATTTAGAAGTTCTTAATCACTTGTTTTGTCCAGAAAACTAAACTTCCCAAGTATTTATCACTACAGCACTTGGCACTTAACATGTAAGCATATCTGCAGATGTCAGTTTGTTGAGCACATAAGGTCTATGTACGTGCCTACATTGAGAATATTCTGTGTTTGAAAGTGAACGCTTCAGGAATCAGGAGTAGTTCAGAACGTCAGGGTGTGTGTACTCTATGGATGTTCGCTGCTCTGTGATCATACACGCAGATGCATGGGTCCAGCCCCAGGACTCGGCTCCCAGACTTCATTACCAGGTGCTTTGTGACCTTCCCTTGTGCACCTGGCCACACCTCCTTGTAGCGAGAGCACCCGAGAATGCAGTTGTTTGTGTGACGGGCTCTCCTGCCAGGTGCTATCACTGGTCTGTACAGGGCCCAGCACACGGTGGATGCTGAGTAAATGCTGTGGAGGAAGGGAGTATCCGTGGAGATAAGGCTTTGATGGGAAGCACATAACCTGCAGGGACTCACTGCTTTTGCTGTTTCCTCAGGAGCCCTTTGGCGATGTGACAGAGAGGAAGCAGCTCCGTGCAAAGCTCCAGTGTAAGGACTTCAGGTGGTTCTTGGAGAACGTGTACCCAGAACTTCACGTGCCTGAAGACAGGCCCGGCTTCTTTGGGATGGTGAGCGTGACGGGCCTGTGGTGGGTAGGGGCTTTTCTGAACAACCAGTCCTGGCCAAGAAAGGCCCCTTCGTGGGGACTGCTAGCCTTCCTCGCCTCTGCTCCCCTCCCCGCTTTCATCCACTGTCTTTCCATCTCCCCATGTCTGGGCCTCAAGTCTGGAATGGCAGCACTAGAAGCCGTCTCCAAATTGGTGACTATAAGCCTCCCATTTTATAGACGAAGAAACTGAGGCTCACTTAGTGTTCCCATGTCGGGTTTCACATTACTTCAAGCTTCAAATGGCTGGACCAGTTAATATTTCCCAACCTGGGGATTGCTAAAGGCAGTAGTGGAGGGAGAAGAGTCACTTCAGTTATTTCAGAGAACCTGAAAGAAATGTCTCTGGGATGAAGCCAACCAAAATGTCCAGTGCCTTTGGCTTTTGGGAGGAACGACACCAACTTAGGAAAGTGTCCTCTGCTGTGTTGTTGATCAGAAGTGCCCATGTTCCATTCTGGAAGTCTTTGATAAATACAAAGCAGGACATTAATGCATTAAATTCAGTCTTCGTTATGAAAAGGTTCAAGCAGAGAGAATGATGTAACGAACCCTGTCCCCGAACTTCTAGAATTGTGATGATTTTGCCTCTGTTGCTTTCTGTCTCCTCTGCTCCAACCTCTCACACTTCCCTTCGCTCAAGCAAACCCCAGGCATCCTGTCATTTCACTCCTGTTCGCTTCCACACGCACGTCTGTATGGATGTTGTCTTCTAAAACCACAGGCCATTATCACACCCCATCAAGTGAGCAGTAGTTTCTTGGTACCCTTTAATATCTAGCCCTTACCCAGATTCCCCTACTTTTTCACACCTCTGTCGGGGTAACTGGCTCATTCCAACCCCAGGGTCCAGACGAGGTCTTACATTGTGGTTGGCTGCCACATCTTCCCTCCCGCATCTCCTTCATTTAAGGCAGACCTCTTCCCTCCCCACTCCCCACTTTTGCTAATATTGTTGAAAGAAACAGCACCCATTGTCCAGTTGCGCGTTTTACCCTTGGCATTACCTAACTGCTTCCTCGTGGTGTCTCTTAAATTGTGCCTCCCTCACCCATAGTCCTTAAAATGGAAGTGAGGTCCAAAGGGCTGAGTGGAATTGGACTCATCAGCCTTTTATGGCAAGAATACTTCACACGTCTGTTTTCTGCTCCTGCTTCAGCAACGCAGAGCACCTAACCTCTAGTTGTCCTGCTTCTAGCAATGAGATTGATCAGCGGGTCCGTGGGGCCTCTCTGGGACCGGCCACCATCAGGGGCCACGTCAGCCTCCTCTCGCGATTTCTGTAACTGTTAATAATCATCAACAGACCCGGGGCGCCTGGGTGGCTTAGTCGGTTAAGCGTCTGACTTTCGCTTAGGTCATGATCTCGCGGTTCGTGGTCTCGTGGTTCATGGGTTCGAGCCCCGCGTCGGGCTCTGTGCTGACTGCCAGCTCAGAGCCTGGAGCCTATTTCAGAGTCTGCATCTCCCTCTCTCTCTGACCCTCCCCTGCTCACGCTGTCTCTCTCTCTCCGAGAAATAAATAAAAATATTAAAAAAAAAATTATCATCAACAGACCCAAACTTCAAGTGGGGCTGTCAAATGGTGCTTTTTCTAATCCTTTCCTTTCTTCTGCATTATTAGCTGAGATGTTTTTGTAAAAGAAGAATGTTCCCTTGTTAAACTGGGACCATTTGGTATCCGTGAAATTTAGAGTTCATACAGAGAAGGCATAACAAATTTTGGGGGCACATGGGTGACTCAGTCAGTTAGGCATTCAAGCCTTGATTTCAGCTCAGGTCATGATCTCCCAGTTCATGAGATCGAACCCCACATTAGGCTCTGCACTGATAGTGTGAAGCCTGCTTGGGATTCTCTCTCTCTCTCTCTCTCTCTTTTTCTCTCTCTGCCCCTCCCGTGCTCAGTCTCTTTCTCTATCAAAATAAAAAAATAAACTTAAGAAAATTTTTAAAAAGAAGGGCGCCTGGGTGGCTCAGTTGGTTAAGCGTCCGACTTCAGCTCAGGTCATGATCTCGCGGTTCGTGGGTTCGAGCCCCGCGTCGAGCTCGGTGCTGACAGCCAGCTCAGAGCCTGGAGCCTGTTTCAGATTCTGTGTCTCCCTCTCTCTCTGACCTTCCCCTGCTCATGCTGTCTCTCTCTCTCTCAGAAATAAATAAAATACTTAAAAAATTTTAAAGAAAAGGCATAACAAAATTTTAAGTCCTTCTCTTTATTTGCCTGTTTTCGGAGTAAGAGTTAGTGCTTCAGGTTCCTCCAGTTGTACTGATGGGGTTGTTTTGTTTGTTTGTTGGCTCATTTGCTTTTTGGCATTTTCTTTCCTTGAGCATCACTGTAAGGCAGTGGGGTTTTATGTGGCCGCTGTGCTGCCGTTCGTCTGTTGGTTGTTTTTTTCTTTGAACTAGTCAGGTTGTCCATCTTTGGCTGGTGAGAACCTCTTTATTTTGGCTTCTGTGATCTTGACCCCTTGTAGTGGCCTGATTTCTCCCTTGATCCTGGCCATGCTTGTCTTTTGCATTTGCTGCCATCCGTCCTGGAGCCCCTGAGCTTTTCAGTGGGGAGCACTGTCCAGAGCCCACAGTCCAGATGCCAGCGGTGGTCTCTGTATATAGATCATGCTCCATACCAGAAACGTAATGCTGGCCACATAAGTAATTAAACTTTGCTTACTTACTATATTTTGCTTTATTTTTAAAGTTTATTTATTTATTAAAAAAAATTTAATGTTTATTTTTGAGAGACAGAGAGACAGAGCACAAGTAGGGGAGGAGCAGCGAGAGAGGGAGACACAGAATCCAAACCAGGCTCCAGGCTCTGAGCTGTCAGCACAGAGCCCAATGCGGGGCTCAAACCCATGGACCTCACAGACTGTGAGATCATGACCTGAGCTGAAACAGGACGCTTAACTGACTAAGCCACCCAGGCACCCTATTTATGTATTTTTGGGAAGAGAGCACAAGCATGAGAGGGGCAGAGAGAGGGAGACAGAGGATCAGAAGCAGGCTCCAGGCTCCAACCTGACAGCACAGAGCCCAACATGGGGCTCAAACCCACAAACGGCAAGATTGTGACCTGAGCTGAAGTCGGACACTTAACCAACTGAGCCACCCAGGTGCCCCTAGTAACCATATTTTCAAAAGGAGCAAGTAAAGTTAATAATATATTTTATTTAATTCAGTGTATCCCCAGCATTATCATTTCAACATGTAGTCGATGTAAAAATTTATCGAGATGCATTACCTCTTTTTCTCATACTGTCTTGAAATCTGCTGTGTATTTTACACTCACTGCATATCTTGATTTGGGCTTGGTCACGTTTCAAGTCGCCAGTAGCCACATGTGGCCAGTGGGTACCGTGTGGGGTGCACAGTGCCATAGTTTTTCAGTGGGTAGAGAAAGGAAATGCATATTTTTGAGAAATAAATCATGAGCCCATACTGATATCTAAATTCAAATGTAATCTTAACAGGATATTTTTTTCTTTGATATTAATTATCAAAAGATTAATTTCTTTGATATTACTTGTATTTCTTTTTTCGTACACAGAAAGTCTTAGTTTCAAAAATATTAACATATACTTATTTGCTTTATCTTAAAAGATATTTAAGGGGTGCCTGGGTGGCTCAGTCGGTTAAGCATCTGACTTTGGCCTAGGTCATGATCTAATGGTTCGTGGGTTCAAACCCCATGTCAGGCTCTGTGCTGACAGCTAGCTCAGAGCCTGGAGCCTGCTTCAGATGCTATATTTCCCTCTCTCTCTGACCCTCCCATGCTCACACTGCCTCTCTTTCTCTCTCTCAGAAATAAATAAAAAAGATTTTTAAAAATAATAATAAACTTTAAGAGAATTAAAAAAAAGATATTTAAAGTAGTTTCAAAATAATAATACACTGTTACCACTGACAGTGTGATACTGAATGAGATTTAAGATTTCTTTGCAGCTCTATTTGTTTATAGAATATAGTTCATGAAGAAAATGTAATCAAACATGGAATGTTCCAAAAAAACAAACAAACAAACAAACAAACCATGGAATGTTCTAAAGTCACTTAATATCATTCTTCTTTCTGTTTCACCAACTTGATTCAGCTAGCTTAGTTTATCTCAGTTTTAATTTGTAGAGGTTCCCACCTCTCTTTTAGTGTTTTTTCAGTTTCTTTCAAATCTTTCTGAATATAGGGAGTTCATTTGAGGTCACTGTCCTTTGGTGGTCAAGTGTGGGGACTACTTGCCTAGGTGACATTTGAGCCCTTCCAAATCTGAGATGCTCTGACTATTCTAAGTGTCTCCTGTTCCCAGATTTCTTCACAAAGCAAAGGGACTTCAGGAACATGGAAGTCTGTGCTTTGTGAGCTAGTGGGTTAGATTGTGGAAACTTCCTGCAATATGGCTGAGTTTTATCTTCAGAAACGGGCTAGTCAAAGTAGACAAGGGCCGGGGAAGAAGAAGGGTACACACAGAGTTTGTTGAGGGGTCTTTGAACTCTCCAGAAAGGGGTTTGGAAGGTGTGTGTCTTTCCTTGGAGGCTCCTGAAAGGGAGGTAGGTGCATGGTGTTTTCTCTTAGAATGATTGAAGGGCTTTAGATCTAAAAAGGTACCTTAGACATGACATTAAATGAGGCAGCATTGAACGATGGAGAGAGCACTGGACTTGGAGTCTGAGTTCCTGGATTCAGACTCAGGCGTCTCCACTGCGTGACCTTGAGCTAGTCATTGGCTCTGTATTGTGCTGTTGCTGTAGTCTAGAATGGTGGACTTCTCATCTGGGAAATGGTGAGTCTCTCACATGGAACATCTTTTGCAGATGCCTACTTGCAGGGGTCCTTGGTACAGGTGTGAGGCAACAACCCAACTCTGCACTGCACAGACCAGTGCAGTAATAAGGCTGCACCAATAAGAACTAGAGAGATAAGAGCTTTCAACCATAAAGAGTTCGTCTGTCTGCAACTCACATTTATCTTTGGAAATGGGGGTTATGATTCTTGCCTATGGTATAGAATGTGAAGGCACTTGCAAAACTAAAAATCTAAGGAGCTCTTAACCATTGAGTCCGGTTCTTGACTCAATGACTCCTCTCCAATGGAGTCATTACCGTCGGGGCCTTGAGTGGGATCTATTGTGTATAAATCTGGATGCAAGTGCCACCTTTATGTTTTGTTTAGCTCCAGAACAAAGGACTGAAGGATTACTGCTTTGACTATAACCCTCCCAATGAAAACCAAATCGTGGGACACCAGGTCCTTCTCTACCGCTGCCATGGATTGGGTCAGAACCAGGTAGGTGCTCCTTCTCTGTAGTTTGACATTCTTGAGACAAGAGACAGCAGACAGCAGGAGCCTGCACGCTCAAGGGACCATTGGTGTGGGTCTTTAAAGAGAGAAATGAGGGGAAATCTCTGTTTTGTTTTTAAATAAATATTTGATTTTTTTTTTTTTTTTTTGCATTATAAGGGTACTATATGCTCTTGCAGAATATTTGGGAAATATAAGCAGTAAGTGAATGACAGGACCCAAGAGCCACCATTAGAATTAAGACATGGTTATTTCCTTCCTTTCTTTTGCAAGGCCTTTGGATCATGTGTTTTAAATAGTTATTATCACAATGTGTATACGCTTTATATTCCATTCTTTCCACTTATTTCATCGTACTTTTTGTGTGTTATTAGACATAATTTGAGAATGTCATTCCTAATGGCCTCTTGATAATCCTTTGTGTGGGTGTATTACCTTTAGTTAACTGGTCCCCTGCCTACCTGTTTTTGTGATGGTAAAGTAACCCTGCCACTAATCTCTGGTCAGAAAATAAGGGGGGGTGGGGAAGCAACAGATCTGCGAGTCGGATGACTTCCTTAGAATGAATGCTTGAGGAGAATTCTAGGTTTTGATGGACAGTGTCACGTAAAGCCGTGTTTAGGGCAATTGCTGGCCACCCGGGCACTTGTGTCTGGGATAAGCGCTGAACATCAGGCTGGGCAGGGGAGCAAGTTCTGGAAGGGAAGGTCTGTGCATTGCAATAGGGTCCCAGCCCCAGAGGCAGATAAACCACCAGGGCGGGCCCGTGGAGGATGTAGGAGATGGAGAACAGGGAAATATTGGTTCCTTGGACCTTCAAAGCCTTCCTGCCCTAAGAAGTGTCTGACACCTAGAGATGAGCGGGTGGGATTCGAGTTTCTTCCAGATCCGAGTCACCCTGGGCTCTCGTCCAGCCATCTCCCTCTTTCCACATCTGAGAGTAACTGGCGCACAATTGGCTGCTCCGTTTTTAGTTTTTCGAGTACACGTCCCAGAATGAAATACGCTATAACACTCACCAGCCAGAGGCCTGCATCGCTGTGGACGCAGGAATGGACATTCTCATCATGCAACTCTGCCAGGAAACTGCCCCCGAGAATCAGAAGTTCATCTTGCGGGAGGTAAGGGAACAGTCTGCTGCCCTCCTTGTTCTCGGTCCGTAGGCTGCGGAGGGGAGAGTGGAGGTAAGGCATGCTCCCTGACACTGTCCTCGAGGGCCTCAGGGATGCGGCCACCTATGGGAGACCGAGGAGTTCACCATGGACCCAAGAGTATGGTCGGGGGCCCAGCACCCAGCATCAGGAGTGCTTTGACTCCTGTCTGGTCATTCCAGTCTCCTTAGACCGTGAGCCACAGTCCTAGAGTGAGGAGCTATCGCGGACACACTCGAAGATGAAATGGGCTTTATTTTATTTTATTTTATTTTAAATATTTTTATTTATTTCTAAGACAGAGAGAGACAGCGTGAGCAGGGGAGGGTCAGAGAGAGAGGGAGTCACAGACTCTGAAACAGGCTTCATGCTCCGAGCTGTCAGTCAGCACAGAGCCCGACGCGGGGCTCGAGCCCATGAACCGCGAGATCATGACCTAAGTGAAAGTCGGACGCTTAACCGACTAAGCCACCCAGGCGCCCCAAATGATGAAATGGGCTTTAAATGAGTGAAACCAATAGCTAACGTGTGAGGATGTGAGGTTCGATCCAGGGGCAAGCTACTCTATTTCGTTAAGCCTCATTTTCCCCAGCTATAAAATGGGAGCAATAATAGCAACCTGTCTACCTCTAGTGTAGATTAGATATACAGCAGAAATAGTCCTTGGAAACCATAAATCTCTAGAGAGATCAGTTGTTGCCTGCAGGGTAATCACCAAGAAAACATCTCTCTGATGGAGCCGGCTGTCATTGAATAGTGAATGTTGCTTTGGAATTGGGTATTATTTCAGGCCCGCAAGGNATGCCGCTCGTGTATCTGTCAGATCTAAAAAAAAAAAAAAAAGCACTTGAGGGAGTGAATCCAAAGAAAATAATTCAAAAGAAGAAATGAGTTCACTTTTATCTTCATAGGAAGCTTTCATTTCCAGCCTGGCCCCAGGGATGGGAAGAGTGGTCTCATTTGGTAATAAATGGGTTAATTCTAAGCACGATTTGAAGTTGGAGTACACTTTCCTGTAGCAAATATGATTATCAGTGAAATTTGCGGGCTCCCTGGACAAGCCTGCACCGTGGTGCTATCCCTCTGATATCAAAAATAAGAGGGAAGAGACTTCTGCAAACCCCTGGTCTGTGGTTCTCTGCATCGCCAGCCCCTGTCCCCTTCTCTCGTTTCTTCTAACTTTGTGTAAGCCCTCAAGGAATAGTCATGCAAGCTAGAAATCATAAAATTGGTTTGAAATGTCATTAAAATTTTATCTTAAATTTCAGTGACCAATTAAAGAAAAGTAAGTTTCCTTAGAAAGGTGTGAAAAGGGATGCTATATTTAATGATTTCCTTTTATGGTACTCTGAAGGCAACGTTTGAGCTCTTTTAAAGGTTTTCAGGGTTAATATTTTTGAGAATCTTCTGCATATAATTTTATTCCTAAAGGTTTCTCCTTCCCTGTGACAAGTATGTCACTTGCTCAGCCATGATTAAGTTCCCTGGGAACTTAAGCTTACAGCAGAGAGGTGGAGAGAAAAAACAAACTCCAGGATGGGGGAAGAGGCTTGCTCAGCTAACTCAAGAACAGTTGGGAAAAGGAAGAGAAGGGGAAGGCATTAAAGAGGACCGTGATCTTTGGGGGATGGAGCAATTGGCACAGTCTCGCAGAACCCGTGTCCTCAGGTGACTTGTCCCCCCGCCCAGCTGTTCTCTGGCTGAGCTGGGGCTGCAGCCAAGTTTCCTGATTCTGCATTCTGCAAACGTAAGAGAAGGAGGTCGCCAGGGCTGGAATTAAGTTGACTTAAAGGAAGTGAATGACATAATAAAGGATCTTTGATCCTGATTTCCCTGAAGAAGAGTAGCAGTAGGGAGGAGACGTGGGGTCTGGCGGATCCCCAGAGCAGCCAGCAGGTGGCATCACTGGCCCTGCTGGTGGAGCTAGGGACCCTGGCGAGGAGCTCCCCTGAGAGGCGAGCCTGACACGCGCTTGTCCACGCCTGGCCCTGTCTACGCACAGGCGGCCCTGGGTGCCTCAGCACAGAGCAGACGTAGTGCTCAGTAAGTACTTCTGTAATGGTAAAGATCATCTGAGCTCTTAACACATTTTAAGGAAAAAGAGACTTTCTGAGGAATAATTTGTATTTCTCTTAAACAGCCAGTGTGTATTCTCTCTCATAGGATGGCTCCCTATTTCACGTACAGTCCAACCAATGCGTCCAGGCTGAGAAGAAGGCATTCAGTGACAGCTTCGTACCATTCCTACGGCCCTGTACCAACTCGGAACACCAGAAGTGGTTCTTCAAGGAACACATGTAATAAAGCGTCACTGTACCAAGGAGCTTCACAGAGTGGCAGAGCCCGTGGACTCTGTGCCCAACAGAGACTTAGCTGAGTATGGTGACAGACCCACCCCGGCCCCGGCTGCCTTGCTTTTCTAAGGAAGTCATTTTGCAATCTGTGAAAGTGACTCTGGATTTAATCAGCTTTGTACTGATTTGGAAACCTTCAAAATTGCTCCCAAATGCCCTGTTTTCAAAGGGTGATCATAAAATGTTAACTCGTGGCATTCAGAGAATTAAAACCTTTAAATATTTTTCTATCAAGATGTATGTCCTACTGTCATGTGTTTCTGTTAACCCCTAGCTAAGAGGTAAATCTTCTCTTTGGGTGTTTGCAAGGGTGTTCTCAGGCATGAAGATGTTTGCGTGTGTGGAGATCAGACTCCTGTAATGTGTTCTGCATACACTGGTAACACCTCAAGCATGGGGTTAGGTTTTTCTCAGTGTAGACAGATGGGCACGAGGAACATTGTACTGATTCTGTCACACTGTTGAGATATTCCAGGTTTGTTGAAATAAAGAATGCCATTTTCTTATGTGTTGCCATCATAGGCAAAATTCCAGTGAATGTTTGTGTTAGCTAAAGAGGACTAAACCAAAGCTAAAGTCTTTTAAAAAAAAATTGTTTTAACGTTTATTTATTTTTGAGAGAGAGAGAGAGACAAAGAGTGGGAGTGGGAAAGGAGCAGAGAGAGGGGGAGGCACAGAATCCAAAGCAGGCTGCAGGCTCTGAGCTCCGAGCCCAACGAACTGCGAGATTGTGACCTGAGCCGAGGACGGATGCTTAACCTACTGAGCCACCCAGGCACCCCGCCAAAGCTGAAGTCGTAAAGGTAGGTTGTGACTTGCCAAGCCACGGTCAGCTCGCAGCACACGGTGGCCTTCTGACAGTGCCTAGCTGTGATGTGGCTGGCTGCTTTCTGTGATTACCTCTGTGGCTTTAAAACGCATTTATGTCATTTTACGTTTTAATCACACATTAGCATCAGGGGAAATTTAATATGCTCTATGAAACGTGGTTTTCAAATTTGTTCATTAATAAGATGTGGTCCTTAAACCCGTGTTCAGTTCCGTGCCAGAGCAGCCCCTGCTGCTGTCTCTGTCTGTAATTCTGATCTGTGAACTAGTCCAGATCCACCTCTGAGATCTTGTTAACCTGAGGACATCAGTGTGGCCATTAAAAGGAAACGATGAGGACACTGCAGAAATTTGTTTTTGTAACCAGTCAGATGTGAGCACGAAGACACAGGCGTACTTGATTTCAAGGTACATGCCCTACCCCCTCAGGCTGTTTTAAAAACATCCTCCCTTCTCTGATCGATCTGGTTTAACAATCACCCAGAACAACTCCAACTGACCTGGCAAGTGTCCATCCGATGCCTCTTAACCACTCTGAACTTCAGTTTCTTCTTCTGTCAAATGAGAATAAAGAAGCTAGCCTTGGGGAGGAGTTATGAGGATTACATAACAGAGCAGAGGAGGACTCAGTTTAGTCCCTGGCATGCAGTACAGGCTCATTAAATTTCTAGTTTCATAAATAATGTGTTATAAAATGTGAAGCACAATAAACATCAGCGGGCATTTCTTCAAAAATAAGTATTAAAGAATTTAGTGATTTTATCTTTATGGGATTAACTAGCTCATTGGCAGGCAGGACTAGGGTATGAACCCCTTCCAGCACTGCTCACTTCTCTTGTAAATGGTTAAAGTGAGAAATCACATGTTATGCACATTTTACTGTTCTTGCATGTCAGCCCGAGCTTCATGCAGGGGCATGGGAAGATGGTTCAGGCAGACATAAATGGATGCCGACCAAATCCATAAAGAGTGCAGCGGTGGGCTCCTGGGTGGCTCAGTCGGTTAAGTGCCTGACTTTGGCTCAGATCATGATCTCATGGTTTGTGAGTTTGAGCTCTGGGTTAGGCTCTGTGCTGGCAGCTCAGAGCCGGGAGCCTCCTTCTGATTCTGTATCTCCCTTTCTCTCCCTGCCCCTCTCCCCCTCACACTCTGTCTCTCTGTCTCTCTCTCTCTTTCAAATAAATAAACATTAAAAAAAATAAAGTGCAAGGGTGCCACGACGTGTATTTTTGTGTGCGCTCGCTGGGCACTGCCACCAACTCGTTTGGCTTGAGAAGCCATCCCTCTTCCCCCTGCTATCTACTTATATGCGGTAATTTTTAGGGTAGAAAACTAATAAAAATAATATTTTTTTAGGACGCCAAGGGAAGTATTTTTACAGACTGGGAGGTAATTTATTTTGAGGAATATTTTGAGGAAATTTCCCTTCACTGATGGATGAGGAATCAGCCTGGTGTCTTCATCTGACCCACTGGAAGGTGTGAATTGGCTCTGAGTCCTGGCGTGATGAGTGTGGGGTCCTGAGGGCCAGCCTAACTCTGTAGGTCATTTCACCTCCCAGGACTTATTTCCTCATCTACATAATGGGGATAGGAATGCCCTTAAGAGTGTTGATTTCTTTTCTTTCTTTTTTTCTTTCTTTCTTTTTTTTTTTTTAAAAGCAGGCTTCACACCCCGTGCAGAGTCCAATGCAGGGCTTGAGCTCACGACCCTGAAATCAAGACCTGAGCTGAGATCAAGAGTTGGATGCTTAGCCAACCGAGCTGCCTAGGCGCCCCAAGCGTGTTGATTTCTTAGCTGTTTTTTTTAGTTACACTTTTAGTGGTTACTCTAGGGATTATAGCATGCTTCCTGAATTTATCACCATCTTCAGCATAGTATTGAGTTAATTCCAGTAAAATTTAGCAAATTTGTATCGGTGTAGCTGCATTCCTACCCTCTCCTCTGTGCTATTGTGGACATACAAATTATATTAATATTATGTTATAAATTCAATAGAATGGTATAATTATGACTTTAAATTATTTTAATTATTACTCTAAAGAGTAAGAAGAGAAATATGTGTATACATATACACAGTCTCTTATATTTATCACAGAAGTATCATTTTCCATGCTGTTCATTACTTGCTGTGAATCTGAGCACCCTCTGGAATCATTTTCTTTCAGTGTAAAGACTTTCTTTGGTATTTTATCTAGGTTGGATCTGTTAGCAACAAAAGCTCAGATTTTATTTATTTGGGGGATGTTTCTATTCTATCTTTAATTTTTCAGAGGATAGTTTGGTTGGATATAGAATGCCCACTGACAGGGTTCCCCACCCCACTCTTCATCACGGTGAGTTTCAGATTATACCACCTTAGTGTTGCCTTTGTTTTGAATGAGAGGTCATCTGGTAATCATTTGGTTACCTGTCTGTGATGACCCGTTTTTCTTTTGCTTCTTTTAATATTTTCTCTTTCTTGGCTTTCAACGGTTTAAGATACATCTAGATATGGTCCGTGTTTATAACACTTGGGGTTCATTAGAGCCTTTCGGAATGTAATGCTCTTAAAATCAGTATGGGAAGATGTTAGTCATTATTTCTTCAAATATTTCTTCTGCCCTTCTATTCTTCAAATTGGATAATGTCTGATAATCTGTCTTTATTTTTATTTTTTTTAACATTTATTCGTTTTTAAGAGAGGGAGACACAGAATCCGAAGCAGGCTCCAGGCTCTGAGCTGTCAGCACCGAGCCCATCGTGGGGCTTGAGCCCACAAACAGCGAGATCATGATCTGAGCCAAAGTCAGACACTCAACCGGCTGAACTATGTAGGCTCCCCTGATAAGTTCATTTGATTTCTTCTGCCATCTCAAACCTGCAGCTGAGCTTATATAGTCTTTTTGTTGATGTTATTATTATTATATTTCTCATCTCTGAATATCCATTTGGTTCTTTTCTGTAGTGTCCATTTCTGTGTTGAGATTTCCTCTGTATTAACCCATTGTTAGCATATTTTCCTTTAGTTCTTTGAACATAGTTTTTAAAAAACTCTTTGAATATATTTTTAATAACTAATTTGAAGCTTTTATAATGTAGCAACTTAAAACATTAAATATTTTATCTTACAGTTTCTGTAGGTCAGATTTGGGGCATAGCTTGACTTGATTCTCTGCTCAGGGTCTCCCAAGGCTACAGTCAAGGTTCAACCTTGGCTGTGACCTCATCGGAGACTCAAGGTCCTCCTCTAAGCTCCCTGTTTTTGGCTGAGTCCAATTCCCTGGGGCCGCAGAATTGAGGGCCTCAGCTCTAAAAGGCCACTTCCTGCTTCCTGCCATGTGTCCCTCTCCACTAAAGGACAGTGTGCTTCTTGAAGGCCAGCAGGAGAGTGCCTGTGGCTAATCCTTATCTCTTTTAAGAGCTTACTTGATTAGGTCAAGTTGACCCAGGATAATCCCCCATCTCTTAACTCAGAAGTCATCTGATCTAGGATATTAATTACATCCACAACATTTCTTCAGTGGAGTCGTATCCCATCATATTCCAGCCCCTGCCTTCACTCAAGGGGATGAGACCACACAGAGCATGTTTGCTACAGGCAGGATACTTGGGCCTCTCATCCCATTCTGCCTGCCGTAGCCCCCCCTTGGCCTGCAGTAGTTATACCCCCTTCCACGTGAAAAATACATTCGCCTCCCTCCCCAAGTTCCCGAGCCTTATCTCATTACAGTATGAGTTCCAAAACCAAAATTTCATCATCTGAATCTAAATCTCATCAGCTGAAAATCCAAAATCTAAGTCAGGTCCAGGTCCAGAGGCGGCTCCTGGGAGCCCTCCAGCAGGTGCTGTGGCCAGGGCACAGCTCCTCACCCCCCCGCAGGCCTGCAAAGCCAGAGGGCAGGTTACCCACCCTCACACGGCCAGCACACTGTGGTGGGAAAGCATGTGATTACGGCCGCAGACTTTCCGTCTCAGAAGGGGGGACGTGAAGGTCAGAAGGAGCCACGGGTCCATAACACTTATGAAATCTAGCCACGTAAATATTTGCTTTTTCTGGATTCAGTTTCAAGACCTGGGAAGAGTCCTCTGGACCCTTGTGTCTTCTTGGCATGAAGTTACCCCCTTTTCATCCTCCTTCCTTTTTTATAAAAGGTAACGTGATTACAACTGAGTAGTTTTACCAACCCGCTTCCCCCAGTGGAGTTTTGGGGGCCCAAGAGTCTCTGATCATGTTGTACTCTGTCCCTTTTTCAGTCCAGGCTGGCAGGATTTCTGCTAAAATACTTCTCTCAAGAACTTTGAGCATCTTGTATGAATTCACTGCTTTTCACTTCACTAAGCAGAGGCCACATCCAAAGATCTTTTTAAACACGTCTCTTTTCTCTATACCTCCTGTTAAAAGTCTCTTTTCTCTATACCTCCTGTTAAAGTGCCTGGGGGATAATGACTTCAAGCTTCCTAGATGCCCCTGGTTGAGTTGTGAAGATGTTTGAGGTGCCCACACCCATAATCTCTTGAAAGAGCCCCACATTCAGTGTGACCGAATATTCTGACCTTTTGATTTCTCTGGGGTTTTAACAAAACGTGGTGCAATCACACACTTGGCCTTTTCTCTGTGATACACATTCAGCAACCATTCTGATTTTTATCATCTTTTGACACCTGGAGCATCTGAGAATTTTCTAAATAATTCAGTCCTACTTCATTTTTGTGAAACTATTTATCCATCTCGTCTTGTGTTCTCCCATGCGTGGCAGGAGACCAGACAGTGCCCCAGCGCTGCCTGGAAATCTTAGCTGTCTAACAGTTTCATCCCTTCAAATTCTACGTAACTACGGGAAGTTTTGCTAAGCTCTCTGCCACCATGTAACGAGGGTCCTCTCGCTCCTGTTTCCAAAATGTGGTCCTCACTTTCTTCTAATCAGTCTTTCTAATCCTTCACCAACGGTGTCTTCCACATCCATTTAAATTTTTTTTATGTTTATTTTTGAGAGAGAGAGAGAGAGAGCATGAGCAGGGGAGGGTGCAGAGAGAGGGGACACAGAATCTGAAGCAGACAGCTTCTATGCAGACAGCTCAGAGCCTGATACAGGGCTCAAACCCACCAACCTTGAGATCATGACCTGACCTAAGTTGGGTGTTTAACCAACTGAGCCACCCAGGCACCCTCTCCATTCATATTTTTTAAAGTTAATTAATTTATTTTGAGAGAGAGAGAGAAAGAAAACATGAGTGAGGGTGGGGCAGAGACAGAGAGAGAGAATCCCAAGCAGGCTGTGCACTGTCATTGCAGAGCCCAATGCGGGGCTTGAACTCACAAACCATGAGATTGTGACCTGAGCTGAAACCAAGAGTCGGACACTTAGCCAACTGAGCCACCCAGGTGCCCGAACATCCATATTTCTATGAACAATCTATTCAAGGAAAGATAGCCTTTCCTACCATGTTCTGCAAAATTCCTCCAGCTTTCTCCCACTGTTCAATTCCAAAGCTGCTCCCCACGCTAGATATTTGTTACAGCAGTGTCTCACTTCCAACTATCAAAACCTGTATTAGTTTCCCATTGTTGTGTAGACATCACAAACCTAGTGGCTTACAATAGCCCTCATTTCCCTGTAGGCCATTAGCCTGGGCACCAACAAATTGGCTTCCCTGCTCTCAGCTCATGGGCTGAAATCAAGGTGTCTATTGGGGCTGCTGTCTCTTCTGAGGTCTGGGGTCTTCTTCCAAGCCCACTATTTGTGGGCAGAATTTGGGTCTTTGAGCTTATAGAACTGCTAGCCTCAGCTCCTAGAGGTCACCTGCTGAGAGAAATGCTCTAGCTGGCTTTGGAGAAATCCGCTGCCATGCTGGGATGGGGCCAGGTGGCTAGAACCGAGGACAGCCTCTGGGACCTCAGAGTAGCCGAGTTCACGCTGAATTTCTGGTGTGATTATTACCTCAACAACAATTTAGACAGTGCAGGCGCATTTGAAAGTCAAGTTCAGGGGCACCACGTTTGTCATCAGATGCCAGCTGACCATTCAAGAAGGGCCCTTTTTGCAAACCTGTAAACATTCCCAAGAAAGGAAATCTTCATCACATGAAGAACCCCTTAGATATCATTTGGGGACGATTTGTTTTATTTACGTGGGTCAATTCCAAATTTCTTTAAGGGGAGAGTATGTGTTCAACTTAAATTACCTGCACTAACTAGCTTCCTTCTTCCCACCTGTGAAAAAATAGTGCTTCTTGCACTTGAACATGCACAGGATCACCTGGGGGCAGGGTCACTGGGGGCTTGTTAAGAGGCAGACTGATGCTGAGTAGGTCTGGGATGGGCCTGGAGATTGTGCATTTCTCATGAGCTCCCAATGAGGCCGAGGCTGCTGGGCTGTGGGCCGTAGTTGGAGTAGCCAGATATCCAAGGGAGACAGGGAAGGAGGGCAGAAAGCTCCAGTTTGGCCGGTCACTAGTGACTTACTCTCACACACACGCCAGATGGTGTTGTCAGTTCATGAAACGCACCACGGCTTTACTTGAGGCCAAGGCTGTTGGTTTAAAAACTCCTCCACATCACGGGTCCACAGGCTGCAGACCTGGAAGGCTCCCAGAGATCATCCTGTGCCCAAAGTGCCGATGCGGGAATGAACGGAGGCCAGGGAGGGAAAGGGTTTTGCCTTTTGCCCGAGGTCACCCAGCAAGTTAGGGACAGCATTTTCTTTGTCATTCCCCGTCATTCCATCTGGTCCCCTGTGTTCCAAATTTGGTCTCGGTGTGTTTTTCTTAAAGTGTGAAATTGGTATTCTATTAAACAACAACAACATTGTATCTTCAAAAATTGGTTTTGCTATATTATGTTAAACTATAAAATAAAGTTAGTTACCAATCTTGATAAAAAGCTCTGGAGACCTGGCCACATGGGTGGTTGTACCACAGCCAGGATGTTTATTTAACAAGCGGGGTTGGAAGTACTGGCCTCTTCAGTCTCCCGGTGTTTGTGAGGTTTAATGCACTACACACTAGATTTCTCATCCTTATACACAACTTTAGAGTTTTGTTTCCAAGGGCATTATTACTATTTTTTTTTTTAGTGTTTATTTTTGTGAGAGAGAGAGTGAGAGAGTGTAAGTAGGGGAGGGGCAGAGAAACAGGGAGACAGAGGATCTGAAGCAGGCTCCATACTGACAGCGGGGAGCCCGATGCGGGATGGAACTCAGTCATGACCTGAACCAGAATTGGAGACTCAACCGACTGAACCATCCAGGCGCCCCTCAAGGGTATTATTTTGTTTGATCCTGTAATGTCATCCAGGTGAGGATTGCTGTTTCCTGTTTGCTGCTGCTGCTAATAATAATAGTAATCATTATTATTTCATGGGGTGGGCTGTGCTCTAAACAGTTCATGCAATTGATCTAATTTAATTCTCAAAACACCCAGTAAGGTAGGTGTTAGTCCTCCCCTCCCCACCCCCCTACCCCCCTTATAAGGGTGAGGCCACTGAGACTCACAGAGAGTAGGGAACACATCTGAGGTCACACAGCTGACCGGCGGCAGTGCTGGGATGTGAGCTCAGCTCTAAGGGCTCCGTCCCTCCTCTGCCTCCCTGAGGGGAGGGATGACCCACCCAACAGCCCCCGCGCGGGGCGCCTTTCACTCTTGGTCCAGTTACGCCACGCGGCCAGTTAGTTACGGCATGAGAATTGCTGAGTCTATCCTGCTTGGAGAGTGCAGGAGGCCACGGTGGACTCTGGTCTCTGGGCAAGCTCATTTCTTCCTAAAGTGCCAGGTCCGGGAACAGACCCGGGGACGGTGCCCCAAGTGCAGAGTGGCCGAAGGTTCCGACCTGTTCCTTCATGGGCAGCTGTCCAGGTGGCACCCCGTTTGCCCACACCCACAGCCTGCCCTCTCTCTCTTCCACAGACAGCAGGACTGCGTCTGGGCGGTATTTCTGCAGTTTCTCCTGGGAGATTCTTCCTGCAGAGCAAGGGAAGCCCCCAGTCTGTGGCCCAGGGCAGGTACAGTGGCTCCGTCTGGCGTGTTTCTGTCTTCAGGGTGCTTGCAACCCGTGGGGCGGAGAGTCTGGTCCCATCTGCTGTGTCATGATTCCTCTGTGAATCATCTCGAACCTTCTTTTACAAGGCATGGGTCAGAGGAAGTGATTGCTCATTAGAATTAAGACAGTTATTTCAGTATTCCCAAGAGAAATTGCCAGAAGGGTGTGTCCATCGGGCAGCTCTGGTTATTAACTCAAGAGGGATTGCAACTCAGCCCTGGAGTCTAATTGCCAACTGTTAGAAAGGGAAGCAAACTACTGGGTTATGGGATTCAAAGGGACTTCAGAAGTCCTATGTTCAGCTCACTCCTGATGTGGGAATCCCTCCTCGTCCCCAGCCTGTGGTCAGTGACCCTGGCTCCTGGCTCCGCTCCTCCACAGCCCCTGGGAGGGATGCTCCTCCCTTTACAGGCCATTCTGTTCTCAAATGGCTTATGAAGCTGAAATCGCCTCCCTGAGGCTTCCTTATTGTTCTGGATCTCCCTGGGAGGCCACCCAGCGAGTTTGCTCTCTCTGCCCCTCAGAGATTCGAGGAAGAGGCTGTATGTCTAAGTCCTCTCTGCTCCAGGCCAGCCAGCCTCATTTCTTCACACCATCCTGATGGGATGTGGTTCTCACTGGAGTTCTGGGAGCAGGGAAGATAGACGTTTGCATTACATCCGCTGCATTTAACCAAAGGTCAAGGCTCTGTTCACCATCGCTGCAGAGAGGTCTAGGCTAGCTTAGGCTGCCCCAGATGCTCCGAGGGCAATACGATGACATCAGGGGGCTGTGGGACTGGGCGGGGCAGTGCGTGCCTGTCTGTGTGTGTGGCAGCAAGACTGGGAGAAATGGTGTAAGGGAACCTTCATTCTCCATAATAGGAAGTCAGTAATAATGATCTAAAACAGAAAAATCACACGAAAGTAGGGCTGCTATGTTTTTTGAAATACAGAGGCAAATACTGGAAGAAATAGCTTGAAATTGTCGAGCCTGGGAGCCAGATCTGGATGGGGCGGGGATGGGTGGGGCAGGGGACTGCTGATTTTATTATAAACCTTGAGTCCTTTTCGGCTTTTTCAGCAAAGTACATGTCCTTATGCTAACTAGATGCATTTGGGAAAGATTATCTTTAAAAGTTCCCCCAAATGAAATCTCAGCCAAAACTCCGGTTAGTACAGAAACAATTAGGGACCTAGATTTGGCTTTATTTGGCTGGCTAGATTTAAAAGAGGCTGGAATTTGTAGAAGGACAGACCAGGATATATATTCACCCAGCTCTATAACTCTGGGCAAGTCACCTAACCCCTCTGAACCACAAGTCCTCATCTGTAAAATAGAGGCAGTGCCAGTACCTGACTCTCAAGGGGTCATGGGCATTAAGTGAGATGAGGTGGGCAAAGCTGGGAGCATAAAACACGTAGCCGAACAGGTGCTCAGGGACCTTTTGCTGACCAAAGACTGAGAGTTGCTTGCACTGAGATATGCTGGGTTCTAGGGCAGCCGTCAGAACCAAGGAGTATCTCGGACATCTGCCCACGAAAAACAGTTGCTCTTCGTAAAAGTTCTGGATTCTGTGCTGTTTGCTGCCTTGTGGCTGAATGAATGAGTGAAAGAAGTCCTCAGAGGCTCCCCAGCCTCCTTCCCTCTCCATCTGTAGGGAAGTTAACTTTTCAACCCGTCTCTTCTCCTCATTATTCATCNATCTTAGTTCCATCTTTTCATTGTATGGTGGGGGCACTGCTTCCTAAAAGGGGCCAGAAAGCGGGCTCCCAGGCTGGTCCACCCTCTGCTCCCACAGGTAGGGTACGGGAGCGTGAGCCTGGGCTCCTCTGCAAAACCCCAGCTGGCCATGGGGTTGGAAAGATCTGGGGAGCCTGTCCTGACATGGAATGGGCTTAGGAAACTCCTTTTGGAACCAGAAGCTGAAAGGAAATAAAACTGCTTTCTGGTTAAGATTCTGGACAGTTCTGGGAACTTCCCTGCAGAACAAATTGATTTATGGGGATCCAGCTGTGAAGAACTGTACAAAACAGGGAACAGAGGAGATACACTCCAGATGTGGCTTTATTAAAGGCAGGGCTAGAACAGTGGGGTTGAAAGATGTTCTGAGGTCCACTGGACCATGGAGACTTCGAGAAAGTATGGCCAAGGGCCTGCGGCTTTCAGCTGCCAATTCTGAGCTGGAAAACAGCTTAGAACCCATTGTGTCCAACTCTTTGAAACTGTAGATGAGAACCCCGAGGTCCAGGGAGGGAGGGCCCTTACCCTGCATTGCATAGCAAGGGGAGATGAGGCTGGGATGAGAACCCACATCCGCTGCTGCCAGTCCCAAGGTCTGTATCATCACCTACCCTTGCTCTCCTGTCTTCTAGATCCAACTCACGCTGTTTTCTTAATTTCAAGTTGAAGGAAGGCTCAACTCTGCCACACCCAGATGGTGAATGGATTTCAGTGTTTTTGAGTCCCGGGAATGAGACTCATATTTGGTAGTATCTTACATGAAGTCTAGACCCTCTTTCCTACCATCATATTCTTGACATAGAAGGTCTCCCCCCCTCCTCCCTAACACTTCACTTTTTCCAGGGTATGAGAAGGATATATGCTTAGCTGAAAATTTAGAAACTATGCAAGAATATAAAGAAATCAGTGAACTTCTGGCTACCCAGAGACAGTGCCATTTGGAGTATTTCCTTCCAGTCTTTCTTTGTCCCCACCATTCCGTTTGTTAGGGGGGAATCGGCTGAAAATTAGCTCTTGCCAAGTGAATCTGGTTCTGTCCTCTGGGGAAATGCACAGTTAGTCTCCTTCCCCTGCCTGTACCAAGGGTTCAGGTGTGTGAAGACAAGACACATCTCCAGACTCTTCCCACTTCTAGGAGAAAGCCTAAACTCCATTTTTAAATGCCAACGTTTATAATTATAGTTATGATCATTGCCCTTTATTAAGAAAAAGTGTGCACTGCTTGCAAGGTATTGCACTGGTTGCTGTTCATGCACGACTTTATTCTTCACAACAGCCCTTCGAAGGAGGTATTTTCTAGCTCTGATTGATAGGGGAAGAAACTGAGACTCAGAAATTATGTTCTCATTGGGGCTGACGGGAATGGAGTTCATTGAGGTATCTGTGACTCCCTTCATCTGGCCTCTTTATCTTTATTAATGTATCCAAAGGACAGTAGCTTTCCTGACAACTTTACTAAAACTGCCTATTGAATACCATACCTGCAAAGGAAGCCTTTACCGTTGTTCCTGATAAATTCATCTCCTTCATTCTGTCTCACAAAGACCTTTTTCCCCTTATAACAATCACTCTGAGGCAACATAACTCATGCAGAATTCCTGGCAACAATATTAAAAACAACACCACCACCACCATCAAAACAACCAACCTCCTCGCTCAGCTCCTGGCATGTAGCACTCACCCAGCACCTGGTTGCTATTTTTATTATATGAGGTGGTGACACTGTTTGGTTCCCTGGGTTTCCCTCTGTTCCTCACAAAACATAGCGGAACAATGTGCTAAAAGTAGCATGGTGCTAAGGAGGGGCCCGTCCACTGTGGTTGGTCCCTGAGGTGGTTTCCAAAAGCATCCTTCCTCCCCAGCTATTGGCAGAAACAAGGAGCCAAGAAGATGCTTCCTTGAATTTGGGTGCATCTGCCCCCATGCCAGGCCCCGCCTCCCCCCGGACTCTCCTCATCCAACCCGTGTGCTGGTGGGACAGGCCTGTCTGTCTCTGGTGAGAAGCCCCCCTCCCCCACCGCCCTGCTCCCCAGCAACTTTCAAGCCGGTGACATCACAGCCCGCTGTGCTGCTACTTCTGCTGCTGAGCCCTCACCCACATTGCTCCAAAGAGACGCTCCTTTTAGCGGGGTGGAGCTGTCGAAATGGATTTTAAATATGGGTTGTATTTTATTTTAATTTTTGGTTGTTTTCTAAATTTGGTCACAATCACATCTTCTCATTCTAAAACAAGAGAAAGGATGCAGCTGCCCTCTGGGAAGTCTCCAGAGAGGAGGAGAGAAGAAAGCCCTCCCGCTTCTCTGATTGCTCTGCTTCCTTCCTGAGCTCTCAAAAGCCAGCCATGTGGGAGGGAGGGACACGTGTGGACCCGAGGATGCTCACACGTGCCCCTTGCCCCAGGAGCTTCACGGAAGGCATACTGTCACCGGCCCAGGACAACTCGCCAAGGCTACTGTCCCCTACGTGTGCCAGACAACCAGACACTGTCCCTACCCCAGTGAGCAAACCCTGCTTGGACTCAGGCAGTAACGATTCAAGGTGGACACAGAGGGATGGGAGGAGCCTAGGAAAAGGCAATGACCTCATCTTCATCATAGAAGGGTGACACCTGTGCCATCTTGAAAGGCTGAGCAGGCCATGGATTGGGAGGGGCAGGTGGTCCAAGGAGGGGGCAGCAGGGTCAGGAATGGTGGGGAGTGGTGTTCCTGGAATATGGGGGAAGGGAGGCTGGGAAGGTGAGCCAGGTCCTAACCGGGTCCACACCTGGTGGGTTGGATGCTAGGCTGAAGAGTTTAGACTTCATCCTGGAGGCACGGACGGGAAATGGTCTTTGCAGTCGGAACAGGACAGCAGCTGGCCCAGGGCCCGCTTCCTCCCATTGCGTCATCCTTCCCTGAGCATCCCCCACCCCCACCCCCACCGAGTGAGCTGCCCAAGGCCTGGGATTCTATCACACTGTGTGGTTTGGCTTCTGTCCCCAACCCTGCACTGAACCTGTCCTGACAAGGTCAAGGGCCTCTCATATACTAAAGCCCTTGCAAAGTTCCTTCCCCGTGGCCCTGCATCTCACCACTGCATTTGGCCTGTTCTGTCCCTGTCTCCTGTTGGAATTCTCTCCTCTTGTGGCTCTGGCCACTGCACCACGTTTCTCAGCTCCCCATCCACTCCAGGCTTTGTCTCGAACATTCTTGACCCACATTTCCTGGGATCCCGTGGGACCCTCTTGTGACCCTGCATGTTCTCCCTGGGAGACCTCAGACACAGGCCTGGCTTTAATGCCGACTGTTACCCGGGTCTATCCAGTTAGGACTTGCTTGTATTCAGCTGCAAGTATCAGAAACCTGAAAAACAGTGGCGTAATAAAATTCAAGGCTTTACTTTCTTATGTAAGAGGATGTCCAGAATTAGGCATTTGGGGGCTGAAAGGAAGGCTTCATGGTGCTGTTAGGGAGGGAGGTTCACTCTGTCTTTCCATACAGCCACGCTTAGCACATTCCTGTCCCTGTCACACTGCCTTTGCAAGAGGGCTGCCTCCCCTCCCCCCGCCTCCCACCAAGCATTCCCTTTGTCTTCTTTCAAGGAGGAGGAGAAGGGCCAAGGGCAAAAGACCTGCCCTCTGAAGAGAGGCAAGAGAGGGGTGCCTGGGCAGCTCAGTTGTTTAAGTGTCTGATGTCGGCTCAGGTCACGATCTCACTGTTCATGAGTTCGAGTCCCATGTTGGGCTCTCTGCTGTCAGCTCAGAGCCTGGAGCCTGCACCAGATTCTGTCTCCCTCTCTTTCTGCCCCTCCGCCACTCACCCTCTCTCTCCAAAATAAAGAAACAAATAAATAAACATTTAAAAAAAGAGAGAGGGAGGGAGGGAGGCAAGAGGAGTCAGCAACATCGCCCCCCTTTGGAGTTACTTGTCCCTCTGACTCCTAGCGAGGTGTCGGCAGGTGCTCCCCAGCACACACTCATCAGCCCTGGAGGGCCCAGGCTCTGTCACATCATGGCCTGGCACCGAGGCCTGGCATACACTTTGTCGCTTTGCAGCATCAGTAGCTGATGTCACTGCCAAATATATTCATGTCCTGATATCAACCGAGGGAGAGGAAGGTACAAAGCCACCTAGTGTTGTCAGATGGAGCTGGGCCGTTACTCAGGGCAGGACAGCAGCCGCTGCTCCACCGCTGCATCCTGAGGCGGGAAGGGAGGCAGAGACTCGCTACAGGCCGGAGCTGCTGTTCCTGCGGCAGGGAGTCCTGAACGGCTCCAAAGTCCACAGCACTATCTGCCCTCTGAAGCGGGTCTCTCACCCCTGCACTCTGGCAACCAGCAGGTCTCTGCGGCCTGGGTCTTCCCCATCCCTCTGCAGGCTGAGCCAACGCTGCTGCCCAACTCATTTTGCCCAGACTCAGTCTTTTCTTCCCCCAGCCTGCTCTTCTTCCCGGGCTGTCCACAAAGCTGGAAAGCGTGGTTTGTCTCCTTGGCCTCTGTCTCCCTTCACTCTGGCAAGAGCCACACTGTTTCTCTGGGATTGACCCCTTCCCCTCTTAGTCTCTGTGGTCCACATATTCCAGGAGACCTTGTGGCTGAGATCCAGGTCCATGGCACAACCACCGGCTCGGGGGGCAGCATGGGATCTAAGCTGGTCTGACCAGAGTGAACCTCAGAACTCTCATGGACACGCTCAGACACAAGCTCTTGTGCACTTCCATTTGATTGAACCTAGAAGGATATAGCTCAGAGAGGTGCTGGCAGCCACCTGGTGGCCATGCGGCTGCTGGCCATCCTGGGGCAATGCAAGAAGACTCATGAAGGACAGTCAGCACAGAGTACCTGAGGCAAGAGAAGGGGTGAGAATATACTGATGATGTGGTTTGAGGTCCTGGATCTTGCTAGGAACGAAGTGAGTGAAATCTACTCTCACACTGTTCAGTCTTATGAGCCAGGGTGCTCCCTTTTTCCTTTTGGTAAAGGTCAGTTGGACTGTAACCAAAGTCAGCCAGTTGGAAAAAAGTGTCCTGCTATACCTGTCACTGAATAGCAGTACCATTTATTCAGTCACGTAAGCCAGAAAGCTGGGGCCACCTCCAGACTCACTCCCCAAACCCAAGGGGGCACTGAAAGGCTCTGAGTCCTACCCACCATCGCCCAAGCCAGTCTTCTCCATCTCAGTTCAAACCCCATAGCTCTTCCCTGATCCATGGAATAGTCCACTAAGTGGCCTCCTTTGCAGACCTGCTATCTCAATTTCTCCTTCTCCCCATGCGGCGGCAAGGTCTTTCTAAAAGCAAATCTGACCGTGACAGTGTTCAACCACTCCCCAAGCTCTGTTGGCTCGTGTAAAGAATGACCTGGCCCCTCAATGCTGCCGGGGGCCCTGGGCAGAACAGGTGTGAACGCGTGAGGTGGCCAGAGCTTGTCTTTGGGGCCGCCTTCCCCTTCTTGGCACTGTCTCCCACCCCTGCACCATGAGCTGAGCCTGCCATGGAACTGCTCAGGCAGGCAGGGCCCACAGACCTGGAGGAATTTCAGGCCTGGGAAAGGTCAGGCCTCTCTTGCCCATCATGAAGGAACCAGAGACCTTGGGGGTATAAGGAGCCCGTGAGGCCCTCACCACCCTTCCCTCCCTTGGTACCGCACGGCCTGGCTGTAGCTAGATTTCCAGAGCCAGCCAAGCTCAGAGGTGAGGGTGAAGTGATGGGATGTGATGGAAAGAGGGTTGGGGATGGGGTGGGGCTCGGGAGGCCTGAGGTTTAGACTGAGCTGAGCTTCTGACTCACTGTGGGACTGTTTCTCTGATCAGGTCAGGCCAGCTTCTTGGGTGTGTGACTTATTCCCTAGGTCCCCCTCCCCCCCACACACGGAAGGGCCCCACTTGGTTTAATGCTCTACTGTGACCATCGTGAAATTCTTACTGTTTTTTGAAAGAGAGGCCTTCAATTTCATTTGGCCTTGAGCCCCACAAATGATGTGGCTGGTCCTTGTGTCAGTCCCCCCACCTGGTGGGGGACAAATGTAGGATCCCTGGGCCCTTTGCAGTTGGGGTGCTGGGCCACCCCAGCTCTAGGAAGGGGAGGAACGTCTGCTCCAAGCTTGCTGAGTAGAGGCTTGTGTGGTCGGACTTGGTGGCATCTCCCGGGGGGCGTACTCATAGTGCCATCTTCAGTCCCGGACAGCGTCCTTCTCCTGCGGCCACCGAGTTCCTCCTGATCCCTCCTCACTGGGGTTGTTCGTGCTCCTAGCTTGGGGCCAGCGGATCTTAGAGTGGGCAGGGGCCCGGGAGGTGCCCAGGGGTCCAGTCCACAGACTCCTGCTGGGGTCACAGACTCTTCAGAGCATCTCAGGGAAGCTGAGGCCCCTGTGCATAGGGAAGCACACACGTGTGCATGCATGTGGTTGCCCTGCACACATACAGGCCTGACTGCACATGCCCTCGGCAGCATCCAGGTAAACACTCCTGCCTGAGAAGGGTCCTTTCTGCAGCATCTCCATCCCTGGTTGAGAGCCGTCTGACAGTGAGGCCTCCCCACCGGCCACACCGGCCACACCTGTGTCATTACTCCACTCTCTTTACCTCCTTTTCTTTGCACTAATAGCTCTGCCTCCCAGTGACTTTCAACCACTGGTCCTTGTCCTGCTCCTCAACCCCCCCCCCCAGATGAAGATCACTTAGTCCCCACTGTGACAGAGATGAGAAGATAAGGAGTTACATCTCCCGGATTTTGCCCTTCTCTACGGTGGTCAGCTGAGATTCTTTCTTCACAGGACAGAGTGTCCAGACCCCAGCCTGCCTCATCTCCAGACATTGTTCCATTTCTGGGTGTTCTTGTTAAGGGCTGGCCTCCAGAACACAGCATTTTGGGCACAGTTTAACCAACTTGAGGAAGGATGACCACTCATCCATTTGTTCTGGACATTTGCCTCAATTAAGGAGACAGACATATAACAGCAGATCCACTGAGCTGGAGTTCACCTCAGACCCCTAGATCTTCTCCCTATAAAGAGCTGCCCAGCTATAGCTTCTTTCTCCTCTGTTTAGTATTTGAGAGGTTTTAAACCAAAATACCAGGTTAGACCACACATTCGGGTTTTTGTTCCATTCCTCCACTGCTCATAGTGCCCTCACCCAAAGGTATTTCCACACCTGAGCCTCAGTTTCTTCACAGATTTGTTGGGATGGACAAATATATCATGAAAATGCTGTGGCTTTGAAATATGTGAAAAAAAACACAAACCCTTTCTGTCAGTTGTTATTTTGGAAAAGATTTCTGGTTGTTTCCAAAATCCATTTCCCCTCTCTTACATAGAAACAGAACTCTCACCCTGGCATACAGATGCTCAGCAGGAGGCCACAAATCCCAGCCTGCCTTGCACTAGGCATGGCCTTGGAAGGTGAGGGGAGCGATGTACCCAAAATCCAGTCACCAGTCACGCCTTGCAAGGGAGGAGTGTGCCTTCCCTTGCCCTTTGCCCCTCCCGTGACTGGGGATGTGGTGGTGCGCCATCTTGGACTGCTGGTATGAGTACAACGTCCCTGGAATGGTAGAGCAACAGAACCGAGGGGCTTGGGCCTGTGAGGACTTCAAAGAGCAGCCTCTCCATACTCAGTATGACTTTCACGTGAGTGAGAAATGATCGCTTATCTCCTTTAAGTCACTATTATTTGTTGTGCTCGGGTCAGCGTTGTTCCATCCTAACGGAGGAATTTTCTGGAGGCATGTTAATTCTGAGAGTCAGGCATTGGCTCAAGTCAATCAATCGGAAGCATTGGGGATTTGCAAATATCCTGAAGAAATCCATATTTCCTCCTTTCTTCTTCCTACGTCTTTCCTTCCCTCCTTCCATTTCTCTCTCCCCACCCCATCTATCGCTTAAGATGTACAGTTCTTCTGTACGGGCTGATTAGGTAGGGCACCTGCTGAAGACTTGAAGGCTCGCAGGGGAGACCGACATAACAACAAACTGCCTTCCAGCCCATGTTAACAATATCACTGTGAAAATGTTTCCAGGGTGAAGGGTGAACCCAGAGGAGCAGCCACCACTGTGGCCTGGAAAGGTGGGAGGCAAGGAGCCCCGGTTGGCCCACGAGGGTTGGGAGGGTCTCTAGAAAGAGAAGGTAAGGAAGGGCATTGCAAACGGAAGAACAGACTATGCAAGGGCGCAGCCTGTGCAAAAGGCACTTGCAAGGGGCGGGTGCCAAGTGTGTGTGGCCGGGCTCACTGCTGTGGGCACTCTGGCTGGCCAGGGTCCTGCTTTGCTGTCAAGTGCCCCTGCTGGAGGCAAACGTCCTTCTGACGAGCCCAGAGCAAGAAAGGGACAACTGCTTTGCAAAAAAAAACACTTCATGGATTTCTTCAGTTTTCCTCACATATCTCATCTCCTCCCCTGAGTGAGATGCCTCCTGGTTTTGCTGAATTTCCACAGGAAACTGGAAAGAGCAACATCTGACTAACTTCCCCTAACTCGCTCCAGATTTCCAGGGTCAGAATGGGGACCCTGGGAGACGTGGTCCCTGTGGGGTTAGAGGTACAGGCCCCAGACCCGATGGACTTGCGGTGAGGCCCTCGTGGCAGCCTGCCCGGCGCCAGCCCTCTGCACGACACAGACACAGCCACTGGGCCAGGATTTCGCTGGGAGCATAGTCAGCGGCTGCGGCGGTCCCTGGAGAGGGGAGTGCAGAACTGTTCCCACGGGCTCCTGCCCAGGCACGTTCCTGAGTTTTATGTTCCTGGGAGATGGGGGGGGGGGGCATTTAGCTCTCCTCCTCCCTGAGGCCCTGGGCTGCTCCCCGCCACCGGCACACTGTTTGGGACACTGCTTTGTTCACAGCCGTGTACTTACGGCCTTTATTTAGGGCCTTCTGTTCTTCACCCAAAAGGAGGCAGCTGGGAGCAGGGGCAGAGACAGGGGCAGGCATCTGAGGACCAGGTTCCAGCCCTTGAGTCTCCATTTCCTCATCTGCAAGACAGGGTGGGCTGGCCCAGGTGGCATCCCAAGGTGCCGCCGCAAGGACAAGGCAGGGCCTGGGAGACAGGCAGACAAAGGTTCAGGGTTCCTTGTGCCGCAGGCTGGCGATCCCGCCGGGGAGTCCCTGCAGCTCACCAGCCTCGGTTTCCTCCTGTGTGTGCACCGAGGAGGGGGACCAGGTGACGGTGGCGGGCCCTGAGGGCTTCGTAACGATGCGGCGCGCGCCCTCCACAGGGAAGCTGAGGAAAACGGTTTTATCTCTTCGTCTGCGGCAAAATATTTCCGAAGCTATGCCTGCTGGAAATAAGCAGGGTGGGCGTAAGCTACCCTTCTGCCTCCCGCCTCCCTGCTGCCCGGCCAAGTCTCCACGGAGCAGCGGAGGGTTTTTCTGCAGCATGTGCTGGAGGCCTCCTCAGGGTGTCCTCCTCAGGGTGTCCTCCTCAGGGTGTCCTCCAGGAGCGACCCCGCCTGACCCCTGCCCACTGCTCTGCTCCCGCCCTCATCCTGGCCCCTTGCAGGCCCGGAAGCAGTCCAGCCATGGCTTCCTTTGGACCCGGCCCCAGCAAGGGTTTTTGTGGGTGGGGGGGTGGGGGGGATCGGGATTTAGTTCCTCA
>NW_027528859.1:1532447-1534584 GCF_008692635.1 Crocuta crocuta | reverse complement strand
TCGTCGGCTTCCCCAAGCCACTCCACATACCTGCATCTAAGTAAAAGCAGGAGGTTGTTGGAAATGACAAGACCAAGTCCTCCGGGTCCTCCTTCAAGATGCCACCCCCACCAGGCCCCAGTGGGGGTGTGCTGTCTCTTCTGCCCAGTGAGCTCCCACCCTCTCCATCCTTTCTGCCAGCTCCTTTTCCTGTCACTGTCACTCTCTCCAAGCCCACATCCTGTCTGCCCCCCTCCCCCCGTTGTTCTCATCGCTCACAGCACCTGGTACTTTCATTCCCAGAACTCCTCATGCTTGCAATTATACACGTATCTTGTACTTACCTGTTTACTTCCTAACTCTTCCACTGAATTACAAATGCTGGGAGGGCAGGGGTCGTGCTGGTCTTGCTACACCCTCATGGCATCATCTAGCGCCTGGTAAAGAGTCTGCTCTTGACAAGTAATTGATGAATGACTGAAGAACTGAATTACCTAGAGAATCCAGAACATGGTGGTAAAATGATCCCAGTTAGAAGGCAAATCTCCACAAATGCTGACATGGGACATGCAGCATTGAGGCCCAAGCTTTGGCTCTAACATCATGGGTACGAATCCTGGCATTGGCACTCAGGGCTCTGCGAGGGCAAAGTCATTTTCCCTCTCAGCCTCATCGCAAGAAAGAGAGATGGTCACCTATGGTGAAATGTTCCAGAGAAGAGAAGAAGTCAAGGGAGGAAAAGGACTGGGACATGCCTGTTGATTTGACCATATGAGGTGATGGTGACCTTGACGGAATCAGTTACCAAGGACAGGGGAGTCAGAAACTGGAGGCAGGGAGGATGGCAGGAGTTTAGGAAGTGGAGACCGTGAGTCTGAATGACTATTTCTAGACACCAGAACAGGAATGGGAGGAGAGAAGACATTAGCTATTTCTTGCCACACAGGATCACATCAAAATTAATTTAGAAAAGTTTCTGAATAATAAAAATGATTCATCTCCCGGATGGTTAGCAAAATAAGATGCCTCAACTCCCCGTCTTACTTTTCACAGAAAAGCAGGATGTCAGAGCCGAAGGCATCTCAAAGGCCAGAGGTTCCAGAACTTTCTCATTTGGTGGGACGGGTGCCTGAGGAACTTTTCCGGGTCGCACAACAGACAAGGGACAGAGCCAGGCTTCTGTATGCCCAGCCTGGGCTCTTTTTCATATTTCGTGTCTTTCTTTCCTCTGTTCTTTCCAAGCAGTCTTCATTGGCTCCAGGAAATGGGGAGGATAGTTATTTTTAGTTTATTCAAAATGAGTAAAATGGGTAATGTTTTTTTCCCCATATATCAGATCCAAAGCATGTCTTACGTAAGAGCTAAATGAGATGAGAAATGGCTCCACAGCGAGAACAAAGATTCCTTTGAACAGTGAAAGCTCCAGAGTGAACCCCAAACGAGCCCAAATGCCTAGGACCCGCTCTCCTCGCCTATAGCTGAAGGAGAAGGCTGGGCAGGGCTGTGTGCGTGAGCATGGCATGTGTGCGTGCGTGCGCATGGCGTGCGTGGGCATGATGTATGTGCGCGCGCGTATGACTTGCGTGCGTGCGTGCGTCTGACGTGCGTGCGCGCGCATGCAGGTACCCGCGTGTGGAGTAGCCGCAGACGGTTGCTTGAGTGTGGGATAAGTGCTACAAATCATCTCGGTACCTTTTTTTTATTCTTATTATTATTCTAATTACTTAAAAATACTTTTATTGTTTAGAGCAGTTTTAGGTTCACAGCAAAATTGGAAAGATATAGAGAATTCCCGTAAACCTGCTGCCCCAGCAGGGGCTGTCCCGCACGAGGGTGCTACATTTGTTACAACCGGGACACCTTCATGGGCACCTCACCACCAAAGTCTAGTTTCCGTGAGGCTTTGCTCTTACTATTGTACATTCTATGGGTATGACAAATGTATAAGGATGTGACTTTGAACCCCCTGTATACGTTATTATTATCGTGGTAAAACACACACAGAATTTACCATGCTAGCCGTTTCTATGCACAGCTCAGGGGTATTACGTACGTTCACGTTATTGGGCAGCCATCACACCATCCATCTCTACACCGCTTTCCACCTTGCACAGCTGAGCCTCTGTCCCCATTAAACACCAGACTTCCCACCCTCTCA